>NW_020955033.1:167164-231371 GCF_900497805.2 Vombatus ursinus | reverse complement strand
TTTCTTTCTTTCTTTCTTTCTTTCTTTCTTTCTTTCTTTCTTTCTTTCTTTCTTTCTTTCTTTCTTTCTTTCTTTCTTTCTTTCTTTTCTTTCTTTCTTTCTCTCTATCATAGTGCTCTGCACATATTAGGCATTTTTAAAAAAAAATTTAGTTGAATCTAATTCTGAGCAAATCCTCTTAAATCTTAAAGCACAGTCCCTAATGCTAACCCCATTAGGTCCAACAAGGACCTGATAGCTATATGCAATTATTTGAAAGTACTGAAGAGGCATTACACTTGTTCTGCTTAATCCCAGGGGCAGAATTTGGAGCAATATGTGGACTTAACATTAAGGCAAATTTAGGCCCAATGTGAGGAAAAACTTTCTACCAATCAGAACTATTCCGGCTGCTTCAGAGGGCACAAGGTTTCTTTCTTTCCCTTTCTTCTTTCCCCTCCCCTCTTTCTCTTTTCCCCCTTCTTCTTCCCCTCCTCTCTTCTCTTTTAAAAGTTTTATTGATTTGTTTGCTTTCACATTATAGATATTTTCAGATTATCCTCTGTCCATGAGAGTTCTCTTACAACAAAATAAAACAATCAAACTAACAATACAGTGACTTCATATAAAAGTGTATGCAGCATTCCACATTTGTAGCACCCTTTCTACTTTTAAATTTGTAGTTAAAAAAGTTAACAGAATTAATTTTCTCCTCCTCTAATCAACCCTACCACACTAGGAAAAACAAGGTTAAAGAAAAACAAATTCCTTATAACAAATATATATGGTCAAGCAAACTAAATTCCCTCATTGGATGTATATAAATTTCTGAAATCATGGCTGATCGTTATATTATTCTTAGTTCTTAAATCTTTCGAAGATTTTTTTTTACAGAATTGCTTTGTATGAATTTTTCATCTGTTCTTGTTATTTCATTCTTAAAAATTGGTTATTTTTTGATATTGATGTTATAATATAACTGTTTTTCTTGTTCTGCTTATTTTACTCTGTATCAGTTCATATCTTTCCACATCTTTTAAAAATATTTATTTCTTCATTTCTTATACCATAATAGTATTACATTAATATGCCACCTAAATTAGTTTACTTCTTCAATAGCATACCAATCAAACTACCAAACAATTACATTATGGAACTAGAAGAAATAATAATAATTTTTCTAGAGAGTCAAAGAAAAAAAAAGGTGAAGGGAAATAATGAAAAAGAGTGAGAATGAAACAGGCCTAGATCTCAAACTTCTACAAAGCAGTAATTCTCAAAACAATTTGATACTCATTAAAAAATAGAGTGAACAATCAGTGGAATAGGTTAGATATGTATTCACAAATATATCTAGTTGCTTATTGTTCAATAAACACGAAGACCTCAGTTACTGCAAATAGGACTCAGTATTTTATAAAATCTGCTGGGAAATTGGACAACAGTCTGGAAGAAATCCCATAGATCAGGACCACTACCTTATACCAAGATAAGCCTGAAGTGGATCTATGACCTAATCTCTCACCCTCATGGCTAATGTGTTTCCAAGGCCTGTCAATTTCACCTTTGAATTACCTCTCCAATATGCCCCTCCTCTGACATCACCACGTTGCCACTGCTCCAGGGCAAGCCCTCATCACTTCGTGTCTGGATTATTATAACAGCTTGCTGGTAGGTCTACCGGCCTCAAATCTCTCCCCTGACTCCAATCAACTACTAAAGTGTTACCCAAAGTGCAGGTCTGATCATGTCACTTCCCTGCTCAATAAACTCCTGTGGTTCCTGTTGTCTCTAGGGTCAAACACAAAATCCTTTGTTCATCATTCAAAGCCCTCCATAACGTAGACCCTTCTTACCTTTTTGGTCCTCTTATACCTTAGGGATATTGGCTTCTTGGCTGTTTCATGAAGAAGACATTCCATCTCTCAGCTCTGGACATTTTCTCTGGCTGTTCCTCATGCCTGGAATGCCCACTCTTCTTTGCTTTCATTAGTGACCTCCCTTAGCTTCTAAGTCCCAATTAAAATTCCGCCTTCTACAGAAAGTCTTTTCCAAACCCTTCTAATTGCAGTACCTTCTTTCTGCTAATTATTCCCTATTCATCTTATACATAACTTGCTTTGCATGTATTTGTTTGCATGTTGTCTCCTCCATTACATTTTAAGTTCCTTGAAGGCAGAGACTGTCTTTTGCCTCTTTTTGTATCCCTAGTAAAGTGCATGACAGGTGTAGGTGCTTAATAAATGTTTATTGATTGATTGATAAACACATGAGAGAAACAAACAAACAAACAAAAAACAATTATGTATCTGATATATCGTTAGAAAAGGTACTCATGACCAAACAGAAGATAGATAGGATGGAAGGCTTTTCCTAACTAAAAGTTTTCAAGCAAAGGCTGGATGACCACTTGACAAGGTGATGAAGAAAGAATTGTAATGTAAGTTGGACTAGATGGCCTATAAGTTCCCTTGTAATTCTGAGATTCTGTGATTGTCTGAATTATGTGATTCAGGCTAAGGAAATGGTGTTAGAGAATAGTGTGCGTCTGTGTGTGTGTGTGTGTGTGTGTGTGTGTGTGTGTTTTGGCTCAATATATAGGATTTCTGGGTTCTTGGACAAGGAACTAGAACCAGGAATACATTGTTTTCCTAAAAATTTACTTGTCTGATCAGAAGAATTTGAACTAAAAATGAAGGGTATAAGAGATAAGTGTTCAGATATGTAATTGATAAATTGGTCATGATGGAATGAAATAGCACTCAAAAGGAATTAATAACAGTGGCAATGTCAAATAATTGATAGTAGAGAATAACTAGAAAAAAGAACTATGTTCTTCTGACATTCCTATACCTAATCTTGCAGATTCACAGTAATCAACACAATCAGTTCTTAATGAATTAAAACATAGCTTCATGTTTGTCATTGAAAGTTGATGGATTACAACTCATAATTGAATTATAGCAGTGGAAAAACATCTTGTTTAAAAAAATCCAACAAAATTAGATGAAAGAGGTGGTAGAGTAGCTATATGCCAAGAAGACATTTATGTAAAAATCTACAAACCCTAAGTTTGACATATAATAAAATACCTAGCATTTATTTATATAGTTCATTTATGGTTACAAAGTGCTTTACAAATATTTTCTCCCTCACAACAACTCTAGGATGGTAGATACTGTTATTGTCCCTATTTTACAGTTCAGAAAATTGAGGCAAACAGAGGTCAAGTGACTTGCTTATGCTCACAGTTAGAGTTTGAGGTCAGTTTTGAAATAAAGTCTTCCTGACCTTATGCCCAGCACTCTATCCACTGTGCAACTTAGCTGCCTACGTATGGTAGAGAATATTTGGGTATGGTTAAAAAAAGAAAAAGAAGCAACAACCATAGTTTTATTGTAGGGCATACTTGACATACTTCAATATCCCCCATTAGGTAGAGGAAAGGATGGGTTATTTTTTAAACAGATCAGAATTTGGAGGTTATTAGATTAAAGGACTTCAGCAATCCTAGACATCACCTCAACCTTTCTCTCTGCTAAAATCAGAATATTTGACAAATTCTTGACTTTGGTTATTGATAATTTAGTCTTTCAGAAGTCAAGGGAATTGATGAGGTAGATGGATCAAATTCTGACTAATAAAGAACTGGTTGGTCAAGATAAATAGATAAGAACTTTGGGTGGAATTGATCTTGTCATTTTAGCATCAATGACAGACAAGGAGGCCTCAATTGAAGGAAATGGAAAAGTTTAGCCTAGAGAAAAAAAAGATTAAGGGAACTGAAAAAACTCTCTTCAGAGACAACTGCATGTTTCCTTCAAAAACAATGAATTTCCTTTGGATTGTGATAGTTTGGATTTTTTGTGCAAATCTAATATCACATGCTGAACAATCCAAAGTCATTACTTTTGACAGTAAATCATTAGTGTTAAATATCTCTGTGTGTGTGTGTCTGATAATTGGAACATTGTTTGATATGGCCATTTGTTCTATTTTACATCATCATTATTTGGCTTATATTCCCTATGAAGGGTATAGAGTGTGTTCAGGGAAGACTAATACCTTTGGTGTGAGGGCTGCTGAGCCATTTTTAGGGCCGTTTTCCACTCTTGGTGTCCTCCTAATTCACCCAACTCTCAGCTGTGGCTCCAAGAAGCTATAGCATGTGCAGTTACCATACACTGGTAAGTTTTGGCAGATGAGCTAAACCAGGTTGAGGGTGACTGAAGGGTCTGATATGCTTCTGGAAGTTAGGTGGGGATCTACCCCAAGCACGTGAAGACTTCCCTGGTGGGGTGGGTGGATGAGAACAATTTGTTCCAAAGGCCATGGAGGTGGCTGAAGCAGGCACAGTGGAGTGCATCGAGCTTGTTTGTTTAGACACCAAAGATTCCAAGGTCATCCACTGCATCCTGAGCTGTCACCAGTTATCTTGACTTTATCTTGCCACTGGACTTTGATGACTCTGAAAGAGAGTGTGGGGCCAATGATTTCATGTAACTCTGCCTCACTTAAATCCATTTTATGTGCAAATCAAAAGACATCACCCATACCATTTTACTGTTTTTACCTACCTCAAAGTCCTGTGGTGACAGGCAAATGATGAAGCAGCGGATGTGGATACATGGGAGATGTAGTCACCACATTGCACACAAGCAGTACAGGCCATAGGATCTTCTTCTTACTAGACTGAAGCAGCCCCCTGAGTGTCTGAACAGCCTTTTTGAAGAACCATACTATTCACCTCCTGTTGTGAGGAAAGGTCTAGAAAAGGTGCCCTAAAAACTGTTTGTTTCACCTAACGTTGGCCCACTTACTGTGGTAGGTGGGGATCCTACCCCGTGCTCAAAACAAAAAAAATGTAAAAAAAAAAACTTGCAAAGATGATTCCACTTACTATTGGTACATGGAATATGCACATGATTATGGACAATATGAAATCAAGTAGACCCGAAAGACAAATAGCTCTTATTGTGAGGGAACTCAACAGGTATTGCATCCAAATAGCAGCCTTGAGTGAAATAAGGCTGGCAAATTAAGGCCAGCTTACTGAAATCAGAGCTAGATACACATTTTCCTGGAGCAGCCACGGTGAAGGGGAGCTCTACGAAGCTGGCAGAGATTTTGAAATCAAAACAAATCTAGTATGGTATGCCTACCAAAAGAAGTGAATGACAGCCTCATAGAAATGTGATTGTCCCTTGCAAGAAAGCACCATGCCATCATCTTCAGTACCTATGCTCTCACCATGCCAAGCCCTGATGAAGTCCAAGAAAAATTTTTTGAAGGCCTGGAGACCTTCATCATCAATGTGCCAAAGAGGACAAGTTTATAATTCTGGATGACTTTAATGCAAGAGTAGGCATAGACTACCAGACATGGCAGGGAGTCCTTGGGAGGAATGGATTTGGAAACAAAAAACAGCAACAATTACTTACTAGTGAAGATTTGTGCATCTTATGACCTTCTCAACATCAACACTGTCTTCTCTTAACTAAATGCAATGAAACTTCATGGATGCACCCTCATAGCAAACATTTGCATTTAATAGACTATGTTACTGTAAGGAGAAGAGACAGAGAGGATATGAGAGTAATAAAGGCAATGTGTGGCACAGAGTGCTGGACTGATCATAGACTTATGCTTTCCAAGCTAAATATTCACATTCAACAAAAGCGGCAGCCCCAAAAGCAAGATGACTACCAGAAGACTTAATGTCAACAGATTAAAATGCTTCTCTGAGTAGGAACAGTTCATTGCTAACATGGAGGGAAACTCAGCCAACACATGGTAGGTAACAGTGGAACAGAAAGAGTTGTCTGCTTTCAAAGATTTGGTGTACAGCACTGTGTTTACTTGTCTGCACGAGAACATTTGCAATCATCAAGATGGTTTGATAAAAACGCTGGGAAAATTCAGAAGCTGCTAAATGAAAAACAACAACTCCACAGGGTTTGCCAGCAGGGTAGTTCATCCATTTCTAAGAAAGCAGCATTTAATTCCATCAAAAGTAAGGTGCAAGTGAAGTTTAGAGAAATGCAGGATTCTTGGTTCAGTAAGAAGGCAGATGACATTTGGTTTTGCTCTGATAGTAACAATCCAAAGCACTTTTATGATAACTTGAAGGCAATTTGTGGGCAAAAGTCCTATGGTGTGTTTCAACTACTCAGTGGTGATGGAGTCACATTGATTAGTGATAAGGACATGATCCTGGAGAGATGATCTGAACACTTCCATAGTGTAGTCAACAGATCATCATCAATCAATGCTGAAGTCATTGACCATTTGCCTTAGGTTGAAGTGAATCCCTTTCTAGCTGAATTTTCAACTGAAGAAGAGGTTTTGAATGTCATTAGACCCCTTTCACATGGCAAAGTGCTTGGTGCTGATTCTATTCCAGCTGATATTTACAAGGCAAGGAGTCCACTACTCCTACAAAAGCTGAAATTTTCTAGGTCATGTGGCAAAAGGATATTACAACCCAGGAATCCAAGGATGCCTCCATTACCCATCTCTATAAAGGTAAAGGAAATAGATTGTCTTATGACAATCACAGCGGGGTCTATCTTTTAATCATTGCTGGCAAGATTTTTGCCAGAGTCCTCCTTAATAAGCTGATCCTTCACCTGGAAGATGGTCATCCTCCTGAGAACCAGAGTAGCTTCAGAAAAGACAGGGGAATGTTCTGATAACTCCAGGAAAAATGCCAGTAATAGAACAGAGGTCTGTACATAATGTTTCTTGATCTGACCAAGGCCTGTCAGTCATGAGGGCTTGTGGAAAATTATGTCATACTTTAGTTGGCCAGAAAAATTCATGAATATTGTCAGTTTCATGACAGCATACTTGCACAGGTTCTGGATAATAGACAATGCTCTCACACTTTCCCAATCACCAATGGACTGAAGTGAGGCTGTATGCTTACTCCCGTGTTTTTTTTAGCATGATGTTTTCAGCAATGTTGTCAGATGCCTTCAATGAGGACAAAAATGGCATCAAGGTCAGCTACTGCACTGATAGCAAATTGTTTAATTTGAAAAAGCTATAACTTAAGACTTTCAGGGAGAGTTGGTGCATGATTTTTTTGTTTGCAGATAATTGTACACTAAACACGGCCCCTGAGACTGAAATGCAACAAAGTATGATTGGTTCTCTGCTGCTTGTACCAATTTTAGCCTGTTTACACCCAGAAAACATAAGTGCTCCACCAGCAGCACCAGCCATAAATGGAACCATTGGTTATAGGACATGGAGAAATTTTGAATATTGAAGATGAATTCATTTACCTTGGCAATATACTTTCCAAGGATGTACACATGATGATGAGGTTGACCCTTGCTTTTCCAGAGCTAGCTCAGTGTGTGTGACACTCAGAAACAAAGTGTGGGAAAGAAGAGGTATTAGACTGCCAACCTAACTACATCTATAGAGCTATTGTGTTGATCTCATTGTTGTATTCTTGCAAAACATGGACACAGTATACCAATGCCATGCCAGGAAATCAAATTGCTTCTATTTGAATAATCTTAGGAAGATTCTAAAGATCACCTGACAAGATAAGGTACTATATATAAAGATCCTTTCTTGAGCTAAACTACCAAACATTCAAATGCTATTGCAGAGAACACAACATCAATGGACTGTACGTATTATTTGAATGCCAAAGTTACATTTGCCTAAAATACTATTTTATGTAGAACTCACAGAAGGCAAGCGCTCACGTAGAAAGATTCTCAGTCTCTTTGAAGTACTTTGGAATTGATTATGTGAGGTGGAAGACACTGGCAAAGGACTGCCCAGCATGACATACCTGCCTCAAAGAAGGCTGTACTCTAGGAGTGAAGCAGAATTGCATTAGCTCAAAAGAAATGTGAAATGTACAAATTTAGAGCCATCTCCTCTCCAAATGTTCATGTGAACTATTTGTGCCTGACCTGTGGTAGAGCCTTTTAAGCTCTTACTGGTCTGATCAGTCACAGTCAGACACACTCTTCCTTGACCCCAACATAGTGATGTTATTTTGGTCCTCTCTGAGAATTAAGGACAACTACCTTCCCTATGAGATTTCAAACCTATTTGTGTATTCTTTGCCTTTTTTTCTCTTTCCAGAACCTAGAAAGAGTTTTGCAATAGTAAGTGCTTAATAGATATTCATTGTATTGAATCAAAAGATATTTTATAGATTACTACAGATACCAATAAAACAAAAGTATCATTAAACCAAAGATATCTTAGCTAATGTCCCATAAAAGTTCAATTCATTTTATATCAATGTTCTCAAAAGAGTTTCCTTTGTAGGTAAGTACTAGTGATTTTTTATTTGAAAATGCTAACAAAAGCAAAACATCTATAAATACACAATTCAACCATAAATATTTGAAAGATAATGACATTTGGTATAGAACAAACATGGTCTTCCTTAACACTACTATCTACCAGAGGAAAGCTAGTTGGAATTATATTTCCTGTAGCCATAAAACACTAATGCATTTATTCTCTTAACATAAAATACCATACTGACTAATGAGTTGGATCTATGCCCATTGCTAGACTTAAGCTTCATAAAAGCAGGACTGTTTCTTATCTAAATTTTATATGTTCTTCAGTGCTGATGAGAGTGCACTGCACTGCATATAATAGGTGCTTAATAAATGTTTCTTGAATAAATGAATCTCCTTTCATTTGTTCCATGGTGTTGCTTCAGAGTAAAATTTTTTTTTATTTATGGCAATCATGGTAAAAGGGAATGAGCTAAATATAAACATATTATCTCAACACTTCAGGATCTTTATTCTCACAGTGGATTATGTAGCCACAATCCATTATCCTATACCCCTGCTACAAAGCCAGTCTACCTCCTCTTCCACTTTTATGTCACCAGATTGAGAACTTTCATTACCTTTTACATATCATGATTGGAAATAAGATACAGCCTATTTCTGTACACTTAATATCGCTCTGTTGCCCTTCAGTTCAATGACAGTTTTGATTCTTTGAAGATTATGGAGTCATGACCTGGTCTTCCATTTCAATCAAGCTCCCAGGTTTTAAGTATGTCCAGTATAATGCAGGAACATCTAAGGGATTTCACCATTAATAGGCAATTTCTTTTGAGCTGTACATTGGATATCTGCTATGCCAGTGACCAACATTTTTTTGGAGTAAATATCTCCCTGTTTTGTATTTGACATGTTGTTGACATTACAAGGATTATTGAGCAAAATTGTCTCAATTTTTGCGTCTGTAATTGATGTATTTAGGGGATCTCCCTCCACCCATTTGGCTTTGCTAAAATATATTCCATGGAACATGCCTGGAGCTGAGTCTTTTCAAATAATACATTTGTCCTGGTCCTTTCTGTTGGGCCATGTATGCTGGCTCAATTCTAAAACACCCGGCATTTTGGGATGGCACAGCACACTGTAGGTGATTCCTTTATCTTCTGTCCTATGATGGAAAGACATGGAGAACTATGTCAAAGCTGTATCAGGGAAGATAGGCCACTGAACCAAGAAGAGCTGCTAATTCAGTAGACTTTAAAAGGAGTGAATTTGTTCTTTGTGACTCTCCCTTCCTGTCAATGGAATGTGTAGCAAGTAACTAACTACCTCTAGAATCTCCTATGAAAGGTAGGAGTCCTTGAGCACCATCTACCCTGGTAGATATGACCATGTGGCAGTGAGCACAATGTGTCCTGTGAAGGTGAATTTGGTCTTTGGAATGCCTCTTTTGCTTTGTATTTCTTTGCCTGAGCCCAGATAATTGAATAGTAATCTTAAGGTGGCTATTTCTATCCTTGGAAGAAACCTTATGAGTTTGGTCAGTTGAGAGTTCCTATTTTGGTCAGAGTTGATTGGTAGCAAACAGAGAGTTTTACAACTGTAGTCTTCTCGGAGATGATGAATGGTATCCCTTTCCAATATAAATATATATGTATGTGTGTATATATATTGCTTTTAACACACATATTTTTCCCCTTTTCCCTTTAGTTTAAATGTTAATTCATATGCATTTTCCCATGCTTTTCTGAATTCTTGATGTTCAGAATTTCTTATACTACAGTTATATTCCATTATATTCATGCACTCCAATCTGCTTAGCCATTCTTCACTTAATGGGCACTTACTCATTTCCAGTTCTCGCTGTTACAAAACAACATTCCTTTACATATATTGTAAAGGAATTGTGCCTTTATTTTTAGATATCATGTCATCACAGTCATCCCTCTTTCTCATTCTTCATTTTATATTTTTAGATTTCATCCCATCGTAGTCAATTAACACCTGTGCCCTCTATGTATACTCCTTTTAACTGCCCTAATAATGCTGAAGTTCTTAGGAGTTATAAGTATCATTTTTCCATGTAGCAATGTAAATAGTTTAACCTTATAGAATACCTTATGACTTCTCTTTCCTGTTTACCTTTGTATGCTTTTCTTGAATCTTTCATTTGAATGTCAAATTTTCTATTCAGCTCTGATCTTTTCATCAAGAATGCTTGAAAGTCCTCTATTTCATTAAATATGCATCCCCCTGCCCAAAAAGATCATACTCAGTTTTACTGGTTAGGTTATACTTGGTTGTAATCCTAGCTCCTTTACTTTCCAGAAATATCACATTCCAAGCCTTCCAATCTTTAATGTAGAAGCTGCCAAATATTGTGTTATCCTGCCTGGGACTCCATAATATTTAAATTGCATATCTTCTGAAATTTAGCTATAATATTTCTGGGAGTTTTCATTTTCAGATCTCTTTTAAGAGGTAATTGATGGATTCTTTTAGTTTTGTTTTACCCTCTGGTTCTAGGATATTGGGGCAGTTTTCCTTGATAATTTCTTGAAATATGATTTCGAGGCTCTCCTCAGTCTATTTTCCAGGTCAGTTATTTTCCCAATGAGATAGTTCACATTTTCTTCTATTTTCTTCATTCTTTCAATTTTGTTTTGTTGTTTCTTGATGTGTAATGGAGTCATTAGCTTTCACTTGCCCGGTTCTACTTTTTAAGGAGTTCTTTTCTTCAGCAAATTTTGTACATCTTTTCCCTTTTGGCCAGTTCTTCCTTTTTAGGAGTTCTTATCTTTAGTGATTTTTGTGTTTCTTTTACTATTTGACCTATTCTGTTTTTTAAGGTGTTATTTTCTTCAGTGGTGTGTGTGTGTGTGTGTGTGCCTCCTTTATGAAACTATTGGCTCTTTTTTGTGATTTTCATGTATCACTCATTTCTTTTCCCAATTTTTCCTCTGTCTCTCTTATTTGATTTTTAAAATATTTTTTGAACTATTCTAGGAATTTATTTCGGGCCTGAAATCAATTCACATTTTTCCTTGAGGCATTGGATGTAGCAGTTTTGATTTTGTTGTCTTCTGAATTCTTGTTTTGATTTTACCTGGCACGATAGCAACTTCCTATGGTCAGGGTTTTTTTTTTTTTTTGGTGGTGATGTTTGCTCATTTTCCCAGACTATTTCTTGACTTTTAACTTTATGTTAAAATTGGACTCTGGTCCTGGGGTGGAGGGGGCACTGTCCTAAGCTTCAGGCCTTTCTTGCTGCTGTTTTCAGAGCTAGTCCTGGAGGTCTGTAAGTTTTCCATTTTTTGAAGGTGGTATGACCTAAGGAGAAGTATAGTTATGACTCTTCTGGCCAATAAGCAACCACATGTACTCTTTTCCACCATAGAACTTTGACCAGAATTCCTGTTCCTTTGTTGCTGCATGCTCTAGTGTGCTAATGCTCCTCCTCAACCTGGTGCTGTGACCTGGAACCAGGAATGGGTACTGCAACAGAGTCTTTCACCCAGTGCCAGCAAAGGGTCCCCTGTAATCTCCTTCTGACGATTTGTATGACCCCTTTGCTCTCTGTGGGCTGAGAGCTCTGGAAACTACTGTTGCCAATTCAGTTGCCCCCAAGGCCTGCTGTTGGCTTGCTCAGGTACAACCTTTGCTGTGCTCCACTCTCGCTCCTTTGAGAAGTTGTCTTGGGCTAGAAATTATTTCACCCGATCCTTTTGTTGGTTCTGCTCCTCTAGAATTCATTTTGACATGTTATTTTAAAGTTGTTTGGAAAGAATTTGGGAGAGTTCAGGAAAGTGTCTGTTTTTACCCTGCCATCTTGGCTCTGCCTTGGTGTATGCCTTTTTTGTTTTCCTTTTACATCTTTTGTTTCTTACAGGGATATGCCAAACAGTGGGATCTCTGGGTCAAAGAATATAGATATTTTAGTCATTTTATTAGCACAATTACAAATTGTTTTTTGATAATATTGGACTATTTCATATCCCCACCAATACTACATTAGTTATTGTGCCTTTCTTTCTAAAACTCTCCAACACTGACTCTTTTCATTTTCTATCATCATTGCCAATTTTCAGGCTATAAGGAAACTGTAGACTATTTTGATTTTCATTTCATTTAATTTTAGATATTTGGAGCAGTCTTTCACATGTTTGTTAATTTATTTGCAATTCTTCTTTTGAGTATCATTCAGATTCATTGACCACCAATGCATTGGGGGAATGGCTCAGAGTATAACATCCAATTTGTTCCACTTCATTTGAATAATATGAATCCTAATTTGTCAAGTCTCACTAATCCTAACAAGGTCAAATTTGACTCTTTGTGTTATGTTCACCTTGATTGTCACCTGTACTTTGTGAATTTCTGTATAGAAATCTGAGGCTATAGTTATTATTGCTAATTCCTTTCATAAATTTTGTCTTCTATGAATTACTGGTCACCTTTATGAGTATATTTCTTATGTCATAGTTATTCTTTATATCCAAATATGAAGATATATACGTGGCTAGGTCCTGATTAGTGTGAATAATGAATCCCTTAAGAGGGTCATCGTATATATTCAAAGCCACACTATTCAAAGTTATACTTATGTAATATATGGTAATTGGTTCTAGCCCAAATGGACATATGCAGTATAGATTTGAATAATGTGACACCTCAAGGAGTTCATGATTAGTACTAGCTATAGGCATTTCTCTCATTGCCCTCCTATTTCACATTAAAGTTCTTTTAGATTAAATTGGCAAGGCTCCCTGCAAACACATTCCTACTGGCCCTAAATATATCCTTTTTGTCACTTGCTAAGAGGTTATAATTTTTTTATTCTAAGACCTGGTTCAGAAATCAAAATATCATTCTTGGACACAATAACCAATTAATTGCTGTAATTTCCATTTCTCTTCTGAAACCCTTTTCTTCAATAACTAGCAATGATCAAAATCCTCTATGATTTGCTTTGGATCAAGCATCATCATCTTCATCCTGGCTATTTTTTTTACACTATTGTTGTTGATATTCTACCCTCCCCCCCCCCCCAACCCCAACAACACAGACCATTCCTGAAAGGGACTAAATCCCTTTCATCTGAGCTCCCTGGGACCTTTTATCTTCATTTTCATTCCAATGATTTTCTTCTGTGCTACTGCCACTGTTTCACCAACGAGGTAGGACTATTTTTATCTTTTTTTTTTTTGTACCAACCTTCATGTAGGTTGGTCTATTTAACATCTTCCAAGCATTTGTTAAATTCTTGTCAACTTAACTTCTCACCTCTTCTTCTGAAAACTGTATTCAAATCAACATTACCATTGCTTCTGGAAAGGCAGACTCAATGAATTGTATAATTTTTTGAAATATGAATCCAATGACTTCCTATACCAAAACATCATTCCCAAGCCACCATTTCCCTTTATGTGTTATCTTTCTATATTAGAATGTAAGTTCCTTGAGAGAAGACATTATGTTCCTTTGGTATGTGTCTTCCTAGTCCTTAGCATATTGCTTAGAACAGTAGTAAATGCTTAATAAATACTTTGTCAGTAATTCATTCATTTATGCTTGCCTCTAAGATTTTATTTTTTGCTCAGAACTTCACCATCCTTTGCAATCATCTCTTTGTTCTTTCTGATTAAAAGAAACTGTAGCTACTTAGCCTGGCAGAAGACAAACATCTAATATTCTATTCAGGTCACTACAAATTTCTCCTTGTTCCTTATTTGTGTTATAAGTCAGATCCTCAGTCCTCATTTATTCCTATTAGTAACTCTTGTGCCCAGTTCTCATGACAAACTGATATGTCCAACTCTCATTATACCATACCAGTCAGCTTCAAATAAGGCTCAGTCAAAGGGGCTCCTAAGCAAGGCTTTACATCCATCTTCCTACCCTTTTCTTGTAAGGTGATAATGCTTTTACCAACTGCTTTTGTTCACTGTATGCAACAAATTACAAAGTCCTATTGATTCCATCTTCACAGCACATCTTTAATCTATGCCTTCCTTGTATACACTTTTAACAGTTCTTTCAGGAACCATTATAACAGCCTGCTAACTGGTTTCTCTACCTCTAGTTGCTCCTCTTCTGGTCCATCATTTATACAGCTGCTGAAATAATCTTCCTAATGCACAAGGCCATGTGACTGCTTATTCAAAAGCTTTCAAGAATTTTCCATTGTTGTAAAATGATCTTGAAATTTAAAACCTTTCACAATATGGCTCCATTTTACTTTTCCAGGTTTATTTCACATTACTTCTCTCCATTTACTGTAGGTCTTAACCAATCACAACTTTACTTGTTCCCTGATTTTATTTTGTCATCTTCCACTTCTATGCATTAAAGAAAGCATTCTCTCTTGCTTGAAATGCACTCCCTTTTTATGTTCCCTTGTTGAAATTCTTCTCTTACTTTAATGCTCAGTTGAGGTACTATCTACCTCATGAAGCCTTCAGTTACCTTATCTGTACAATTGGGATAATAGCACCTACTTCCCAAGGTTGTTGTCAGGATCAAATGAGATGTTTGTAAAGAGTTTTGCAAATTGTAGAGAGCTTACTTACTACATTATTCCTATTCCTCTTGCACCCTCTCACCACTCTTGCTTTGAAAAACAGAACAGAACAAAACAAAACAAAACAAAATAAAAAAAAAAACCCTGGTAAATATTCATGATCTAGCAAAACAAATTTCCGTATTGGCTGTGTCCAAAAGTGTATGCCTTGTTTTGCATCTTGAGTCCATCAGGAGGTGGATAACATTTTTCATTACGAGTTCTCTAAAATCATGATTGGTCATTTTTCTTAAAACTTTCGAAGTCTTTGTCTTGATACTACTGCTATATAATTTGTTATCCTGGTACTGCTTACTTCACTCTGCATCTTTTGATACAAATCTTCCCAGGTTTTTCTGAAATGATCAATTTTTAGTATTTGATTACCTTCATATGCCATAATTTGTTTGGCCATTACCCAATAGATTGTCATCTCTTTATTTTCTAGTTTATCGCTACTGCACAAAGACCTGCAATAAATATTTTTTTTTTTTGAGCACATGGATCCTTTTCCTATGTCTTTGATCTCCTTGGGATATTGATCAAGCGGTGTTATTGCTGGGTCAAATGAGGCTTTTTGGGCATAGATCCAAATTGCTTTCTAGAGTGGCAGGACCAGTTCACAGCTCCTCCAAACAGCGTATTAGAGAAAGGGAGACAGGAAGGAAGTAAGCTGTATATAACACTTTTTCTATCCCGGGCACCATGTCTGTTTTTTTTTTATATAAATATTTCATTTGACCTTTACAACAATCCTGTGAGGTACCACTTTACATTTGAAGAAACTGAGGCAAACAAGGATTAAGTGACTTGACCAGGGTCACACAGTAATGTTTTAGGCCAGATTTCTGACTCTAAGCCCAGTACTCTATCCACTGTGCCACCAGCTGCCTCTGGCAATAATGTGTCAATTGATCTGATAACCCCTCCAATATATTATTATCCTTATTTGTAATCCTCACCTATATTATGGTGGAGCATTTATTTAATTTATACTTTCTAATTATTAGTGATTTAGAGTATTTTTATATGGCTAATTGCTTGCATTTCATTGAGAACTGTCTGTTCACATCACGTAAGCATCTATCAATTAAGGAATGCCTCTTGTTCTTTTAAATCTAAATCAGTTTCATATATAATTTAGATATAGGATCTTTATCAAAATATTTCCACAAAAAAAATCTTTAGTTACCTTCTATTTTTTTCCCAGCCAGTTAACAAGCATTTATTAAGCACTTATGTGTCAGACACTGTGCTATGCACTGGGGATAAAACAATTTTAACATTCGTTTTTCAAAACTTTGAGTTCCAAATCCTCTCCCTTCCTCTGTTTCTATTGCCTTCCCCACATTGAGAAGGCAAGCAATTCCATATAGGTTATACATGTATAGTCATGAAAACGTATTTCTATATTAATAATGTGAAAGAAAATAGACAAAAAACTCTCAAGAAAAAAAAGTAAAAAAAATATGTTTCAGTCTGTATTCAGAGACTATCAGTTCTTTCTCTGAGGATGGATAGCATTTTTCATCATAAGTCCTTCAGAGTTGTCTTGGATCATTGTATTGGTGAGAATAACTAAGTCATTCATAGCTGATCATCTTACAATATTGCTGTTACTTTGTACACAGTACATGTCACTTTGCATCAGGATCTTCATGTCTTTCCAGCTTTTTCTGAGAGCATCTTGCTCATCATTTCTTTTTTTTTTTAAGGCAATTGGGGTTAAGTGACTTGCCCAGGGTCACACAGCTAGTAAGTGTCAAGTGTTTGGTCTGAGGCCATAGTGAACTCAGGTCCTCCTGACTTCAGGGCCGGTGCTCTATCCACTGTGCCACCTAGCTGTCCCCTCATCATTTCTTATAGCACTATAATATTCCATCACAATCACATACCACCTTTTGTCCAGCCATTCTCCAATTGAAGGACATCCCCTCAATTCTACTTCTTTGCTCCCAGAAAAGAGCTGCTATAAATATTTTCATACATATAGGTCCTTTTCCTTTTTTTAATTTTTTATCTCTTTTGGGATATAGACCTAGTAGTGGTATTGCTAGTTCCAAGTATCAGTACAGTTTTCCTCATAATTTCTTAAAAAGATGATGTCTAGGCTCTTTTTTATCATAGTTTTCAGGTAGTCCAATAATTTTAAAATTATTTCTCCTGGATTTATTTCCCAGGTGAGTAATTTTTCCAATGAGATATTTCAGATTGTCTTTTATTTTTTCATGCTTTTGGTTTTGTTTTATTGTTTCTTGATTTCTCATAAAGTCATTGACTTTTTTTTGCTCCATTCTAATTTTTAAGGAATTATTTTCTTCACTGAGCCTTTGTAGCTCCTTTGCCATTTGGCCAATTCTACTTTTTAAGGATTTTTTTTCTTCAGTGAATTTTTGCTCCTCTCTTTCCAGTTGGTCAATTCTACTTTTCAGTTCATTCTTTTCCTCACTTTTTTTGTACCTCTTTTACCATTTGGCCTAGTCTGTTTTTTAAGGTGTTACTTTCTTCGGTATTTTTTTTGTCTCTTCTACCAAACTGTTGACTCTTTTTTCATGATTTTCTTGCATTATTATCATTTCTCTTTTCAATTTTCTTCTACTTCTCTTACTTTACTTGATTTTCAAAATCTTTTTTGAGTTCTTCCATGGCCTGAGACTAATTTGTATTTTTCTTGGAAGTTTTGGATGTCGGCACTTTGACATTGCTATCTTCTTAGTGTGTGATTTGATCTTCTTTGTCACCATAATAACTTTCTGTAGTCGGAATTTTTTCTGTTTGCTCATTTTCCCAGCCTATTACTTGACTTTTTAACTCTTTGTTAAAGTAGAGAGTGCATTGTCCCAAGCTTCAGAGGTTTTGTGTAGCTATCTTCGAAGATACTTCTAAAGACCTGTAAGTTTTCAGTTTTTCCAAGGTGGTATGATCTAAGAAGAGGTGTTCACTGCTTTCCTGACCTGTGCTCTGGTCTGTGAGTGACCACAAGCACTCTTTTCTACCCTTGAATGTAATGAGGGTCCCTGCTCCATTTTGGCCTGCAAACTCTGGTGTTCTAGTATTCCTCCTCATCTTGGGACTGCCACCCAGGACTGCAACCCAGATCTGAGTATGGGCAAAGCAAAAGAGTGAGTTCTGCCCCTACTGCCAGCAAAGAGACCTCCATAATCCCCTTCTGTTCAGCTATTTGACCCTCTTATCCTCTGTGGCCTAAGAGCTCCAGAAGCAATCACTGCCTCTGCAGATTCAGTGGCTCCCATGGCCTGCTCCTGGTTTGCTGGGACTTGGTCTATGCTGGTGCAGCCTGTGCTAGACTGTACTTCACTGTCACCCAGGTACAACAGACCTTTCCTGCTGACCTCCTAAGTGATCTTTATTTATTTATATTTATTTCACCCCATCCTTTTGTGGGTTCTGCTGCTCCAGAATTGTTTTATGGCATTATTTAAAGGTGTACAGAGGGATCTTGGGTTGAGCTCAGGTAAGTCACTGCCTTTTCTCTGCCATCTTGGGTACACCTCCTCTTCTAATTTTGAATGTGTTGGTTTTGATTTAAAAAACCAATTTTCAATGTTATATAATGAAAATTATTCACTTTCTCTTTTGTGATGTTTTGTCTTTTATTTAGTCTTCACCTCTGCATAGATAGCAAAGGTAATTTCTTCCTTGATCTTCTAATTTTTTTTAGGATGACACCCTATATATCTCTTCAAATCATTTTCAAACCTACAAGAATGATGTGTGCAATGTAATGTTGTTTCAGAAATCAACATAGCATCTTGAAAACAAACCCTTTATTATTTATAAGAAAGGTGCCGAAATTTTGGAGAAAAAGATATTTTCTTTTTAAGATATAAGAATATGACTGTCACAAAAATCGGGATAGTCAAATGAATACATGTTTTCCCTTTAGTTTTCTGGAGCAGATATTAAGAAAACTAATCTGTTTCAGTGCTGGGTGACACTGAGCAATCAGTACACATAGATAATATATTTATTCCTTTTCCTGGAATGTACTTCAAATGCAGAAATATTATTTTATGCTTTCATTATCAGTTTCTTCCTGAAAACTCATTCTGCTAACATATGATAGAATACAGATTGTTCCAAAAGTCTTAGCGCAGTTTTAGCTTTAATAGCTTAATAATGAATTAAGCTTTAATAGCTTAAAACTGTGCTAAGACTTTTGAAACACCCTGTCTATACTAATTCTATCATCTCCAACTGTTAGGATCCCTTGCTCCAGTTTAAATGCCACCTTGTCTATGATGTCTTTCATCATCCCACAGTAAGAAATGATCTTTCTTTATATAAAACTCTCATAACATTTTGCATTTACCTCCCTTATGAACTTAGCATATTCTATTTGTGTTATAGTTATTTGTGTAACTTTTTTTATCTACTAGAGGGTAAGCTTCTTGAAAGCAGGGACAGAATCTCATTTGTCTTTGAATTCCAACATGTATTTGTGCAAAAGTGTCATTATTTAATGTCTGTTGAGTTGACAAAATACCTATAGGAGTTTGTATTGTTGATGTTACAAATCTTCCCAGAATATGTATTGGTAAATGGAAAATTCAGCTTAGAGAATTCTTTAATTTTTGTCATTTTACCAATTTTTTTTTACCAATTTTTTCATTTGATTGGTAAGATAAAGCATTTGAAATATTTTTATTCTGTTTCTTTGGAACAACAGAAATTTCACATTATTATTGCTATTATCAAATCTGCCCAATGAGATTAGCAGTCTTTTTTAGACCAAAGTCCTACATATCAGTAGAAACCACATAGTAGGGGTGAGAGGAAGAGTGAAGGAGCTGGGGGAAATAAATAAAAGGGAGCCAAGGGGGCAGAATCCAGACACCTCTTTTGAAAGTGAGCTTTTGGTAAGGGTCAGGAGGATTGAGAAACAGCTCCTGACTGTGTATGGTACCAGGGACCACTCATACCTCCATTTTTGGAAGTTATGTCCTCCTGGTCCTCAGGCACCTTTGGGGCTTCTCAACCACTGAGAAAGAACTTCTGTAAACATTGTTCAGTTGCTTCAAGAAGATAAAGTTGAGGGTAGTGTGGGGGCCAAGCCCAACATAATAATGGGTGAATCTCTTCCAGAGGCTGAAGAATCCTTCACATCAAATGACCTTCATCAGCACATCCCATCCATTCTTATACTCAGGCTTCCCATTAATCATCTGCATATTCTGGATCCTGGTTTTAACAATGTCCACAGGCATAGAGGCTGTTGTGGAGACCAGTCCACTAATCATGCTGGAGCAGAAATGACAGAAGATGTCACTGAAGTAACCTGAAACCATGAGAAACTGTTTAGCCTGTGAATAGGTAGCAAGTTAGGTACCATTGATAACAACAGCTCTCATCACAGTAGTGATACAACCCCTTCAAAGGATGAGGAACCCCTCTTCCTGAGTAATCCTCAAAAATGCATCAAAAACATTCTCGTACCCTCTGTGCTCCTTAAATGGCCAATCGACCATCAGCTGTCATACCAATTGGACCAACCATAGAAGGTGTTCCTACAAGGGCTCCCATGGCCCCTGCTGTCATGCTAATCAGGTTTTTTATGAAGAAGTTAGGGGGTGTCTCCTCTGCCTTAGTCAGGTGCTCAAAGAGAATAGTGTAAACACCAAGATGAGTTATCATGTAGGTGGCCTAGTGCAGGAGTCCAGCAGAGAGCCTTGTGTAGATGCCTTGAGCCCCTTCAGCCCTTAGGATATTGTTGACGACAAGGAAGCTAATCATGTGTAGACTGGTCTGGGCCCCTTCTCCACTCAGTTGCATTCAGTTCTTCACCAAATCTAGAGGCTGCCCCAAAAGAGTGGCCACCATCCCAGCCAGGTCCCCGAACAAGAACTTGACCATTTTGGTGAATGTACATCATTTTACAGGCTCCCCACTGCTCCCAGGACTTGCCGCTGCCACTGCCATCTCCTCTAATGCACTAATGCCCCACTGTACCCTGCCTCATGAGCACAAACTGCTACATGTGGCCAAGGTGACACTGCACACATGCCAGGCCTCACAATGCCCCCCAAACCCCCGCCTTGCCAGCCTCACCACCACTTTAGTTGGAAGCTGGCATGCAGGTGCACAAAGAGCCTACCAGGAATAGGATGGAGCCAGAGTAGCGACGCACAGGAGCGGAGGCTTGTCTTGGGGATCGCGGGTGGGGGAGGTGGGCTTTGAGGTTCCTGGAGAGAAGGGTGTAAAGTCAAAAGAGAGGTGATGAAGGGGCAGTTAAATGGAGCAATGAATGGAGTGCCTGGCCTACAGTCAGGAAGACCTGAGTTCAACTCTGGCCTCAGACACAAACTAGCTGTGTGACCCTGGGCAAGTCACTTATCCCTGTTTGTCTCAGTTTTCTCATCTGGAGAATGAGCTGGAGAAGGAAATGGCAAACCACTCCAGTATCTTTGCCAAGAAAAACCGAAATGGGGTCATGAAGAGTGGCTCAATACCTTTCTTTAGCATTTAGCTCAATTTACAAGTCACTTTTGTTTTCAATGATATGTTAATTTTTTAATGTGTAAATAACTGGGTGTGATTATTTTAGTTGCACTGGGTATGTAATGGGCATGTCTTGTTAAGGATTGTTAAGGGTTCCCCTGAACCTCTCTTCTTGAGTTGCCATATTTTCCAGAAACTCTGGGCCCAAAGTATGCAGGAGGCCCTCAATGTACTAAAGATGAATCCTTCCCACTCCATAATTTTTGTTTGCACCCCATGCTTTATTCCCTGAAGGCAAGACAGGTGCCAGCCAGTTTGTGCTGAGATGGGAAATTGCTTGTGCAGTTGTGTCCCTTGTAGATAAGCAGACTCTCCTATCTTCATAGTTTATCAGTTCCCAAGGGAAAAGAATGCAGCTTTTGCATTGCCTTGCTACTCCCCTTTGGAAGGGGTTTTGTCCTTTTCCCACCTTTACTGCACCCGTACCCTTCCCATGACATACCCATTTAGAAGATTCCTAGTATTTTCATACCCCCTTCTACCGACCCCCTTTGTCCTACTATCATAAATACATAAACTTGCGTAAGGACTGTGAACTCTGCTCTGCCTTTGGGTTACACATGCATGTTCATTTCTCTTGTTATAAAACCTAGTTTTGACAAAAGTTTCATGAAGTTGTGATTTCCTCTTGGCAGTCTAGATGTCTTCCAGATTCATGCCACATTTATTTTGCATAAGCAGTGTTGTTGCCTAGATTATTGACATTTTATACAACATAGTCCTCCCCCCTTTTTTTTTGACACATCCCAGAGTTAGATTACCTCCTTAGAACAATCCAGAAGATATTCCTGATACCATTTTCATGAAAGCATTAAAATACTGGTGGGCATTAACAGAGCTGAACATGGAAGTTGCACCTTCTGTTCTATCAAAAATTATTACACTTTGGAGAAAGGTGATTGCCTGTAGCCCAGAGGACCTTTCAATACCTCTTAGATGAATGGTTGCTGATTTGGGAGTGAACTGACCTAAGCTTCACTTTATCAACTCTTTCCATGGTCTTCATTTTCTAATCATTTCTAATTCCCAGAAAGAGTAGTCTTTGTTGCATCTTTCCCTAATGAAATCTTTTCCATGGTCATATCAACAACAACATTTATTAAATATTTTTACAAGAAAAAAGAAACAAAACATTGTCCATGGTTTCATTTAAAATAAGTAAGTAAATAAGTTCCTACCTATTTTAGAAACAATGTGGATTTAAGAAGTTTTAGTAGTATTTTTGAGAAAATTAAAGACTTCATCTCATACACAAATGAAGAATTATAATTCAAGAGAATTAATAGATCCAGTGTTAGACAAGATTACTTTCAAAAGAATATTGAGGCTTTAAGGTAAAAAAATAAGTAATACTTTTTTGGATCATGATCTCATTCATATGGATACTTACACAAATGGGATGAATTGTAATTCCTTCATGCCCTCTTAACCTGGGAGATTTTTGTTGACCTCTTGGTATAGTGGAAAGAATGCTAGATTTGGAATTAAAAGACTTAGATTCAAGTCCCAAATTATGCTTCCTATAATGACCTTGGGTAAGTACTTTACTTAATCTCTCTGGGTCTAAATTCCACCTACAAAATAAGGAGGTTGGATTAGAGAACTTCTAAGATTCCTTTCAGTCTATTATTCTATGATCATCCTTAAAGGATATACCCAACATTTCACACACATTCTGTTTCTTTCAATGTTCCATGGTATGAGTGGAGTGCTCAAAGTGGTGACCAACTATTATTCACTCTTACTATGTGATATTTTAACTGACTTTTTTTGTATACACATCCCATGTAATGGTGATTCCAGTCCAGTCCAGTCCAATAATCATTTATTAATGACATGCTATTTGTAAAGCACTGTTGTAGGGGTTGGATACAAAAAGCTTTCTTATATTGTCCATGAACTTCTTTGCCCTTTGAGTAATCCAAAGTTTTGATTTTTCAGACATGGTGGCATTTTGTGCTTTTCAGCTACCAATTTTCCTCAGTGTTAAAAAAAAAAAAGAAAGTGGGGGTGGGGGAAAGTGGTGATTTCGTTTTGGGTACAGTTTCTAATCATTGCCAGCACTGGACTATTTCTTCAGTGCAATCTAGCTCACTTTCTTCCTTCAATTCAAAATTTTTGTCTTTCCCTTTGGTTTTCATATGCTTAAAGGACAAAGGACTAGGGTTATCTATCTACTTGAGTTGATGCACAAAGATAGGCCAACTCATTTTACATCTGCAGTGCTTGTCCAAAATATATACAATGATGAATTAACTAACTGGACTTTTATTCTGTTGTATGTTGTATTCTAGACGATGCACATTTTTTAAATCCTTTTGGTTTTGATTGTGTAGATTTTTAGGGTGATCTTTTTTGAAGACCTTATATCTCACTGAGGAGTTCCTTTATCATTTCAGGGTTCAATGCAGTCAACAAAATATCACATAGGAACATGAACATTTGTAGGACCTTGTCATTGATAAACTGTCATTTGGACACTGTATCCTACATAATAATGTCAGATATCTTTGGTGTATCTCTTCACTTCTTTTTAATAATTCGAGGATCATTTTATAGAGTTATTTCCATGGTTGCATCTATCAAGATATCTTGTGTGATTTAAACATATAAATGGGATGTGCCTTGTTAGAGGAAAGCATTTAAGGCTAAATTTTGCTCTAACAAGTCAATAGTTATTTTTTTATTTGTTTCTTTTTTTGTTTGTTAGTTTTAACCAACAAACAAAAACACGATTGGATCTTGTATTCAGTTATGTGACTATGAAGATATGTTTTTTTGTGGAAAAAATTAATTTCCAAGGACTCAACAGTTCTTTTTTCATATTTTCAACATAGATTCCTTCAGTACATGTTCAGATAATTCACATAAAGGTTTGCAAAGTAAAGATATGAGGCAGTAGTTATTAGTGCTTTTTAATTACCTTTTATTCATAGTTATGCCAGCCAGGATTTTTCAATCAATCATTTGATACATTTCTCATTTTCAGACATCATTTCCATCAAACCCTTGATACTTTCAAAATTGTGCCACCTTCAGCATAAATTTCTTCTGTGTTTACTTGTTTTGGTCTGAATGATCTTCTCAACTTCATTTTCTTAAGTACTGTTTACCTAAGACATTGGACAATGAGGTGTTAGAATCTGAATGTGGTGATTCCTTTGTCAGAAAAATACAGATGCCAGATAACCAGCTGATGGCAAAAATCTTTAATAAGCTGGAAGTGTACTTCAAATTGATATTCAAGTTGTTCAACTTCAAGGATTATTTCTTAATTTTTAACTAGTTGCTATAGACTTGCGTTTCTTAGAAAATATTTTTTGAGTTAAAAAAAACAAATGGGATTTTTCTGACTCAAGTCCACCAAAATAACATTTTGGAGATGGGGACATATTAATTTGGTTCTAGTTAGCTAAATAGAGAGATTGGATATTGTAAAGAAAGATATTATTAACAGAACAAGATCCTAGATGAAAGATGTTAGAAGTATAGTTTGGAAAAAAGAAAAGAAGAGATGGTTCTTTTTAGATTGAAAAGAAGAGAGGATGAATGAATTGAATAGATATTTTGACAATAACTACTTGTATAGATATGGAACCAATTAAAAATAGTAATTTCCTCAGAGAAGCCGAGAACAGAACACTTGAGAGTCATGGATTATAGAAAAGATAATTGACCACCTATTCTAAATTCCATCATCCCTAAGAAAGATTATCAAGGCAAAACACTTAAAAAACAAACAGAAAACCTCTCCAATGTAAAAAAAAATTAATATAGATTAGTAATTTTAATAAATAACTGTATATTCATAGTATGTTTTTCCTAAGAATTTAACCTTTTTAAGATTCATTGCCTAGGATTTAGAAAGGTGATAGATATGATAAAGATATCTTCCAATTATATCTTTCTCTAAACATCCAGCAAATTGAATGAGTCCAGTGTAGTTTAGACTTAGAATTTCCCTAGTAAATTGGAATCTACACAGATGCTTCTGAACAATTTTATATTCCATGACTGGGAGTGAGGGTCAGTTATCAATCCTTAAATCAGCAAAAAACACTTCAATTACCTAAAGACCATTCAAGTAGGAATTATCAGCCAGCCATACTCATAGCCTACTGGAGCCAGGCAGCATAAAGTGTCAGAGATCATGTTGTTACAATAAGTCCACTCTGTTTCAGTGGCAAAAATCACTTGTTTTACTGTGATGAGCTTAATTATTTTTGTCCAAATAACATTGATAACATATTTATTTTGTAAAATAATACTGGATATGGGCCAAAATACAATCCAAACAATAGTTGGAGATACATCCATAACATCTGACTGCTGTCAAACTGTGTTTGATGGCTAAGTTTCATTGAGGCTAAGATTCCAAGCGTTATATGTAGTAAATACTCCAGGTCTTAAACTCCATGTGAGGAAATGTTGCTAAAGTAGTGTAGGTGTTGGTGTTTGAAGTTTCTGGACTTAAAAAAAAACCAGTAACATAGAGGGAATTTTATTTGCAGGTGAAGAAGAAATGATTGGTATGTATATAACTTCTACATTTTTTTTCAGATTAATCTTAAAGATATTGGTGAATTATATAAAATACGCATTGGACATGACAATAGTGGAAAGGACCCCAGTTGGTATTTGGAAGAAATTAAACTTGAAGAAATAGCCTCTGGTGAAGTGTTTTCCCTCACAGTTGATTGTTGGATAACTGAGAATGAAGATGATGGAGACACCTGTAAAGAAATAGCTATTAACAGACCTAAGAAGAAGCCCTTGCCATGTATGTATTTGTGGATTATTTTATAATTTTAAAGTAAAAGGGTTCAATACACTGAGATTTTAGAAAACCCAGGTTTAAGAACAACTCTCTTTTAAACATTCAATTGTGTGTGTTCTTGTGTTTAGGTGTTATACGTATTGTTTAATGTCTTAAGCTTTAGTATTCCTATGACTTTAGTATTCTTGGCCATATTCGACTTGGTATATTTTTATTTATTTTTAAAATTAAATTTTATTTTATTTTCAAAGGTAAGTTGTTTTACCTTTAATTCCCCATTACCCCCGTTGAGAAAGCAAGAAAAACAAACCCTCTGTTATAAGCATGTACAGTCAAGCTTAACAATATTTTTCATTGGCCATGTTAAAAAATTGTCTTAATTTGTATTTTGAGTCTTACAACTCTCTGTCAGGAGGTCTTTACCATGTTTCATCATGACTCTTCCAGAATTATGATTGATCATTGTGTAGATCAGAGTTTCCAAGTGTTTCTCTTTCCCACTCCATCTCCCTGTCCCTCTACTTTTCCCTCTCCCTCTCTTTCTTCCTCCCTTCTTCTTTCTCCCCCACACAGATATTTTCACATATATTTGATCACCCATGATCAGCCTACTCATCCTCCTATCCTAACCCCTTCCCCACCCTATTGAGAACACAAGAGAAACAAAACTATTTGTAATCAGTCAAAGCAAATTTCTACATTGGCCATGTCATTCATATGTGTGTGTTTATGTACACATATTTGTATATATGTATATGTGTATGTATGTATATCTCATTATGCATTCTGAGTACTTCAAGTCTCTTTTAGATGACTAGTATGTTTCATTTTCAGTCCACTGGAATTCCTGTTGAGTGAAAGGTATTTCTGTACTTAATTCTACATCTTTATATGCTCTTCCTTTTTTTGACCAGTTTAGATGAAAGTTACGTTCAAGTGTCAGTCACTCCTCTCCAACCGCCTCCTCCTTGTTTACATATGTATAGCCTCTTTATGCGAGATAATTTTCCATAACCTTCCTTTCTCTTCCCATCCCCCAGTGTATTCTTTTCTCCCTCTTCATTGTTTTTTTTTTACTTAAAATTATCAAGATATAACAGATTTACTCTTTTCTAATTGGATTCCCTCTCTAAACCCTGATGATGATAGGGATCAAAGGGTACACCTGTATCATCTATCCAAACTTAAGGCAAGAGGTTTAGTCCTTTATCATTGTTCATTCATGACTATCTTTTTTATTTTTCTCTTTGCTCCTCTATACTTCAAAGTTTCTCTGCAGCTCTATATTTTTCATCAAGAAAATTTGGAAGTCCTCTCTATAAAGATCCCCCCCCCAAAAAAACAGTATTATACTCTGTTTTTCTGAGTAAGTTATACTTGGCTATCAGCCCATATTCTTTGCCTTCTGGAATATCATATTAAAAAATTTCCACTCCTTTACAGTGATGGCTGATAAATTGTATGTGATCCTGACTGTGGCTCCTCCATACTTGAATTCTTTCTGGTTGCAAAGTTTTTCTATGAACTGGCAGCTCTGGATTTTGACTCTAATGTTCCTGGGAGTTTTAATTTTGGGGTTTCTTTCAGGGGTCAATTTCTGGATTCTTTCTATTTCCAGTTTATCCTATGAGAAATCTGGGCAGTTTTATTTTAAGATTTCTCAAAATATGATATATAGGCTCTTTTTTATTTTATTTTATTTTTTATCTCCATTTTAAATTATTTTTTTTAAGATTCATTAATTTATTTGTTTTTAGTTTTCAACATTCACTTCCACAAAGATTTTGAGTTCCACATTTTCTCCCCATCTTGTCTCTCCCCTAACCCCAAGAAAGTGTACATTCTGAATACCCTTTTCTCTAATCTGCCTTCCCTTCTATCTCCCCCACCTTCTCTTATCCTCTTCTTCTTCTATTTTCCTGTAGGACAGAATAGATTTCTGCCATTGCCTGTATATCTTATTTCCCAGTTGCATGTGAAAACAATTTTTTAACATTTGTTTTTAAAACTCTGGGTTCAAAACTTTGGGTTCTCTTTTCCTCCCTTCCCACCCACCTTCATTGAGAAGACAAACAACTCAATAGAAGTTATACTTGTGTAGTCATGCAAAACACTTCCATTGTAGTCATGCTGTGGAAAACTAACTACATTTCACTTCATCCTGTCCTGCTCCCTGTTTATTTTATTCTCTCTTTTGACCCTGTCCCTCCTCAGAAGTGTTTGTTTCTGTTTACCTCCTCCCCCAATCTGCCCTCTCCTCTATTATCCCCCCTCCACTCTCCCCCTAAGATAGCTTTCCATACCCAATTGAGTGTGTATGTTATTCCCTCCGTAAGCCAAATCTGGTGAGAATAAGATTCATTAATTACCTCTCACCTTCCCTCACTTCCCCTCCACTGTAAAAGCTTTTTCTTGTCTGTTTTATGTGAGATAATTTGCCCCATCCTACCTCTCCCTTTCTCTTTCTCCCAGTATAATCCTCTCTCACCCCTTAATTTTATTCTCCAGATATCACCCATTCATCTTCAACTCACCTGTGCCCTCTATCTATCAATCTATCTATACATGCATATTTTATTTCCCTCAAACTACCCTAATACTGACAAAGGTCTCATGAGTTACAAATATCATTTTTCCATGTAGGAATATAAACAGTTCAACCTTAATAAGTCCCTTATGATTTCTCTTTCCTGTTTACCTCTTCATGCTTCTCTAGAGTCTTGTATTTGAAAGTCAGATTTTCTATTCAGCTCTGGTCTTTTCAAGCATGCTTGAAAGTCCTCTATTTCACTGAATGTTGATTTTTTTCCCCTGAAGGATTGTACTCAGTTTTGCTGGGTAGGTGATTCTTGGCTGTAATCCTGTCTCCTTTGCCCTCCAGAATATCATATTCCAAGCTCTGTGGTCCCTTAATGTAGAAGCTGCTAAATCCTGTGCTATCCTGATTGTGTTTCCACAATACTTGAATTGTTTCTTTCTACCTGCTTATAATATTTTCTCCTTGACCTGGGAACTCTGGAATTTGGCTACAATATTCCTAGGACTTTTTCTTTGGGGATCTCTTTCAGGAGGTGATTGGTGGATTCCTTCCATTTCTATTTTACCCTCTGGTTCTAAAATATCAGATCAGTTTTCCTTCATAACTTCTTGAAAGATGATGTCTAGGATTTTTTTTTGATCATGGCATTCAGACCATCCAATAATTTTAAAATTATCTCTCTTGGATCTATTTTCCTGGTCAGTTGTTTTTCCAATAAGATATTTCACATTGTCTTCTATTTTTTCATTCTTTTGGTTTTGTTTTACAATGTCTTGAATGCTCATAAAGTCACTAGCTTTCAATTGCGCCATTCTAATTTTTAAGGAAGTATTTTCTTCAGTGAGTTTTTGGACTTCCTTTTCCATTTAGCCAATTCTTTTTTTTAAGGCATTCTTCTCCTCATTGGTTTTTTGGACCCCTTTTGCCATTTGGGTTAGTCTATTTTAAAGTGTTATTTTCTTCAGTATTTTTGGGGGTCTCTTTTAGCAAACTGTTGACTATTTTTTCATGATTTTCTTGCATCATTCTCATTTCTCTTCCCAGTTTTTCCTCTACTTCTCTTACTTGCTTCTCAAAATCCTTTTTGAGCTCTTCCATGGCCTGGGACTGATTCATATTTTTCTTGGAGGCTTTGGATGCAGGAGCTTTGACTTTGTTGTCTTCTTCTGATTGTATGTTTTGATCTTTTTTTGTCACCAAAAAAAGATTCTATGGTCTGATTTTTTTTTTATGTGTGCTGTTTGCTCATGATCCCAGTCAACTACTTGAGTTTTAAACTCTTTGTTAAGGTAGAGGTCTGCTTCCAGTGTGGAGAATGTACTGTCCCAAGCTTCAGGGGTTTTGTGTAGCTGTTTTCAGAGATACTTCTAGGAACCTGCAAGTTTTCAGTTCTTCTAAGGTGATATGAGCAAGGGTGAGTTGTTAACTTCTTTCCTGGGCTGTGCTCTGGTCTGTGAGTGACCACAAGCACTCTTTTCTGCCTTGAAACTGTGTGAAGGATTCCCTTTCCACAGCCACTACAAGCTCCACTACACCAGTGCTACTCCTCATCCCAGGACCACCACCCAGAAGTGTGACCCAGACCCAAGCACAGGCAAAGCAAGAGAATCCTGCCTCAGCACCAGCAAAGAGATCCTTGTAATCCCCCTCTGATCAGTCACTTGATTTCCCCTCACTATGTGGGCCAGAACCTCTGGAAGCAGCTGCTGCCCGAGGGTACCCTGGGACTGAGGCTAGGAATCTAGCTTCTCTCTCACAGTGGTCACAGACTTTTCCTACTGACTTTCTAAGTTGTGTTTGGCATTTGGTGTTGAGAAGTCTGGAAACTGCCACAGTTGCCTGTGATTTAGTCCCCTGAGGCCTACTCCAGGTTCGCTGAGGCCTGTTCTTTGCCTACGTGCCTACACTGAACTGCATTTCTTTACCAGCCTGGTGTGATAGACCTTTCTAATCAACCATACAAGTTGTCTTGGGCTGGAAATTTGTTTCACTCTGTCTTTTTGTGGGTTCTGCTACTCTAGAATTTGTTTAGAGCCATTTTTCACAGGTATTTGGAGGGGTTTGGGGGAGAGCTCAAGCAAGTCACTGCTTTTACTCCACCATCTTAGCTCTGCCCTGCTGGGATCTTTTTTTTAAAAAAAAAAACTTTTCTTTTTCTTTTTTTTTTAAAAGCTTTTATTTAGTATTTTATTTTTTCCCAGTTACATGTAGAAACAATTTTTAACATTTGTTTTTAAAACTTTGAGTTCCACATTCTGTCCATTTTTTTCCTTGAAGTTTTTGTTAAATAGTGAGTTCTTTTCACACAAGCTGGAGTCTTTGGGTTTATCAAACAGTGGATTACTGTGGTCATTGACTACTGTGTCTTGTGTACCTAACCTACTCCACTGATCCATCACTGTATTTCTTAGCCAGTACCAAGTAGTTTTGATGATTACTACTACTTTATAATATAATTTAAGATCTGGTATGGCTAGGCCACCTTCACTCGCATTTCTTTTCATTAATTCCCTTGATATTCTGTTCTTTTTGTTCTTCCAGATGAATTTGTTATTATTTTTTTTTCTAGCTCTATAAAATAATTTTTGGTAGTTTGATTGGTATGGCACTGAATAAATATATTAGCTTAGGTAGAATTGTCATTTTTATTATATTAGTTTGGCCTACCCATGAGCAACTGATATATTTCCAATTATTTAGATTTGACTTTATTTGTTTTAAAAGTGTTTTATAATTGTGTTCATATAGTTCCCAGGTTTGTTTTGACAGGTAGATTCCCAAATATTATATAATGTCTACAGTAACTTTAATGGAATTTCTCTTTCTATCTCGTGCTGTTGGTCTTTGTTAGTAATATATAGAAATGCCAATGATTTAAGTGAGTTTATTTTATACCCTGCAACTTTACTAAAGTTGTTTATTATTTCAAGTAGTTTTTTACTTGATTCTCTAGGATCCTCTAAGTATGCCATCATATCATCTGCAAAGATGATATGTAAAGTTTTGTTCTTCTTTGCCTATTCTAATTCCTTCAATTTCTTTTTCTTCTATTATTGCTAAAATTAACATTTCTAGTACAATATTGAATAACAGTGGTGATAATGGACATCCTTGTTTCACCCCTGATCTTATTGGAAATGCTTCTAGCTTATCAGCATTACATATGATGCTTGCTGATGGTTTTAGATAGAGCTACTTATCATTTTAAAGAAGACTCCATTTATTTCTATGCTCTCTAGTATTTTTAATGGGAAAGGGTGTTGTATTTTGTGAAAAGCTTTTTCTGCATCTATTGAAATAATCATATAATTTCTGTGAGTTTTGTTGTTGATATGGTCAATTATGCTGATATTTTTCCTAATATTGAAACAGCCCTGCATTCCTGGTATAAATCCTACCTGGTCATAGTGTATTATCCTCCAGATAACTTGCTGCAATCTATTTGCTAATATTTTATTTAAATTTTTTGCATCTATATTCATTAGAGAAATTGGTCTATAATTTTTTCTCTCTGTTTTGAATCTTCCCAGTTTAGGTATCAGCACAATATTTGTATCATGAAAAGAATTTGGTAGGACTCCTTCTTTGCTATTTTCCCAAATAGTTTATGTAGTATTGGAATTAATTATTCTTTAAATGTTTGATAGAATTCACTTGTAAATCCATCTGACCCTGGAGATTTTTTCTTAGGGAGTTCAGTGATGATGTGTTCTATTTCTTTTTCTGAAATGGGGTTATTTAAGTATTTTATTTCCTCTTCTGTTAATCTGGGCAATTTATATTTTTTGTAAATATTCATACATTTCACTAAGATTGTCAAATTTATCGGCATACAGTTGGGCGAAATAGTGACATACAATCTCTTAAAATATTTAAAGACTGCTACCATATTCTCCTTATATACCAAAGTTTTTTTTCTTTTCCATGTTATTTTTATCTATTTTTTTCAACTAGTTATTTCATGGCACATTTTTGAATGTACTAACACCATCCTGATGATAATTCCCTGGAAGCATTCCAGTTTATCAATGTCTTTTGGCACTTTTGCAACTAATTATAATATACTCCAGTCCATATCTTTATATCTTATCTATTAAAAATTTAGGAGACATCATTCCTCTACTGATCATGACACAGTAATGATTATTTTTTTTTCCTGGTGGCCCCATTCTCTCCAAATTTGACTCCTCCCTTTGCACCAAATCATCCCTGCTGCTGCTATATCCTACAATTGACTCTCTGGTGGATACTGTAGTCCTTGCCTCACCAGCCTCCCAGGATTTTCTGAAACTCACCAAGGTATTTGGACTCATCCATCTCAACATTACTCTACCATTACCTAATTGTGAAAAAAAAGAGCAGCTTGTTGTCCTAGGAACAGACCTGCCTAGCTATGAAATATGCTCCCGGCTGCCTGGGGCCCCACATGGGGATGAAGCTTTTGCCATTCACTTAGTAGACTTTTTCAGATTCATTCTGAATGGTCTTCATGCTTTGAAGCCAGATAGGAAGAGGACTCTGATGTGCAGATTGCTTCTTTAGTATATCCACAGAGTTCTGGGTCAGCAACCAATCAAAGGGATGAGCGATACATAGTTAGAAGCAATTAGAGGACATCTGTGCATTCTTAAGTTTCCATGGTTTCACCAAGAATGATGTGGTCACCTGGAATGGTGACAGGACAAATTCCAAAGTGGGCAGCAGGAGACACTTGCTACATGTCCCTTCTTCCTCCCCTGCCATCTCTTATAATAAAGAATAAAGAAAGGTAAAAAAGCAGCTCAGTAAAAACCACCCAACCATATTTCTGACTGCACATGCATTATTCTGTGCCCTGAATCCTCCATCTCTGAAGAGGGAATTCATTTTCTCAAAGGCCAGACTTGGCTTACACAAATAGTTCATTTCAATTACAGTTCAGTTCATATTGTTTGGTCTTTTGTTTCCTTCCTACTTAAATTGTTTTAGTCATATATATTGTTCACTCTGAATCAGTTCATATATCTTTTCTTGCTTTTCCAAATCAATCACATTCAAAATATCTTGTGGAGCAGGAATATTCTATTTTATTTATCTACCAAAATTTGTTCTCTGATCCTCCCAATCCATGGATTTCTTCTTTGTTTCCAGTTCTTTGCTGTTATAAAAATCATCTGGTATAAATATATGGGTACTGTAATGTGAGACTTTTCTATCTTTGAAATTTTGGTGGGCATTCTGACATTCTTAATGATCCCAGGACAGCTTATAGTGATCTTCTCTTCTTATTTCTCATAAGGAATTAGTTTGGCAGTCCAGTCTAGAATTTTGTCTTTCATTGACTCCAAGCTCATTGGTCTATTGTTTCCAGTATTCATGCTCTTCTTTAAAAGAGGGAGAGAGACAGAGAGAGAGAGAGAGAGAGAGAGAGGGAGAGAGAGAGAGAGAGAGAGAGAGAGAGAGAGAGAGAGAGAGAAAGAGACAGACAGAGACAGAGACAGAGAGACGAAGAGAGAAAGGCAGAGACAGAGAGACAGAGAGAGAGACAGAGAGACAGAAAGACAGAGAGACAAAGAGAGAGAACACACAGAGACACACACACAGAGGGACAGAGAGAGAAAGAGAGAGAAGAATTTGCCTTCCTGAAATCTGATAGCTTGTCTCCTTTTCACCACATTTCGTTGAAGATCACAGATAGTGGGTCAGCCTGACATGTAGTCCACCTAGTTATAGAGAGCAACTAGTGTTCACCTTCCATCTCCACAATTATCTTGGATTTTAATTCCCTTTGAACTATTTTTATTATCTTCCTTCCCATCTGAAGATCATTCTCTTTAATGCAGAAACAAAAATAATTAAGAGCTCTGTAATTGGCTGGGATTGACTCAGACCAGTTCCCTAATAGTTTAGTTCTGAAATGAGAATGAAATAAGATACTTGTAAGTTATATCAATAGTTAACAAAAGCAGATTTGCTTAGACATAGCAGGGGAAGGGAAGAATTCGGAGTAAGGAAGGCATGTTCATCCAGGATAAAGCATGAACTCGGATGAATATAGTTTCCTAGTGTTGTTCATTCTACTGGTCTATGGGTCTGAAGCTTCAGGGCAGGGTTCTAGTTTTTGGTATCCTGGGTGTTCAGTACCTGGGTGACAAAGAAGCTTTGTCATGGCCAGAGCCTTGTTGGTTCCTTGCACTATTGAAATCTCAAGGATGGTTACAATATCTTTTAAGGTAAACTAGCCTAATTTGCATGGGGAAAAAGGGCTTAAGATATTGCTTCCACCACAAGTTAAATATTTCTTCATTTTTTTTTCTGTCAGTTGTTATTTTCCCAACTACCCTAAGTAGTAGAGTTATCCCTTTCTATCTTTTCCTCTTATTCCCAATTTACTTATTTTTTTTGTTGCCATTGGAATTTACCATAAGCCTTAGCATATAGTGGGCTTTGATGCCAGTATTATTATTATTTTAAGTCCTTGCTGTCGTTTTACCTGATTTTGCTTCTCTGTCTTTTAATTGCCATGTTGTCCAACTCTCATTTAACTCTCTCTCTCTCTCATTTAACAAATGAGGATACATATCCTAGGTCCAGAGAGCTAAGTTACTTGCCCAAGATCCCCTAAATTCCTAGCAGTGAGTCAAGATTAGAATCTAGGTCTCCTGACATTAAGACCAGTAAGTTTTCCAGTGTGTTGTGCTGCCTCTTTGGGAATCTTGTTCTTTCTTTTTGTCCTAAATCATTACTTCTATGTTTATAACACCCAAATCAGTTTTTTCTAGGCTTGTTGTCTCAGTCAGACCTCATGGCTGCCTGCCTGCTAATTATTTTTACTTGGATATATCACTGTCAACTTAAACTCAACATGTACCCAAAGGAATTTACCATTACAATCTCTTCCCACAAAACTACTGGTCCTCCTAAATTCCTTATTTTTCAGTGATATTATCAAAATGAATCAGGCTAAAAGAAAAAAAAATTGGAGTTTTGACTCATTACTTACATACATTCCCTAATTCAGTCAATAACTTTTTCAACTTTTCTTGTGAAATGATTCTCCCAGGTATCACTACTTAGCTATTCACATTGATACTACCCTAATTCTTGTCCTTATTACTAGATGAGTGCAACAGCTTTTTCCCTGAGCATTCTTCAATTTGTCCTATGTGTAATCTATCTTAAACTTAACCCCCAAACTTATCTTCCTTGCACATTATTTTTATTACATCATAGTCCTGCTTAAAAATGATTGAAAGCATCCTGTTTCACTGTACATCAGATATAAATACCTTTTCCTGCCCTTCAATGCCTCCCCTCATCCCTTTATATCCTATTTATCTTGTTGCCCACTATTACCTAACATACATTTTCTATTCCAATGAGGTCAGTCTCTTTACTATTTCACAAATACACCAATATTCATTCAATCCTGTATGCCTTCACTAATATCATTCCCTAATCTTAGAATATGCTCTCTTCTCTTTTCTGCCTATTAAGATCTGTAACTCATGTTTTTAAGGATCACCTCAATTCCTACTTTTTTTTTAAAGAAGTCATCCCTGAGAGATCTAACTCTCACTAATCTCCTTATCTGAATTTCTGCAATACTTCTAGATTTTACCATATGATTAATACTCAATTACATATCCACCTGTGTTGATCTCTAATTGTCTCATATTTCAACATTCAATAATATCTGTGTTTTCCATATGTGTGGATACTTCCACTGACACAGATTGCAGTATGCCTATGCCTCAGCAAATGATATTCATGAGTTGCTGTGTTTGGAAAAAAAAAAACATCTATTGCTTGGTTGCTAATGGCTTGTGGCTAACTTCTCTCACTTTAAGTAATCTGCTGATAGAATGACACATATTTTATTGTCAGGTCTTTCTAGATTGGTAAGACCTACTAGAGTTTTACGTTTCCTTGGCACAGCTATTAAAATCCCAGAATGACTTCCACATGATAATGAGGCACTGAGAAAACTTTAATGGAGGAATTGTTTTATACCTATTAGTTTTTATTTCTTTAACAGGATTGTAAACATTTTGAGGACAAGAATTACACATGTACACACACATATACACACAGAAACATGCATACACACATCTTCTGAAGCCTCAGTTTCTTAATCTGCAAAATGGGGAGAATAATAGCACCTACCTACCAGGATTGTTGTGAGGATAAAATGAGTTAATATTTTTAAAGTGTTTTACAAGCCTTAAAAGCTTTATTTAAATGTTAGTGGTTATCATTGCTATTATTATTATTATTATTGTTACATTATTCCATTATTGTTACATATCTTCTACATTGGGAGGTATGGCAGTGGTAGGCTTCTTATAGCAGCCCAAGGTTAAGCATTGATTGAATCAATTATCAAGCATTTTTTAATACCTCTTATTTGTCAAACTTTATGCTATGCTATGCTATGCTATGCTGAGAATACAAAGATAAAATAAAAACAACTCTTGCCCTCAAGGAACTTAGTGTCTTTTGAAAAGTTAAGAAGCCCCAGAGAAATCTCTTGAGATCCTGACTTGTCAGTCGATACCCAAGTGGTTTAAAGAATTATTTTTATGTCAGGAAACTTTGTCATTGATGTGAATGGTTGACTTTATAAGAAATATCATGTAGCCCACAATACACCATATTTCAAATTGTATTTAGTAAATACTAGATCTTTTTTAAAATGAATTTTAGTTAAACCCCAATTGAGATAAATATTCAATGTTTTCATTTGCCTCTTGTTTGAAGAACAAACTTTTTAATACATGACAAAAATGAATAAGATGGTTCTGTGGGTTTCAGAAATTTCTAAGACATCTGAGCAACTCCATTGTACTTCAAATGAACTATTGATTCTTGGTTCATTTAACATGAATAGCAATAAAGGCTCAGCATGGCTCCCCAGCAACTTTCTATTCATTTTTTTGCCCCAAACTAGCAAATGAAACTTTTTCCATTTGCATTTCCCATTTAAAAGGGTAATTTCTTAGCTGTAGCACACCAACCATATCATAAGGCATTTTCTTCAACAAAAATATTTAATGTAATACATGATAGTTATTGATAATCTGATATACTTTGATTGATCATTTATCTTGAAGGCTAGCAAATCTATCCAGTTGCACCTTTCCCAGACTACATATTTGCTCATTTGGGGGAATAAATGTAGTAAAGACTAAATGCAATGAAAAATAATTATTCTTCAATAGCCATGAATAAACTCTGGGCTTAAGATGACTAGTGAGTGGGGAATAAGTTAGTAAATTGGGCAGATTGAAATGTGTATGGATTATCCATTATTAACTTTTGGAAATGAGGTTACCAGTTTAGAGCCCCTGAGAGCTCAGCTATTGTTTCTGAGCCTAAAAAGGGAGTCCCCACATACTTTGAGACCCAAAAAATTAGAGATGGGAATGGGAAGTTGAGGAACACAAAAACCTGTTTCTAGTGGGAGTTTCTATGCTGATGGTGAGAGGAAGGAGAACATTCTAGAACCTAGCATCCATCAGTAATAGGAATATCTCAAAACCTGTCTGCTTACTTCCTGTCAGAGATTTAGAAGGGCCGTATAATTCAAACCCTCATTTTACAGAAACTGAGGTGTAAGGAGTTTTATTGACATGCCCTAGGTCAGACAGGTAGTAAGCACCAGAACCAGGATTTGAACCCAGTTTCCAGAACCAGTGCTCTCTCCCCTGTATCACATTGACTTTAACATCCCCCACCCAGACTTTCCCCAGATATGAGCTGGACCTCACTGGGCAGATTCTTAAATGGTTCTTTCCCTTGCTCTTCCCTTTTGTGGCCTAGTTTTTATTCATAATAACCTTAGAGCTTCTTTTTCTTAGAGTTTTTTTTCTTCTTCTGGAATTTAGGATATTGCCTAGGGTCCCTCCATTTGGTTGAAACTTAGTGAAAAGTTTTATAGGTTGGCATGTGATAAAGAATCCCAGTGGAGTGGCAAACATAATGGAAAACTAGACATCTTCTGGAAGGGAGAGTTCTTGACTGTTCCTTATCACTTAGTAAATGACTATTTAGTTTCCATAAGGGATCAGAGAATGAATGCAGTTTCAGAAGAAAGTAGTTTATTGCCTGCTCACTGGTATAATCAGGTTGCAGAGTAAGACATATTCGGGTCATGTTATATTTTTCCATTGTTGCACTATGGGCTTTCACATATCACATCTACCAAACCATAAACATTTATTAAGTCCCTACTGTGTTCTAGGCACTGTATTAAATGCTGGGGATACAAAAAGAGGCAAAAGACAGTCCCTCCCCTCAAGAAACTTATAGTATTGATTTAATGTTATTTTTTATACTCCTGATACAAAGAGTAAACAAATAGTTAATGCTTTCAACAGGTCCCTGAAACCAGCACTTTTTGTTATACTTTCTGATGGATGAATGAAAAAAACATTTTTAAGCACTTCTTATGTGCTAAGTACTGCACTTAGTTCACAAAAAAGAAAAAAAAATAAGATGCTTCTTACTTTCAATGTACCCATACTCTTAATTGTGGGAGATAGTACATACACACACACACACACGCGCGCGCACACACACACACACACACACACACACCAGCTACGGGGGGAGAGGGTAAGACTTGGAAGTCCTAAGGGCATAGATAAGGGGTAGATGGTCAGGCTTAGGTGTCTTTAGCTTACATAAATAGTTCGGATGAAAATTTCTGGTACTTTAAGGGGTGTAGGCAGGGTAGGTAATAAGGTCTGGATGACCTTAGGATGTGGCGGCAGGGCATATAGTAAGGCCTCTCAGTCATCGGGAGGAATTGATGATTCCCATTTCATCCAACACATTTGAGGAGTCAAGGAATAAGAAGGAATGTAGTCTGTGGTTGGGGAGAGATGGGGAAAAAAGGGGGCAAGGGTTCTCTTAGGGTCACGAGAGGATGACTGGTTATACTAATAGGTAATACTTGTGTGAGTTGTGTAATTCAGCAAATGAAACCTGGCTTTCTGTTAATTTGCACATTTTGCATTACTGATGTATTACTATTTTTTTTTAAACTAGGCTTGTAGTTTCATTGGTATAGGGAATTCCTAGTGAGGAACTTTCTTTAACAATGAAGAGTAGCAAATTCTTTATCATCTATAGACCTGAAGAGTTGCCAAGAGGCACAGAAAGATTACGTGTCCTGTCCAGGGTCACATAGTCAGTATGTATCCAAGGCAGGACTCAAACCCTGCCCTTGCTGACTCCACAGTTAGCTCTCTATCTGTTATACTACACTGCTTCTTAAAGTGATTGATATGCTAGTTGAATTATATTAGAATGTTATTAGGTTTTTCTTAGGAAATTAGGTGGACTTGAGATATAGAAGAGCCGTTTCTGGGACAAAAAAAAACAAACCAGTGTATATGGAGGGGCAGGGTGAGAAGGAGAAACTCTCTAAGGGAGCGAGCAGAGCCATGACTAGTGTAAGGTAACTAGAACTTTGGTTCAGTGCACTGGCAGGCATGGGGTGCTCTTTTTATCTGTCGGCAGCCCTCCAACCCCCTAGCCTTATGACTTTTTCTACTATGCCAATCCTGGTCCATAAATAAAGAATTATGATTGTTGTTTAGTCATTTTCAGTCTTGTCCAACTGACTCTTCATGACTCCTTTTGGGGTTTTCTTGGTAAAGATACTGGAGGGGTTTGCCATTTCCTTCTCCAGTGGATTAAGGCAAACAGAGGTATGACCAGACAGGGTCAAACAACTAGTAAATGTCTGAGACCAGATTTGAACTATATTCACTAAGCCATTTTGCTGCCTCCCTTACATTAATGATTACTGGCTTGAAAAAAAAATAGCAAAACACATTAGAGATTCCAATAAGCTGATTTAGGAAAGGAAAAAAATAACGGCTCTGCATTTAAGACTTAAACTTTGTATTAGCTCAATTATAGTAGTCAATTACTTTGATTCTTGTGCCTTTTCTTGCTCAGATCATTGTCATCTTTTGAATGGATAAAGTTCTTTGGGAAACAATTAGCTTGTCAGTCACCATTATTTAGGGGCATAAATAGATTGCTAGTGGGTTCAGAGAGAAATTTCCTTCAATAGAATAATACTGCCAAATTAGGCTTGTTAACACAGTTTTCCTACTTTCCTCTGATTATTCACCATCTGCCATGTTGGCAGGACAAGACTAAGTAGGCTTCTGATTTCTCTCCATTTGTTGTCCTAAGGAATGTTTAGATAGCTGACCATTGGACTGCTAAGGATGCCTATTTGGCCTACCATGGCATTTCCAAAAGAGACATTTTCCAGGAGAAATGGAAATTACAGTAGGAAAGTAAGAATTATGGCCCTGGGTATAATGCCAGCCCAAGGCACTCTGCCACTCATTGGGTAAAAGAAACCATCATTATAATAGAAATGTATTTGCTGTAAAATATTTACTTTTACTAGTTTCCTAGTAATGAAAGGATAGCTGCCATTTTGGAACAATTGCTTATATTCTGCAACCAGTTTCAGGTGAAGTAGCATCTTTCTGAGCTCACAGTCATTGCCTGATCTGAAAATAAGGACGTGATCTCTGAAGTGTTCCTCTTTAGCACATTTCATAGCTCCTTGGCATTTAACTTGGAGACCTGACAGGAAGGCTTGGGGGGAAAAGAATGTTATCAGACTGAATAGGGGACTGGGCAAAGACTAGTGGTTTGTTCTGATTATTTTTGCAAACCCATGCAGGTCATTAATTTTATCAAAGAGGTACATTGAATTCTAAGCCTTGAGCACCCCGGTGCTAGGCTGAATCAGCGTCTTGGCCCACAAACCCTAAGTGAAGGCTGAAACTGAAATTTCTCCACATGTTTAATGCTGTATCTCATTTGCCATCTGTTTCTGAGTTCTAAATTCTTTGGGCAGTTTATATCAACTTGATTACACAGCAGTAAGTGCTTAAAAGACTTAACTCTTAGAGAACTGACAGAAAGCAGACTATAAATGTACTAATTGGGAAAAAATAACATTTATATAACACTTTGAGATTTACAACGTCCTTTTCTCACAACAAATCCTTGAGTCACTTAATAAAGGTTGTATTAATGATGATGATGATGGTGGTGGTGGTGGTGGTGGTGGTGGTGAAACTCCCTCTTAAACTTCTGTCTCATTAGAATCCTTAAATCCTTCAAAACTCAGATTGAGTACCACTTTCTACATGATTCTCCTCACTACTAGTGACCTCCCTCCCCAAGTACCTTGGTTTTATTCTGTATATACTTAACTATATGTATGTATTATTTAAGTATATATATAAGAGAAGCAGTGGGGCAGAGTGGCTAGGGAGCTGGCCTTGAAGCAAGAAACACCTGGTTTCAAGACCAACCTCTAAAAACTTCCTGGCTGTGTCACTTTGGGAAAATCTTTAACCTCTTAATACTTTAAGACTATAGGTTGCAGAATGATGACCTGCATTGGTAGAGGCAGTTATGTGGTGAGTAGATAGGTTGCAGGGCATGAAGTTAAGAAGACCTGAATTCAAATCTAGCCACAGACGTTCGCTAATTGTGTGACCCTGGAAAGCCATTTCTTCTCTGTCTCTTTTCTCATCTGTAAAATGGAGATAACAATAGCATTTATTTCTTTGTGTTGTGAGAATAAAATTGAATAATATTTTAGAAAGGGGTTTGTAAACCTTAAAGTGCTATAGAAATGCTAGTTGTTATTTGTATTTTAAATGTATTTTTGTTTCTTTCATTAAATATTTACCAATTAGATTTAACATTTTTTAATATTAATTTTTAAAAATTTGAGTTCTAAATTCTCTCTCTCCCTCCCACCCTCCCCAACCCTTTGAGAAGACAAGCAATATTATATTAATTATACATGTGAAATCACATAAAACATATTTCCATATTAGCTATGTTGCAAAAGAAAAAGACATACAGAAAATAAGAAAGATAAAGTTAAAAAAGGGTGCTTCAATCTGCACTGAAGGTTTCTCAGTTCTCACCCTTGATATAGATGGCATTTTTCATTATGGGTCCATTGGAATGGTCTTGGATTATTGTCTTCATCAGAGGATTTAAGTCTTTCACAGATGATCATTTTATAATATTGATGTTAATGTATATAATATTCTTCTGGTTCTACTCACTTCACTTTGCAGCAGGACATAAAAGTCTTCTCAGGTTTTTCTGAAGTCATCAGAATTTCATCACAATCATATGTTACAACTTGTTCAGCCATTCTTCAATTGATGGGCATCCCCCACATTCCTAATTCTTTGTGACCACAGTGAGAGCTACTCTAAATATTTTTGTAAAAAAAATAGGTCTTTTCTTTGATCTCTTTGGGATACACACCTTATTTTTACTTTAGGAGAGAAACTTACTGTAACAAATTTTCCCCATTTTCCTGCCTTCCTTCTAATTTTGTCTGCATTAACTTTGTGCAAAACCTTTTAAGTTTCATGTAATGAAAAATATCTGTTTTACTTCCTATGATCCTTTGTATCTCTTGTTCAGTCATAAACTTTGCTAAAGTTGTTAATTACTTCCACTAATTTTTAGTTGATTCTCTCCTCTAAGTATATCATCATATCATCTGCAAAGGTGATCATTTTATTTCCTCATCTTCTATTTTTATTCCTTTGATTTATTTTTCTTGTCTTATTGCTTTAGTTAGCATTTCTAATAGAATCTTGAACAATAGTAGTGATAATGGACATCCTTGCTTCACCCCTGATCTTATTGGGAAGGCTTTTAGTTATTCCCCATTACAGATAATACTTGGCCTGGGTTTTAAATAGATACTACTTATTTTTAAGAAAGACTTCCTTGATTCCTATGCTTTCTGGTGTTTTTTAATAGTAATGAGCATTGTATTTCATCAAAATCTTTTTCTGCATCTATTGATATAATCATATGACAATTTTTTGTTATTAATATAGTTAATTATGCTTATTTTTTCTAATATTTAACCAGCTTTTCATTCCAGTTATTTTATTAGAGGGAATATCCTTACCTGGAACCTCCCTAGATTAATGAAATCACTAGTCTAGTTCATGTCCCCTACTTGTATATGTACATGTTGCCTGGAACATACTAGGCATTTAAGAAATGATAGTTGATTGAATGTCATTTTATAGATGAGGAAATTAAATCTCAGAGAAGCTGAGACCTGCCTGAGCTTGAGAATGACTAATTCTTTTTAAAAACAGTATTTGAATATCATCTCCTGGCTCTAAGCCCACTGTTATTTTTTTTTAACACTGTATGACGTTAATATAAGGGCAAAGATGATGAAAGGGGGACAGATTGTGAAAACGTTTTTCATTTCAACAGTAATCATAAGGGGGAGCTAGTGGTGGTAGCTGTAAACACACCTAACAGTACCATCAGTTTTTACCAGCATAGAAAGAAAGGAACATCCATACAATATTCAACTACAACTTAGAAATGCTTAGTAAGGTGGATGTATTCGATATTTTCATGTCTATTTTTCATATTCTAGTTCAGGAAAGTATTATTTGTGAAAAAGGATAGTGGGAGAGAACAGTGGGAAGAAGTTGCCTGACATACGGTGGGTAGAATTTCAACAGAGCAAGTGAGGAGTTGCCTCAGTCATGCCATCATGCAACCATTCCAATAGTCACCCTTTTTTTTTTAGCTTTCCACACTAACAATAATGTGCCTCACCTATGTAGGGACAAATATTAATAATTAAGCCACCAGTATCTGAATGGTTCCAATTACTGCTGGTAGTTAGGAAGAAGGAAATCTGTCTTCCTGAACATTGTCAACCAATAAGAACTCATTCCAGATGCAATATTAAATGACTGCTATATTTTTCCAAGTATATTTGATAGCTCTATGCAGGTGTGATGGGTATGGCTTTTATTGAGTACACATGGTTCTGTTTAGTATTTGACAAGTAACTACAAGCCTGTGTCATACTATTATCAACCATGTTCTACTTGCATCCACAATCTCAGTTACACATTATCCAAAAAATTGGTAATCTATCCATGAATGTCTCTTTCTATGTCACTGATAAAAATATTAATCAAAACATACCAAAGGAAAGAATCCATTAGCACAATAATAAGTAACTTTCTAAGTTGATAACTGATCTAGAAATTAAACGCTTTTTAATCACATAATTGGCTCTCAATCCATATGCCTGAAATATCACCTAGTTCCCATTTATCCATTTTTGCAGAAGCATTGTAAGAGATTTTGCCTAATGCTTTTTTTTTTTATTTTTGGCTAGGCAATGGGGTTAAGTGACTTGCCCTGGGTCACATAGCTAGTGTCAATTGTCGGGTATGAGGCCGGATTTGAATTCAGGTCCTCCTGACTCCAGGGATGGTGCTCTGTCCACTGCATCACCTAGCTGCCCCTTTCTAATGCCTTTTTGAAACAGATGTATATTATAACTGCAACATCATTGGCATAAATTGTAGACCAGACCAATTAGATAATATGGATGATGCTTTATTGATACTTATCCTAAAACTTGCACAGAGGCAAAACATGGTAGAGTTGGAGAAATTCAGTCTGACTGGATTTGCTGGAACTTTCATTTTCCTAAAACTAGATCATTTAATAAATTATTGAATGTAAGTTTTCATTACTTGAATATTACAGTGAGCCATGATTTCATCATAGTCATGACTTACTTTGTTGTCCGAAATTCCCATATACTATATAGCTTGCAGTGGTAAAAAAATAAAAAAATAAATAAAATAAAAGACATCACACAGCTCTGATGCTGATCCTCTCCAAAATTAATCAGGCTGATTTTGAGATAAACAGTCAGGCACAAACACCATAAAATCCATAAAATTTCTATTCTAAAAGTTATAAGTAACTAATTTAAATAATGAAGAAGAGTCATTGATGTGAGCAAAAGGGGAGCTAAATAGGACAGAGAAGATTGTCAAATGGCCACAATGGGTTTGAATTTACATTAAAAGGAGGTAGCAGGGTACATCAGAAAAAAATTAAAAAAAATTTGGAAATAAAAGATATGGGTTTCAATCCCAATTCTTCCATTTGTTATCTATGTGACACTGGACAAATTATTTAAACTCTCTGTAACTCAGTTTCCTTATGTGTAAAATGAGGGGGGATTAGAAAGAATAATCTTTAAGGTTTCTTTCAGCTCTAACTCTATGATCCCATAGTCTTTTAAGGGGATGTAAAATAAAAACCCCTGATATGTTAAACTATGTAGAAGGTTTAAATGGGCAAAAAAGCCCTAAATGACTGACTTTTTGGTTTGGGCTAGATTTCTTATAATTATAGGGAGAGAGTGTGTGAGGAAAGTTAATTAATATGCTTCAACTCATAGGAAATATCTTAATATATGCACAAGTAAAATTGTCTATTATCATGTGGGGGAGGGAGGGATAGAAAGAGAAAGGGAGGGAAGGACAGAGAGACAGAGAGAGAGACAGAGAGAGAGAGAGAGAGAATCGTACTGTAGAAATCTCTATTAATATTCCCTTTTAGAAATTATTATGATAGATGCAGAAAAACCTTTTGACAAAATACAACACCCATTCCTATTAAAAACACTAGAGAGCATAGGTATAAATGGAGTCTTCCTTAAAATAATAAATAGCATCTATCTAAAACTTTCAGCAAGCATTATATGTAATGGGGACAAGCTAGAAGCATTTCCAATAAGATCAAGGGTGAAACAAGGTTGTCCATTATCACCACTGTTGTTCAGTATCATACTGGAAATGTTAACTTTAGCAATAAGAGAAGAAAAAGAAATTGAAGGTATTAGGATTGGCAAAGAAGAAACAAAGCTATCACTCTTTGCAGATGACATGATGATATACTTAGAGAATCCTGGAGAATCAAGTAAAAAACTATTTGAAATAATAATCAAATTTAGCAAAGTTGCAGGCTATAAAATAAACCCACATAAATCATCAGCATTTCTATATATTACCAACAAAGCCCAAAAGCAAGAGATAGAAAGAGAAATTCCATTTAAACTTACTATAGACATTATAAAATATTTAGGAGTCTACCTCCTGAAACAAACCCAGGAACTATATAAACACAATTATGAAACACTTTTCACACAAATAAAGTCAGATCTAAATAATTGGAAAAATATCAGTTGCTCATGGGTAGGCTGAACTAATATAATAAAAATGACAATTCTACCTAAGCTAATATATTTATTCAGTGCCATACCAATCAAACTACCAAAAATTATTTTATAGAGTTAGAAAAGTAAAAACAAGATTCATTTGAAAGAACAAAAGGTCCAGAATATCAAAGGAACGAATGAAAAGACATGCAGGGGAAGGTGACCTAGCCATTTTTAAAAAATTGTATTATAAAGCATCAATCATCAAAACTTCTGGGTACTGGCTAAGAAATAGAGTAGTGGCTCAGTGGAATAGGTTAAATATGCAAGACACAATAGGCGATGACTATAGTAATCTATTATTTGATAAACCCAAAGACCCCAGCTTCTGGGATAAGAACTCACTCTTTGAAAAAAAAAACTGCTGGGAAAACTGGAAAAGAATATGGCAGAAACTAGGCATTGATCAAAATCTCACACCATATACCAAAATAAAGTCAAAATGGGTTCATGATTTAGATATAAAGGCTGCTACTATAAGCAAACTGGGATAGCAAGGAATAGTTTACTTATCAGATCTATGGAGAACAGAAGAATTCATGACCAAACAGGAAATAGAGAACATTACGAAAAGCAAAATGGATAATTTTGATTACATTAAATTGAAAAGTTTTTGCACAAACAAAGTCAATGCACCTGAGATTAGAAGGAAGGTAGAAAATTGGGAAAGAAATTTTACAACCAGTCTCTCGGATAAGGGCCTCATTTCTAAAATATATAGGGAATTAAGTCAAATTTATAAGAATACAAGTCATTCCCCAATTGATAAATGGTCAAAGGATATGAACAGGCAGTTCTCATATGAAGAAATTAAAGCCATCTGTAGTCATACAAAAAATGCTCTAAATCACTATTGAGAAATGCAAATCAAAACAACTCTGAGGTACCACGTCACACCTATCAGATTGGCCAAGATTTTCTTGTTTTCAAAACAAAAAAATGATAAATGTTGGAGAAGATGTGGGAAAATTGGAACACTAATGCATTGTTGGTGAAGTTGTGAGCTTATCCAACCATTTTGTAAAGCAATTTGGAACTATGCCCAAAGGGCTATAAAAATATGCATACCCTTTGACCCAGCAATAGCACTTCTAGGGCTATATCCCAAAGAGATCATACAAATGGGAAAAGGACCCACATGTACAAAAATATTCATAACAGCTCTTTTTGTGGTGACAAACAATTGGAAATTGAGAGGATATCTATCAATTGGGGAATGGCTGAGCAAGTTGTGGTATATGAATGTAATGGAATACTATTGTGCTATAAGAAATGATGAACAGGCTGACTTCAGAAAAGCCTGGAAAGACTTGTATGGTCTGATGCTGAGTGAAGTGAGTAGAACCAAGAGAACATTGTAAACAATAACAGCCACATTGTGCAATAACTAATATCGATAAACTTAACCCTTTCCAGGAACACAATGATCTAAGACATCTCCCAAGGCCTCATGATGGAAAATACTGTCCACATCCTAAAAAAGAACTATTGAATTTGAATGCAAATAGAAGCATACTATTTGCTATTTTTTTCTCTTCTGTTGAGTTTTGTTTCCTCTTTCTGGTGGTTCCTCCTATTGGTTCTAATTCTTACTTATAACATCACTAATGTGAAAATGTTTAATAGGAATGTGTATATATAGCCTATATCAGATTGTGCACCATCTTGGGGAGGGTGGTGGGGAGGAAGGGGGAGAAAAATTTTAAACTCAAAAGCATATGGAAGTGATTGCTGATAAATCAAAATAAATTAATAAAAAAAGAAATTATTATGATACTTTGAATAGGATGAAATATAAACTTCATTCAAAAAAGTCATATTAGCCACAAGAACTCAAAATAACTTTTAAGTAGTTGTGGTAATGTCAAATTCTGAGACATGTATCTGAAGAGGCAGAAGGGAATCCTATATCAGGAGGTTAGCAGACAGAAGAATGCAGCAGGAAGAATGGGAGGGAAAGAATAAAGACCATCACACAGCTATGATTTTCTTCTCAGAGAGAATGGACCTCGATGCTGTGAAGAGAAAGAAACCTTAAGCAATAATGCTGAATGGCATCAACATGAACTATTCAGAGAGACCATCCTCACTGGTCAGAAGAAGAAAAAGAAATCATTCGTAGTGGTTGGTGATGCTTGCTGAGGGACACTGAAGTGGACATATGTTGACTTGACATAAACAATAAACAGTGCTATCAATACAACTTCTATATAGATGAGAAGCAAGGTCTATTAATTGAAGATAGATACAGAAAAGTAGCAGAGTTCTCCATGAGTAGCATCAGCACTACCATAGGTCAGAATGAATTGAATGGATTTTGGTTGATGGTGGATCAGAAGAAACAACAAAAACAACAAAAGGTCTTATTAATTAGTTAATTAATTAGTCAATTAATTACTTTCTTACCAAGAAAAGCAAAGAAGGGATGTCTGTTGTTTGGATTATTTAGGTTGATAGTGGACAAGAGAAAGAAACCAAAAGTATTCAACTTTTATTTCTATTTTCTCTATGAAAGAGAACTATGTTTATATTAGAATGATTGAAGAAAAATGGTTAACAAGGAGTTGAAACACAAGATAACAGAGATAATATTAAAAGAGCACCTAGCTGCAGTCCTCAATGAGTTCAAATCATTAGCCTTGGATAAATTATATTATAAAATCCTGAAAGAACTGGCAAATGGGAATGCTACACCATAGCCAGTGATCTTAAAAGATCTTGAAAAATTGGATGGGACATAAGCAAATGCTGTTCTTGGTTTGAAAAAAAAAATGTAAAGGGGCTAGAAAAAAATCTAGAAGAAGAATGAAGAGGGAGGGTGAAAGGATTTGGGGGAAGGGGGATTAGGAGAAGTAGAGGAGGAACAAGTAAGTAATAAGAAAGTGATGCTATTTACACAATGAAGGGTGTCATTTTTGGGTTTAAAACATAAGAGGATTGTGGGAAGTTGCTGGAGTGGGTTAGAAAATTCCAAGCTCTCCAGATTTCCCACCCAAACAAGATAAAATAATGCCTCAGGGAGAACATTGAATGGTAAAAATAAACAAGATTTGTGGCAGAACAGTGGTCCTCCTGGGACAATTGGAGAAAGTCTGAAGAAAAATCCTAGGACTGAGGTTTGGTCCCTGTGAAGAGTAAACACCTCCAGGCTAGTTCCACTCAAACAGCAAGTGGTGAACCCTGGGGTTAACTGGGTTGGGAGGTAGACTTGGCCCCAGTCACAGGAATTTTCACCTTCTGGACAATGTGGCGAGTCAGGCATCTGACAATAAGATTGAGGGAGCTCCTGCTGATAAGGAACATCAGACCCAGCTATGCTGCTGAGACATGCCCCTGGGTAAGAAGGAACCACCCGCACATGCCTGCTCTTTGAAAGCCAGAACAGTGGAGCAAGGACAGAGCTGGCTGTGGGCATTTATAGGAGTGCAAAGTTCTTGGTTTTGGTTCCAGGACAGAGGGAAGAACTGAAGGAGAATCTAAAGCCAGAGGCACCATCTCTCATACTCCAGGACTAGAGATGACTACAAAAAATAAACTGCTACGAAACAAACAGACAGACAAACAAACAAACAAACAACAACAACAACAAAATGAACAGGCAAAGGAGAAAGAATTCAATCATATAAAATTACTATGGGAATAGAGAAGACTGGGGTTCATCTTCAAAGGAGAATACTGAAGCAAAAATAGCCCCTCCTACCCCAAAGAGTAACATCTAATGGTCAACTGCCCAAAAAGAATTCATGGAAGACTTTAAAAATACTTTAAAAATCAAATGAGAGAAATTGAGCGAAAAAAAGTAACAACAATCCAAAAAATGCAAGAAGATTATTAAAAGAAAGTCAACCAATTAGAAAAGGAGATCCAGAATCTTAAGGAAGAAAATGACTCCTTGAAAATCGGAATTGGATTTGAAGCTCAAAAGCTTATAGAAGTGATTGTTGATAATTCAAAATAAATTAATTAAAAAAAAAGAAAATCAGAATTGGGCAAGGGGAAGCCAGTGAAGTTATGAGACCAAGAAATAATAAAATGTAAAGAATGAAAAAATAGAAGAGAATGTGAAACATGTCATAAGAAAAACAATTGATCTGGAGAACAGATAAAGAAGAGAAAACATAAGAATAATCGGACTACCTCAAAGCTATGATCAGAAAAAGAATCTTGATGCAATAATACAAAAATAATTGAAGAAAATTGCCCTGAAGTATTAGAATAAGAAGGAAAAGTAGAAATAGAAAAAAAAATTCACCAATCACCACCTGAAAGACATCCCTTGAGGAAAACCTACAGGAGTATTATAGTCAAATTCTGGAACCCCCAGCTCAAGGAGAAAAATATTACAAGCAACAATAAAAAAAAATTTAAACATGGAAGTGCCACAATTAGAATTACATAAGACCTCGCAGCAGTGTTACTAAAAGACCATGGGTCTTGGAACACAATATTTGGAAGAGCAAAAGAATTGGGGTTGTGGCCAAAAATACCACACCCAGCAAAGTTAAGCATAATCCTAAATGGAAAAAAAAAAAGAATATTGAATTAATTGCCAGACTTTCAGAACTTAATAGAAGATTTGACATAGAAGATCCAAGAGAAATATAAATTACATATTAAAAAACTAATTACAAGGGACTCAATAAAGACAGATTGTTTACATTTTGTATGAGGAAATGTAAAAAGTGTATCTAAGATTGTTATTAGTAATTGGGTAGTTCAAAATAAAGATTGAGTAGATCTGAGTATGATATGATTGTAAAAAGTAAAATTGTTTAGGAAAAAGTAAAAAAGAGTTATTACCTTATGCAAATGATGTTTGAGAGGAAGAACTGACACAGAGGAATTATATGGGGAAGAGGGCTATTAGTTCTGGAAACTTACTTTCATTGGGAATGAGTTTAAGAGGGAACTATGCATATCTATCTATTTATCTATGAGGATATAAAAGTCTTCTAAATTCAGAAAGAAATAAAAGGCCAAGGGCATTGGGGGAGGAGATAAGGGAGGGATTTTTAGAGGGGAGAGTGAGGGAATAGGATAATGGGGGGTATAGAAGGGTGTTTAGATTAATGGGAATGGGAGGATAAGGGAGGAATCCTTGGAGGTGGGGTAGGTTAAGTAATAGGAGGGCAAGGTAGTGGGTCAAAGTAAGGTAACTCTTTTGAGTTAGGAGACATAGGAAATAAGAGATAAATACAAACACGAATAAAGATCAGGAATAGAATTTATTTCAGAAAAAAAGCAAGAATAGTACTCATGATTTCAGACAAAGTTAAAGCTAAAATAGATTTAATCAAAAGAGAAAAATAGGGAAACTATACTATATGTCAGCCATATTAATCAATATTGTTTTAGACTGTTTAAAATAACTAGACAGTATAAGATTGAAATATTGCTGTGGTGTAGGAAATGACAAGTTGGTGGACTTAGAAAAAATGTGGAAAGATTCATACTTCTGAATGAAGTCTTTATTCACCCTCAGAGAAACAGAGGTCAAATAAGCATAGTATGGTCTTACATAGATGCATATAAATGTATATGTCTATATATGATTATAGATATCTAGATATGATATATAGACATACTTGTACATATGTATATGTATATGTACATGTGTGTATGTAGGTGTATATGTATGTATATATCTTTGTCTGTATCTGTATATGTTTGTATGTATATATGTATATACACATATACATATATGTGTGTACACATATAAAGCATGGGTTAGATATATATATACACACATACTTACATATATACATACCTATATATGCACACATACATATATACATACACACACACACACACACATATATATACTTAATTGTAGCCTTCTTGAGGGAAAGAAGGGAGGAAGGGAGAAAAAAGGACAAAGTAAAAATTGCACAGCAGAGAGCAAAAGAAAAGTTACAAGGAAGCAAAGAAAAGATGGATAGCTCTGAACACAATGCATAGTATTTATTATATAGACTTTCTTGAAATGGAAATTTATTGCTCTATATTTTGAATCCTCTCATGTTTTGCTAAGGCAATACTTTTTTTCCTTTTCTTATTTTGTATTTAAGTTTCAATATTTATATTTATAATGGTTTTTTTTCTTTTCTTATTGTGTATTTAAGTTTAAATTTATTAAAAAGAGAGAAAAAAACATATGTAAACCCTTGTGCAGGTATTTCATTGTCATGTTTGATAGATGCATTCTTTTCTCACAGTAGTGATAGTCTTCAATGCTTTTTAATACAAAAGATTCCTTACTGATAACTGTAAATGAAACCTAACATTGATTTGGCTCTGTTTCATTTTGAGATTTGCCATTTGCCAAATCTGGTAACTACAGTTACTTAAAAAAAAAAAGAAAGAAATTAACAAGTTTGTGGGTTTGTTTGTTTTTTGCCTTGTCCTTGTTTTGCAATTTAGTTGCAAATGTCTCTTGATGGTTTAGAACAAATCTCAATAGCATTTTACTCTGGAGTATTTTAGGATGGGATAGTTCTTATCTGCCCATCTCTCATTCCTTCTCATTTTGAAGAGGATTGTGGGCTCTCAAAATCTATGTCAGTAAAGTAGAAGCCCTGGCAGAGATTTACCAAATTAGAAGGGTTTCACATGAAAATCCACTATACTGACCTGTCTATTTTCTGAGGATCAGTTGAATTCTTTTAAGAGATATTAATCATGAGATTAACCATAGGGTGATGAGAGTAACTCTCAAAGACATTTTAACAAACTACAGAAGGTCGTGATCTCTAGTGGAGGGAGGACCTAAACCACTAAAACTCACAGATTCTCAAAGCATTAAAGTTACACTATAATTTCTGTTTGGTTCTGTTTTTTAACATTTCCCAACATAAGCAGATTTGTCTTTTTAAAGGTTCTGCCTGATGAAAACACAGGCAATGTTCCTCACTCACATTGTTTTCCAACTTCTTGCATTTTCATGTCTTAGTACTTTGGAAAATGTTCATGGGAATTTCTGTGAATGCATTTGCACGATGATGAGTAGTCTGAGTTCTAAACAGTTCAGAAGCCTTTGTAGTAAAAGACATTCTCTATGTCCAAATTATTATTCATTTTTAGCAGTATTAGCGTGAATAAACTCATTCCTAATTAATACCTTTTTATTAACATCTTGGAAATTGCCCTAAACCTAAGGTCAAATTTACTGAGTTATAATGTGCTAGTTCCCCTCCAGACTCTTTTTTAAAGATTGTATTTAAATTTGCATCTCTTTAGGATCTCTGTAGTTTCCTCTCGCTCTCTCGAGGGCTATTAAAAATCCCCATTATTGGAATAGTAATGTTCGTGAAGTAGCAGCATGAGTGACCAGCTGTGATTAGAACAGCCAAACTTCAGGAAGAAAAATTGCCACTTTCATCTAATTAAGAGAGAGAATTTTTAATAAAAGTCCCTCTAATAACTGGAAAAGTGTAGTGGTTATTGAGAGAGCATAATTGCTGGTAATAATTATTTTGAAGCAGGAGTTCCAGGAATAGCTGGGAGATTCTGAATTGGGTTCCAACTGAAAAAAAAAAAATAAGATCTGGGTCCAGGGACCTTGCAGCATGGGACAGACAGGAAAGTGAAAGCATTTTCTGATTCCTTTTCAAGTATGCTTTAGGTAGATTTAAAAGGAGGAAGAAGTAGAAATGAATGAAATAATAGTGTACACTTCTCACGTTTTAGTGGTGGCTTATGAGATTCATGTCTACACTGGCTCAAAGCTAGGAGCTGAAACAGATGCTAATGTGTTAATCAACCTTATTGGAACCAGGGGAGATTCTGGGAAACGAAAGCTTCATCAATCCAAGAATAACAAGGTCAAGTTCCAACAAGCACAGGTAAAAAAAAAATAATGCTTTCCTACCACAATCTTGACAGTTCTGCCCTCTCCCATATGCCAAATTTTCATATGCATTACCAGATAGATGCACTCTACCCCATCTCCCCAATGTTCAATTCATATATCACTTATTGTTCAGACAGTTCATTGAAGAATTCTCCCCTTTTCCTTGAATTATAATTATTTTTTTCATATTATTTGCCTCTGGATTAAGAGTTGAAAGAAATGAATTCTAGACTTAGTTCCACCTCTGGAAGCTGGGTGGCAATGAGACCCATGATTTTGTGGTTCTATTGTTAAAAAAAATATTTACTGTGTGACTTCTATGTGCTGATCTTACATGCTTGTAATGTATACCTCTGCCATGTAAAATCCATTACTTCCTTAGTTCAAGCATCATTATCTACAGCCTTTCTTGATACCTCCAACCATTAGTGCCCTCCCTAACTACCTTGTATTTATATACATACAATCTGCAAGAAAAAAAAAAACCCACTGAGGCAGAGCTCCAAGCCAATAGCATTTTATTAAAGGGTCCATGGTCTCCTCTAATGAAGTGGACTTCAGATCTTCCTCACAATCTGGGATGCCTCCTGGTCCCCGTGGCCTTACTTTTAGAGTATTACCCAGATACCCAGACACTCAGAAGAGGCAAAGTAAAATGCAGTCTCATTAGTTGATAGACCTTGCTTTTGACCCTCCAGGAGAGCCAGAAATGATGCACCAGCATGGGTGGTCACAGGATGGGCAAGGCCAGGGTCATCTCTGGTGACTAAGTGGTCATAAGATGGTCACCTGCTCACACTGGGCAAGAGAGGGTGGTCCAGAGACACAAAAAGTTGGAAAACTTAACATATAATGTTAAGACATCCCCCTTATGCTGGGCTTCGTTATGAACTCATCACTCAAAAGGATGGAGGTTCTCTAGTCAGTATTCTTGTGGTTAGGAAAGTGAACTTCATAACAGATTAGTGAATAGTAAACTTATAGCTTGTAGTTTAAAGTTTGGGGCCTATTATAAGAAAGAACCAATCTAACCGTATCTAATTATTCCTGTATCTAAGATACGTAAAATATCTATTAATGTATGTAATTTCTATACTTGTGTTAAATTGACAAGACTGACTAAATGTATATTACTAGATGAGTATATCACTAATAATTGCTAACTATTACGGAATAATTATACTGAACTGATTAATACTGATTCGAGCAAAATAAGGGCCTAATTTAAATCCTCTTTTATTCATATATACACATATATATAATACATATCATAAGCACACATATTATGTGTGCAATATCCACCAACACAATGTTTTTTGAAGAGAGAGACGACATGGCCAGAGCATCATTTTAGTAAAATCATTTTGGCAGCTAAAGAGAGGATGAATTGGAATGAGAAGTGATGGTACAGGGAGGTCAGTTAGAAGGCTATTACAGTAGTTCAGCCAAGAGTTGGTGAGATAGTTTTGGGTAGCTATGTGAGAGGAGGTAAGGGAAATATACAACAGATTTTTTGATGGTAGAAACAATAAGACTCGGCAACAGATTGGACATATGGTGTGAATAAATGTGAGCACTTGAGTATGAAAGCGAAGTTGAGAGCATAGGGGCTACTGATGCCCTCAACAGTAATAAGAAAGTTTGGAAGAGGGGAGGGTTTTTCTAGAAAGATAATGAGTTCTGTTTTTTTCTTAGTTTGAAATGCCTACTGCACATAAAATTCAAGGTGACCAAAAGGCAATTGTTGAGCTAGTAATGTAACTCAAGAAAAAGAATAGAGTTGGGTATATAGAACTGAGAATCATCTGTAGAGAAATAATGAACCCAAGGGAACAGATAAGGACACCATGTGAGATAGAATAAAGAAAAAAGAGAAGCTGCCCCAGCTCAGAGCCTTGGGGATTGGTACCCAGAGTTAAGGGTTGCATGATTTGGATGAAGATCTAGCAAGCAGACTGAGAAGGAACTGTCGAATGTATAGAAGCACCAAAGAGAAAGAACAGTGCCAAGAAAACCTAGAGAGGAGAGAGATTCAAAAAATTAGCCCCAAAGAGGTTAAGTGATTGACCCAAGGGTACAGACATAAGTGAGAGAGGCAGCATCAGGACCCAGAGACAAGAAAGCATATTTACTATTGCAAAAACAAGCTTATCACCAGTTTGACTGTAGGTTATCTAACTGTTAACTCTTTCCAGATAACTTAGTTGAAGAATGACTCTATTTACATTAATGTTTGTTCAGAGAAAATAATGAGTTAACACATACATGGCACTTTAAGGTTTGCAAAGCGCTACACATACATAACATGCCTTCATCTTATTCTTTCATTGTGTAGGTGGACATCTTTGTCGTTAGGGCTGTGTCTCTTGGAGATCTGAAGAAAGTTCTAATTAGTCATGATGGGGCTGGTCCAGGTAAGAGGCAGCTTTCTGATGAGAATTTTTTTTCAAACTCTTCAGGTCAGTGGAAAAGTTAGGTTATACTGATGATAAAAGTAAAATAGCAGAGCCCACATAAGCAGTGATAGGGAAATCCCTTTTATGGCTATTACTTATGTGTATATAACAAGTAAAGCTAATGCTAAAATAAAATTCAACATCAAACATTTTGAAATAGCTTGGTTACTGAGAGTCATGTCTAGGAATCAGAAAACTTGGATTGGAGTAATTTTGGGCAAGTCTCTTAACCTCCCTTTACCTCAGTTTTCTCATATGTGAACTGGGGGCAATGGCACTTTTACTATTTTGCATGGTTCTGTGAGAATCAAATGGGAGAATGGGATTATAGAAACATATATTTAGAGATAGAAGGGATCCAAGAGGCTATGTAGCTAATCCAATCCCTTTGTTTATGGATAAGGAAATAGGCCAACAAAGGTTATTAACCTGCCTAACATCATAAAGTATGTAAGGTGCTTTCTGATAACAAAACACTATGTAAACATGAGTTATTAAGACCTGATAATTGCTACACATTATTGCCAAGGATTAAAAAAAAAGTCAACAAATTGTTTCCAGGCATAGTACACTTTACTATCACCGTTAATACTACTACTTCTATTACTAATTGTAGCTTGCATTTATATAGTACATTATAGTTTACAAGGCACTTTAAGTATATTAGCTCATTTGATCCTCGCAAAGGCTGTTGCAAGTATTATTATCTTCATTTTATCAATGAGGGAACTGAAGCTCAGGGATATTACCTGATTTTGCTGAGACTCATGTAGCTAGGAAGCCACAGAGTTGAACTTGGACCCAGATCTTATAATTCTAAATTCAGTGTCTTCTTTATTATATCACATGGGCTTTATAAGAATAATATAGCTTTGGGTAAAAAGAAAAGTAAACTATTGAAATGTGATGAAGTAACATTAAAATATCATTTAAAAGAAAGTAGGCTTTTTTTCCAGAACAATTAAAATGAAAATGGCAAAAAGAGAAGGAAGCAGGGTAAGGAGAAAATAAGTAGTTTATAAAAGGAATCAGGTGGTAACTATTAGAGAGACAGCCAATAATATGAGTTTGAACCAAAAGAAGCAAGAACAATTATGCCATCCTTTGTGAGAGGTGACAATTCTGACTTGGCATTAGTAGGATTGTATATTTTGAATTGTTTTCAGTAGTGTGACTAGGTCAGAACTGATCTCTTGATGCCCTCTCACTCAGCCACCAGTGTAAACCAATGGCACATGTAGCTAAAAGCTCTGGGTAGAGTTAGGCAAAGAGCTGGCAGCCCATGAAACACCATGAAGATAAGTGGGAAAGCTCACAGAGTAGTTATTAATCCTTGACTTACCCATGAGCTTGTTTGATCATTCTGACATTAGATCTCCAAGGGGAAGGCTAACAAGGCATTTTAGAAGGTCTAAATACAGAAAGAACAGTAACTGAACCATACTTTAGAAAAAGCCCCAGTGAATAACCTCTTGAATGTAAAGAGAAGGTAGAAATTTTTGCATGTGTGTCTCTATATACGTGAAGGCAAAGGTAAGAAGAAATTAGGTATCTGCTTTCTATGTGTCTTGGGTCTACATATTAATGTACATATTTTCTCCCTTCATTGAATGTAAATTCCGTGAGGGTAGAGACTATTTCATTTTTGTCTTTGTATTCCCAATGCCTAGCACATAGTAGGTACTTTATAAGATGCTTAATGATTGAATGATGAATTTAAAGGGATTGGAAGAAGGGCAAACTGTTGTTTTTAACTTGATATGCTACCAAGATTCCTGAGAGAGAGAAGAAATACAACATTAAGGGAATAGACCATTAGGATTTTGAATATACTTTTAAAAAATAAGTCATAAATGGAAGAAATAGTTTAGACAGCTATATGTAAGGAATTTTGTTTCTAAACTATTAATTTTCTCCTCAGCAAAGTTTTAGTCAGAGAAAAGTTATATAGGTATGGTATAGTGAAGTATTTGGATGAGGTTCTCAACACTTTTTGTTTGTTTGTTTGTTTTAACAATTTTTAAAGGTGAAGACACTTTGGGCCTGTGAGTTATCTTTACAGAACTAAACAGGATATTTAAATTCAAAGAGAAGAATTGAAATACTTCAATAAAATATTACTCTTTATATTTCCATTGATCTGTTGGTAAAAGAACCAACCTTAAATGCTGCATTCTAAATAGTAACACATTTGAAAGGCTTTCTAAGGGAAAGTTTTACTGCTCTAGAAAAGCCCTTTCTGTTCATGTTAAATTACTTCTTTCAATGAGAAGAAAATGAAAGCTCAATCTGTACTTAAATTTAGCCATTGTGTTTTAAAATTGAATTTTTAATCAAAATCTAAAAAGGTTGGGATTATACAACTGGAAGATAACCTTAGACCATATTTAAAATGAGGACATTGTATGTATAGACAAGTAAATCATACCATATAAGTGTCCTTACTAAGTAGGGCTCAATATTCCACTCTTACTATGCAGCTTAGGATGATAGTTCCCAGAGACCCAGAAGCCCAGGATAGAAGAAATTGGTGTATTGAAAGAAGCTCTAGGTGTGGAGTCAGAATCCTAGGGTACAAATCCCAGCTTTGACTCTTACTAGCTGTGCAACCTTGGCAAGTCATTTGCCTTCTTTGAGACTCTAAAATGAAGACATTAAGCTTTAGTAACTTCCCAAGATCACCACTGTTCAGTCATTTAGGTTGTGTCTGACTCTTTGTGACCCCATTTAGGATTTCTTGACAAAGACACTGGAGTGGTTTGCCATTTCCTTCTCTAGTTCATTTTACAGATGAGGAAACTAAGGCAAACAGGATTAAGTGAATTGCCTAGTGTCACACAGCTAGTGTCTGAGGCTGGATTTGAACTCAGGTCTGACTCCAGGTCTGGTGCTCTATATACTTCATCACCTAGCAAGACTACCCATCTAGTTAATTTTAGACTGGGACTCAAAGACAGGCCTCCACGTGACAAGTCCAGTGATTTTTGTCCCACTATGCTGATTGCTTTCTTCTTAGCAAAGACTTTCTCAACTGAGGGAATGGGAGTTTGGGCTGTGAGTAGGTGGGAAAAAGAAAGTCATTTTGAGCATGGCCCATTTAGGAAGAAAGTAGATTCGGTTGTGAACTATGGGAACTTGGGATGAGCAACATGATGGCACTATGGAAAAAGAACATACTCAAAGATAGGAAAGAGGTACAAGAAAGAGAGATGAGACAGATGTATCTACTATTTAATATTGTTGAGAGGCCTTGTGCATTAGTTATTTTATTATTTCTTCTTTCTTCTTTCAAATGCAGACAACTTATCTGGTTTTTACATGTGTTGAATTGAATAGTCCCCATGACAATTACTTCCTTATTTTGCAAATGAGGCACCTATGGAATATCATTAACTTTTTTGGGTCCATAAAGGAACTGCAGATGAAATCTGATGATTGTAAGATACAGTATATGAACACAGTGTGTTCCTTAACAAAATTAGGTGTATTCCAGGAGATAGCCCCTAGAACCAGTTCTCCATTTACCCAGCTCTAGTGGGTTCAGTATATAGTAGTAACAAATTTGAACTGATTCTGCTGAATTCTTAACAGCTAAAATCTTTGCCTTTAACAGCTTTTATTTGAAACAAAACCCACCAACCAAATGAAAAACTTGATCATGTGCTGTTTTATAGGGAAAGAATGAATGATGTATAAATATAAGCTATTTACATTTCTTTTCCCTGAAAATAAGTTGTGGTTCAATTCTCCCCATTCCTTTCCACCTCAAGTTTCCCAACCATCTGACAAAACTCTACTCATTCTACCAATCCACTGAGATCCAAAGAACATTATGCACTTTTCAAATTGCCATGCAAATTCATTATAGATTGATATGCCTCTATTTTATCTTCAAGTCATTTCAAATTGGAAAGATGACTTCCAGCAATGATTTCATTTTAAAGAAGTTCCCTTTGAAAAGTGAAATAAATTTGCAGAACATGAAGTTCTTCAAAAAAGTTTTTTTTAGCCTGTATTCAGTCTCAATTATTACTTTCGTGCACTAAAGAGTACTTCTTTTCAGCCTTGGTGTCCAAGAAAAATCAATACAATTTCTTTGGAGAAGCTGAGGGATAGACAAAATCTGACTCAAGATTCTGATGGTGTTACTGAACAGTATCAGCCTTTGCTTAAACAAGGTGCAGTAAATATTGTAGGGAAAGTACTGACATTAAGATCAAAGGACCTGGATTTAAATCCCAACTCTGCTACATACTGCTTATATGGTCTTAGGCAAGTCATTTCTTTCAGGCTCAGTTTCCTCATCCATAAAATCATAAGGTTGACCAGCTCTGAATTCTGTGATAAAGGAAAGAGTGGAATAGTTGAATAGAATGTGGAACTTGGAGTCTGGAGACCTGAGTTCAAATTCTGCTCAGATGCCTAATATGTATACCTGATGATGGGCAAATCCCTCAGCTTTTCAGAGCCACAGTTCCCTCATCTGTAAAATGAAGAAGGTACTTATACTACATACATTACAAGGTTATGGTGAGGGAAGCCTTCTGAAAACCTTAAGGGACTACATATGTAATTTCTAAGACCCTTCCTTTTTTGGGGAGGAAGTGAGAGAACCAGGCCCATGATTTTTTGTTGTAGAGCAGATGTACCAAATATGCTGAATGCTGAACAACATTCCCAGAACTGGATTAAAATATAATTGGGACATATTTAACAAAATCAATAAAATACAATTGATTGTGTTACAATTGATTATAATATAGTCTATTGTAATAAATTGTAATATATTGAAATAGTTAACAAAATCAATAAAAATACAATAGATTGTAAGCTCCTTGAGAACAGGGACTGTCTTTTGCTCTTTTTGTTTCTAGTGTGTTTAGCACAATGTCTGGTGCATGGTAGTCATTTAACAAATGTTTATTGAACTAAATTGAACACACATAATGTTAATATGTTGCTTTCTAAATCAGTATGTTGCCCACATGGATCCTTATGAATAGTTTAGTGGTCTCCATTTCTACTTGAGTTTGATACCATTGATGTAGAAAGCTCCTTGAGGAACTTCCTCCACTAATATAGATTGTTACCCTTTCATCTTAGAGCAGTGAGAAGTTCAATGACTTGCCCAGGATCATACAACCAGCATGTGTCAAAGGCAATGCTTGATCACAGGAGGTTCTCTATGTATTATGCCATGCTGCTTCTTAAGGTTATTTATGTCTTTAAATGTTATGATTCTCTGGATCTTGAGTCCTTTTCCATGAATAATAAATGAAGAAGTCACTTGTACCTGTTCATGCACTAGTTTCTCTGCTGGTATGATTTGAAATGTGTATATTACCTATCCTATTAAACATCTTAGTATATTTCATCAATCAACTTTTGTTAATTGATTTTTATAATGGAAAATGTAGATTTTTATAGAGGAAATTGAAATGTAGAGGTTGGTATACCTCTTGCCAAGGACTTCAAAAGTGGAGTTATTTTTCTTTGTCAATTTAACCCAGGCAATGGATGGTTTCTTGAGAAGATTATTATTAAATTTAAAGAAGAAGAAGAGGATCAAGAGGTTCTGTTTCCATGTGAAAGGTATGTAATTTCTTGATACATACATATATATATACATACATATATACACACATACATATATATATATATATTTACTATTTCTGGGCATTGCCATTATCCCAAGATCTTATCTCTGAGCCCTGATTTCAGGATAATTTTTTCAACATCTTTATCTTTCCTTTCTACATGTTGTCATTTACTAAATCTGGCTAACTCAACTACCATAACTCTCAAATCTCTCTGACTCTCTCTCTCTCTCTTTGTCTCTGTCTCTGTCTCTCTCTCTCTCTCTGTCTCTCTCTCTCTCTCTCTCTCTCTCTTTTTGTTTTGTTTTTAGGCTTGGGGTTAAGTGACTTGCCCAGGGTCACACAGCTAGTAAGTGTCAAGTGTTTGGTCTGAGTCCAGATTTGAACTCAGGTCCTCCTGACTTCAGGGCCGGTGCTCTATCCACTGTGCCACTTAACTGCCCCTCTTAAATCTCTTGACTCTTCCTTTTCTCTTCTCTCAAGTTTCTGGTCTACCAAATCTATTTTCCAGACCTTCATTAGCTTATGTGAATTACTTCAATCTGTCTTGTTGGTCTCTCTCCACTCCAAACTGTACTTACCGCATGCTATGTGGTCCAAGTATCATTATCCTCATTTTATAGATAAGAAAACCAAAACTGGGAGAGTTTATGTAACTTGCCCAAGGCCAAACAGTCAGTGGAAAGTTGATCTTTTGCAAACTTAGCTAGATATCTAGTTCACAAAACCATGTTGCCTCACACTGTTACTCTAATGATGCCCCTCACCATCAGAGAGCATTTCCCTTTATTCCTACAGACAAATATTCAAGGTTCTACAAAAGCTGTCCCTAACATTCCTGTCTAGGTTTCACTGACACCCACATTCCAGGCAGCACGGTGGATATAGCCCTAGGCTTGGAGTTAAGAAGACTGGAATTTAAATCCAGCCTCTGACACTTACTAGTTGTGTTATTTAACCTCTATCTGCCTCAGTTTCCTTAACTGTAAAATGGAGATAATAACAGCACCTACTTCCAAGGGTTCTTGTGAGGATCAAATGGGGCAATATTTGTAAAGCACTTAACATGGCTCCTGGCACATTATAGGCACTTAATTAATGCTTGTTCCTTTCCATGACCCTACCCCTACATTTCCCTTGAACACAGCCTTTCCTCTGTTTTTTTTCTCCATTTTGTACCAAATTTATGGGAAAGTTTTCTATTCACCATCAGCCAGGCTGCAGCCCTCTTTTCCTTAAAATAATAGTTTTAAGTCTAGCTCCTCCAGGGAACTTTTCTAATGAAGAGTTCTCCATTGGATAACACACTATCGAATGCATTCCCCAAGAGGCAGAGGATTGTGGAGGAAAGAGCAATGCACTTGAAGTTAGGAGAGCAGGGTTCTATTTGTTGTTTTGTCATTCAGAAATTGAATTAATCAGTTAAACACACTGTAACTCATTTTCTTCAGAAGATAATTATACCTGTCCTTCCTTCCTTCCTTCCTTCCTTCCTTCCTTCCTTCCTTCCTTCCTTCCTTCCT
>NW_020955033.1:143943-167154 GCF_900497805.2 Vombatus ursinus | reverse complement strand
CCTTCCTTCCTTCCTTCCTTCCTTCCTTCCTTCCTTCCTTCCTTCCTCCCTTCCTCCCTTCTTTCCTTCCTTCCATCTATCTATCTATCTCATCATCTAATCTCTCGGGGCTCTACCGCCTGCTTCCCCCAAATTGTGTGAAAATTTGGTGAATAAACATCTTAGAAAGGCACAGCTTTTCTTTTCTGCTAGGAATAAGTTTTTGTTCACTAGTAGCACTACTGGGTAGTGGAAAAAATACTGAATATCGAGCCAGAAGGCTTGAGTTTCAATTCTGGCTTTGCTATTCACTCCTTGTACAACTCTGAACAAGCTATTAAATTTCTGGGGCTCAAAATTTGTTCCTCTATAGAATGAGGGTTTTCAACTAGAGACCTCTGAAGTTCCTTTCAGCCCTAAATTCAATAATCCTAAATCACCTTTGCAATTCCTTCACCCATGCATAGTTGCATTGTCTCCATGTTTATGAGCTTCTGTACAGGGACTATGTCTGTTTGTAACTTAATTGCCCCAAATTCATGGCATAATGTTGCACATTGTGTCACTTGAGGAAGACTTGTTGTGCATACCCTTTGATCCAGCAATATCACTCCTAGGTATATAGTCAAAGACATAAAAAAAAAGGAAAGGAACCTATTTATACAAAAATATTTATAGCAGTTCTTCTTGTAATGGCTGAGAATCGGAAATTGAAGAGATGCCCATTAATTGGGGAATGGCTAAACAAACTGTGGTATACGCTTGTAATGGAATATTATTGTGCTCTAAGAAATTAAAATCAGGATGATTTCAGAAAAATCTAGAAAGGCAACATGAATTGATTCACAGTGAAGTGAATAGAACCAGGAGAACATTATTCATAGTATATATATATATATCTATAACAGCAATATTGTTTGATGAAGAATTGTGAATGAGTTAGTTGTTCTCAGCAATACAATGATCCAAGACAACCCCAAAGGACTAACGATGAAGCATACTATCTACTTCTAGAGAAAGAACTGATATTGTTTGAATACAAACTGAAACATGCTATTTTTCACTTTCTCCTATTATTTTTCTTTTATTCAAATCTTGTACAGAATGACTAGCATGGGAATGTTTTACATGATTGCACATGTGTAATCTATATCTGATTGCTTATCATCTCAAGAGGGGAGGGGAAGGAGGGATAGAATTTGGAACTTCAAACTTAAAAAAATGTAAAAATATTTTAACATGTAATTGGGGAAAAATATATATACATATATGCACATATATGTACACATACATGTATATGTATATGTATGTGTAATATATAGGAAATATTTGTTGATAAGCAGGTAAATTTTGTATCACCATGGGCTTATGAAAAAATCCTTTCCTTAGAAAATTTGGCCTGAATAATAGGCTCTCTGTTTGCCTGTTCTTCACCCCTTCCCAATATTCTTTTGAAATTATACCAGATTTTGGGGCAGCTCAGTGGCGCAGTGGACAGATCACCAGCCCTGGATTCAGGAGAACAGGAGTTCAAATTTGGCCTCAGACAAATAACACTTACTAGCTATGTGACCCTGCGCAAGTCACTTAATCCCATTGCCTAACCAAAACAAACAAATGAACAAAAAAAAAGAAATCATACCAGATTTGTTAACATACCTTGAGCCCGTACTGTTTGGAGAGTACTTGGGCCTTTGTATATTTGTTTAAGAGTACCCTTGCCTTTGGGGCATATAAGGTATTTAGGGAGCACTAGCACCTCTGGATATGATGACTTGCTGAGCCCTTTAAAGGGCAGCTCATCAATTTTTGGTGCCTACCTCTCACCCAACTCTTACCTGTGGCTCCAAGAAGCTGTAGAATGAGGAGCAGCCACATGTCAATAAAACTATCTCAGCAGATGGGCTAAACTAGCCTGAGTTTAACTGATGGGCCTCAAACCCAAGCATGGGAAGACTCCCTCCATCAGAAGGAGCAGATGAGAGAAATTTGTTCCAATGATCATGAAGGTAGATGAAGCAGGTGCTGTGAAATGCTTAGAGCTTGGTTAGACATTGAAGATACCAAGGTCATCCATTGCATCCCAGGCCATCGCCAGTCATCTTGACTTTTGTCTTGCCACTGGACTTTGGTGATTCTTGAAGGTAGAGTGAAGATGATGACTTTGTAAAATTCTGCTTCACTTATGCCCAATTCACTCAGGAGTCAACACCACCCTGTGATGTCATTGGTCATCTTCAAAATGAAAGACAAACAATAACAACTTCTGATATTATTTGTTTAAAAATATTTTAAAACCTTTAAGATATATAAATATCACAATGTATTCTTATAGAAAAAAATTTTAGGTTTTAGATATTTGTAGAAACAATGCCAAATTCCCATAAGAGTTAAAAAAAATTTCCCTTAGGGTAGAGTCAAGATGGTAGAGTGAAAGCAGTGACTTGCTTGAGCTCTCCCCTAAACTCCTCCAAATACCTGTAAAAAAATGGCTCTAGAAAAATTCTAAAGCAGCAGAACCCACAAAAAGACAGAGTGAAACAAATTTCCAGCCCAAGACAACCTGGATGGTTGATCAGAAAGGTATATTGCGCTAGGTGGGGAGAGGAGTGTAGTACAGTGTGAGCACGTAGGCCTCAGTGAACCTGGAGCAGGCCTCAGAGGACATAATCACAGGCAGCTGTGGTGGTTTCCATACTACTCAACCCATGAACGCCAAAGACCACTTAGAAGGTCAGTGGGAAAAGTCTATGACTGCGGTGAGAGAAGGAGGTAGGTCTCAGCCGCAAGTCTCAAGCACTACCCGGGGCAACGACTGTTTCCTGAGCTTCCAGCCCACAGACTGAGGGGGAATTGAGTGGTTGATCAGAGGGGGATTGCAAGGATCTCTTTTCCAGGGCTAAGGCAGGATTCTCTTGCTTTACTGGTGCTTGGATCTGGGTCACAGTTCTGAGGGGTGGTCTTGGAGCAAGGAGGAATGCTGGTGTGCTGGAGCTTGTTGTGGCTGTAGAGAGGAAACACCTCGCCCCTTATCATATCACCTTGGAAGAACTGAAAATTTACAGGTCCCTAGAAGTGTTTTGAAAACAGCTGTACAAACCCCCAAAGCTTGGGACAGTACACTCTTCACATTGGAAGCAGGCTTTTACCTTAACAAAGAGTTTAAAACTCAAGTAATTAGCCAGGATCACGAGAAAGCAGTGCAAAAGGAGTCAGACTATGTTATCTTACTTTGATGACAAAGAAGATCAAAACATACAACCAGAAGAAGACAACAAAGTCAAAGCTCCTACATCCAAAGCCTCCAAGAAAAATATGAATCAGTCCCAGGCCTTGGAAGAACTCAAAAGGGATTTTGAGAAGCAAGTAAGAGAAGTAGAGGAAAAACTGGGAAGAGAAATGAGAGTGATGCAAGAAAATCATGAAAAACAAGTCAACAGCTTGATAAAGGAGACCCAAAAAAATACTGAAGAAAATAACACCTTAAAAAATAGCCTAACCCAAATGGCTAAAGAGGTCCAAAAAGTCAATGAGGAGAAGAATGCCCTAAAAAGCAAAATTGGCCAAATGGAAAAGGAAGTCCAAAAAATTACTGAAGAAAATACTTCCTTAAAAATTAGAATAGAGCAATTGGAAGCTAGTGACTTTATGAGAAATCGAGACACTGTAAAACAAATCCAAAAGAATGAAAAATTAGAAAAGAATGTGAAATATCTCATTGGAAAAACAACTGACCTGAAAAATAGATCCAGGAGAGAGAATTTAAAAATTATTGGACTTTCTGAAAGCCATGATCAGAAAAAGAGCCTAGACATCATCTTTCAAGAAATTATCCAGGAAAACTGTTCTGATATTTTAGAATCAGAGGGCAAAATAGAAATGGAAAGAATCCACCGATATCCTCCTGAAAGAGATCCCCAAAGGAAAAGTCTTAGGAATATTGTAGTCAAATTCCAGAGTTCCCAGTTCAAGGAGAAAATATTACAAGCAGCCAGAAAGAAACAATTCAAGTATTGTGGAAACACAATCAGGATAACACAAGATTTAGCAGCTTCTACATTAAGGGACCGCCAGGCATGGAATATAATATTCCAGAGGGCAAAGGAGATAGAATTACAAACAAGAATCACCTACCCAGCAAAACTGAGTATAATCCTGCAGGGGAAAAATGGTCATTCAGTCACATAGAGGACTTTCAAGCACTCTTGATGAAAAGACCAGAGCTGAATAGAAAATTTGACTTTCCAATACAAGACTCAAGTGGAACATGAAGAGGTAAACAGGAAAGAGAAATAAGGGACTTATAAAGGTTGAACTGTTTACATTCCTGCATGGAAAGATGATATTTGTAACTCATGAGACCTTTGTCAGCATTAGGGTAGTTGTAGAGAAAAGATTATATGTATTATATATAGATGTAGATATAGATAGATAGATAGATAGATAGATAGATAGATAGATAGATAGATAGAGAGAGAGAGAGAGAGAGAGAGAGAGAGAGAGAGAGAGAGAGAGAGAGAGAGAGATAGAGAGATAGAGGGCACAGGGTGAGTTGAAGATGAAGGGGTCATATCTGGAGAATAAAATTAAATGGTGAGAGAGGATTATACTAGGAGAAGGAGAAAGGGAGAGGTAGAAAAGGGTAGATTATCTCACAAAAAACAAAAAAGTAAAGGCTCTTACAGTGGAGGGGAAATGGGGGAAAGCAAGAGGGAATGAGTGAATTTTATTCTCATAGGATTTGACTTAAGGAGGAAATAGCATACACACTCAATTGGGTATGGAAATCTGTCTTACCCTACAGGAAAATAGGAGGGAAAGGGGTACAAGAGAGTAGGGGGATGATAGAGAGGAGTGCAGATTGGGAAAGGGGGTAATCAGAAGCAAATACTTCTGAGGAGGGACAGGGTCAAAAGAAAGAATAAAATAAAGGGGGAGGGCAGGATAGGATTAAGGGAAATAGAGTTAGTTTTTCACAGCATGTCTACTATGGAAGTGTTTTGCATAACTGCACATGTATAACCTATATTGAGTTGCTTGCTTTTTCAATGAGGGTGGGTGGGGAGGGAGGAAAGGAGAAAATTTGGAACCCAAAATTTTAAAAACACATGTTTTAAAAAAATGTTTTCACATGTAACTGGGAAATAAGAAATACAGGAAATGGGGTACAGAAATCTATCCTGCCCTACAGGAAAATAGAAGGGGAAAGGGATAAGAGAAGGGGAGGAGAGATAGAAGGGAAGGCAGACTAAGGGAAAGGGTATTCAGAATGCATGCTATCTTGGGGTGGGGGGTGGGGTGAGATGGGATGCAAATTTGGAACTCAAAGTCTTGTGGAAATAAATGTTGAAAACTGAAAATAAATAAATTTATTAATGAAAAAAAATTTCCCTTATATACTGAGATATTTGCTACCCAAACATAGAGATATTTAGAAATATCCAGGTAATTTTTTTAATTTTTAAAAATATTCTGTTTTCCAATTACATGTGAAAACAATTTTTAACTTTTTTAAAAAAAATTTTGAGTTCCAAGTTCTTTCCCTCCTTTTTTCCCTCACTCCCTTGTCCCCTCCTTAGGAAGGCAAGCAATTTGATATGGGTTATACATGTGCAGTCACTCAAAACATATTTCCATATTAGTTTTTTGTGAAAGAAAACAAAGATAAAACTCAATAAAAATACATTTTTAAAAAGTATGCTTTGATCTGTATTTCTTAGTCTGGAGGTAGATAGCATTTTTCATCGTAAGTTCTATCTTAGATCATTGTATTGTTTAGACTAGCTAAGTCATTCAATGTTGAACATTGTACAATATTGCTGTTACTGTGTACAATGTTCTTCAGGTTCTGCTCACTTCACTTTGCATCAGTTTATGTATTGACTGATATTTTAAAATGTTCTTTAAACTATTAAGTATCACCTGAATTCAGGTGTGGTGCAATCTAAATTATGCAACCTAATTTGGTATTTTGTTTTGTCTTAGCATATGTTTTAAAACACAAAATACTATTAATAAAATAATGGGGAAATACAAAAGATAACTTTAAAAAAATGTTAGTCTTAATTTCAAAAATGACTAAAAAGTACCAAATAATATTTACATTCCATTTATTACTGAATTACCTTAAATCCAATCTTGCTGGCAGTTTTAGAAGAGATACTTAGAGGGCAATGACCCAAAGACAAACTTAAGAAAATCACATTCATCAGGGGAAAAGGTGCTTTTTCCTATGACCACCCTACTCATATGTAGTTCTAAATTTTTAATAGAAATAGATAATGGATAATAGATAATCTATGTTGTTGTTATTGCTAAGTCATTTCAGTTTTGTCTGTCTTTTTATGACTCCTTTTGGGGTTTTCTTGGCAAAGATACTGGAGTAGTTTGTTATTTCCTTCTCCTGCTCATTTTATAGATGAGGAAACTGGGGCAAATAGAGTTAAGTGAGTTGCCCTGAGTCACACAAGGCAGCATATGTCTGAGGTTGGATTTTGATTTAGGAAGACAGTCTTCCTCACTTCAGGCCTAGCATGCTATCTACTATGCCACCTAGCTGCCTTTTATATAATCTATGCTAATCTCAATACAGTTTTACTTATAAACTAGCAAACACAGTGCTTTATCATTCAACTGTAGATTATGTAGATAGGGAGGAAGAGAAGTTTGTAGCACTTCCTTTATTCAAATTAATGTTTCCTTTTTCTTATCCCTGTTAAAGCTATAGGTCTAAAGAACTTTTTTTTTTTTTTGAGGCAAACAGTAACTGGTGTAAGTAGCATCTACTTGTATAAAAATTGCTTTAACAGGCAATGAAGATCTATAAAATTTGAGAAAGTTTCCCATGATTTTGGAAGTACTTTCCTTTAATGAAATATTAAAAAAAATTCTACCAAGCATCTTTTTATTCCATTCAAAAATAAGCATGATGTTGGTCAATTCCCCCAGTTGCTAATGTCCTCCTCAGAAATTACTTTGTATATGTTTTGCATTTAAGTTTCAATGTACATGTTATTTCCTACCAATAGAATATAAACTCTCTGAGGACAGGACCTATTTTGTTTGTGTCTACATATTCCCAGAGTGAAACATGTCCAGAACATAGCAAGTGCTTAAAAAAAATTGTTGAGTGAATGAAAGATTTAATTGATTTGATTTGATTTGTTTAGAAAAGTTAAGACAATTATTTTCATCAATATCACTTGATTTTATAAAATCTAAGAATGTAATCTTTAAATGAAGCAGTGGATTTTCCAAAGAATTGACTTGACAACTGGACCTTATTAAACAGAAAAAGGAGGTTTTCTTCTCTAGCAGTAAGTAGATTTTACAGAGGAGAGTGATTTTTGACATTTGCTCCATTTAAGGGTTTCCGAGTTTTTTGAACTAAAGGTTTCTTTTAATTAAAATAAATGGAGTTTCTGAAGACCTTGAAAGAATTAAAATTCAAAGAATTCAAAACATTTTTATTATAGTAATCTGCCAACACACTGGTGGTTTGCATGCCTGATTTCTTAATTCTAAATATGATGATGGCTCTTCACAGCAAACATTTAAGAAAATCACCTAATGGCTTCTCTGTACTTAACTAATTATCAGATAGCAGATATAATTTATCATCCAGGCTAAAGTCAAAGCTGCTTTATCTTGGGAGACTCTGATGGAGACTAGAAAAGTTTTTAAAAACACAGACTCATCTCCATCCCATAGTCAGGCATGAGCCTTATATTGTAAAACTGCAGCACTCTATGGTTTACAAAGCACTTTACTCACAACTCTGTGAGGTAAGTAATGCAAGTGCTGTTGTTTTTGTTTTATAGATAGTAAAAGAGACTCACAGAGGTTAATCAACTTGTACATCATCTCATAGCTGGAAAGTGGTAGAGACAGAACTAAAAACTCAGTCTTTTTCTTTCTACATTTCCTCTTTGGAGAGAGCACAACATGAAGACAGAATCAAAATTGTCCTTATAGACTCAAGAGAGGTAATGCCAATTGATGTGAGTTTACATTTTTAATCATGCTTCAGGGCATTCGTAGCAAAGCCCATATTTTGGACTAGCCAGTCTAAGACCCTAATGTGCTTTTACTAGAGAGTCCTCCATCACCTTTTGGATGAAAGTTGAGTTGAAAGACTGAATTCTTAAGAATGGTTTCACTTGGCTTTAATTCATAAGAGTTTTTATTAAAAAAAAAATTCTGTCTGTAATAGGCCTTAAAACATATTTTCTTTATTTCATTTTCCTTTCATAAAAATACATTTCATTCCAACCGTTTTATCCCATTAATCTATTTACTCCTGTCCACACAGATGGCTGGATGAGTACCAAGATGATGGGAAGACTGAGAGAGAGCTGCTTGCGAAAAGTAAGTAAGGTGAAGCTGATTGATAACTTTTTTGAAAGGTTGATTGGTTCTGCAGCTGAAATCTTGTTTTTTTGAAGGCTATCAATCTTATGTCAATGTTGTGTTTGACTTGACCTGATACTCAAGGAAAGATGTTGGACCAAGGGTTGGTTTGTTCTGGACAAATTAATTTCCTTTGAGAATTTCAGTTATTGGAGAGACTGTATCATTAGTTTATCTGACCAGAAATTCATCTACTAATTTATAAAATGTATTTTTAATTTTTTCAATATCTATGGCTTAGATAAATAACTTGAATAGGAACTGATTGGTCAATATACATAATTTTCATTAGCCAGGGGTGTGAAGAGGTAGTCCAGTCTAGTGGATAGAGGATAAGCCTGAAAGCCAAGAAGATCTGGATTCGAGTCTTGCTTGTAACACACATTAAATGTCTTTTTTTTTTTTTTTCTTCTGGTGAGGCAATTGGGGTGAATACCTTGATTTTTTTCTGCCTCAATATCTTTGCTTATGCTGATCTCTATATCTCAATCAATAGATCATTGAACAAATATTTATGAAGGATCTATATTGTGCCAGGAACTGTAGTAGACATTAGGGATGCAAACAAAAAAAGAAAAAAAATTCTTTCAAGAAGCTTACATTCTGCTGGGTGAGTCAATGGGCACAAAAAAAAAGGCGAACTGTCAAGCAGTTTATTTGTGAAAGGCACCATGTTAGGGGCTGAAGAGAAGTACAAAGGAGAGATACAGACAAAGCACTCTGGGAAATTTTGAAGAGGGAAAGATCATTTTCAGCTGGGACATTTTCATGGAGGAGATGGTACCTAAAGCTAAGTCTCAAAGAGAAGTATTTCAACAGGCAGAGGTAAGGAAGAAACACATTCCAGGAAAAAAATGCCTGGAACTAGAAGAAGGTTGGATAAACTCAGAAATGGCTAGATCACAGTCCAATCTGGCTGAACCATACAATGTTTTTAAGGGGTATGATGGGAAATAAAGCTGGAAAAATAAGTTGGAGCCAGATTGTAGAAGTCCTTGAGTCCCAGGATAGTCAGGAAATGTCATCTAAAACCTATGTGTCTTTGGTCATCCTGCCGCTAAGAAAATTAATTCAGTCAGGAAGAACTGCACATTTCACTTCTGGAGGTAAAATCTCAATTATGGATAGTATCACTCAAAACAGAGAAGGACAAATCCATTAAATATGTCTCCTGTTGACCAGAGAAAGGAAAAGAAAAAAAATGTGCACTCTAGTGTACACAGAACATAAGAGTTTTCAAAATGGAAAGCAGAAAAGAAGTGGAATGGGTTTTGTTTTTTATTTGTGGAGTATAAACTGGATTCAGAAGAATTACTATTGAAAGAATTAACAGGATGGAATTCTTTGGAAATTCTGGCAAGGTGGTAAATATGTGACAGTAAAGGCACTCTTAAGTGCTTTTTATTTTCAGTGTAGTATCCATTTCTTCAAAAATCATGCCTGTGTTTTTACCTTTTATATCTGAAATAAAGGGGAGAGTGGAATTAATGCATTTAACTTATTTAGGGAATCAGTTACTTGAATTAGTCAACCATGATATAAGTGTGGTGATAACATTAATACCTAGCATACATGCAGTGCTTTAAGGTTTTTGAAGCACTTTTACACACATTTACCCATTCTCTCAATAATCCTGGGAAATAGGTGTTGTTACTACTCCTATTTTCCAAATGAAGAAACTGAGATGAAAAAGTTAAATAATTTGCCCAGGGTGTTACACAACTACTAAGTGTCTGTGCCACCTAGTTGCCTAATAAGTGGTTAAATTTACCTCAGAGTCTGAATATAGACCATCCCCCCCACAATTTGACTTAGACAAAACCTGAGAGGACCAATAATGATGCTATTATTATGTGAAATGATAATAAAAAACAAAAATGAGAACAAAAATGTTAAAAATAAATAAAATATTTTATTTCATTTGAATGAAATGTTAAATGAAAAACTTTGCACAGAAATATATGTATATATATATATTTATATGCATATATATGTATGGGTTTGTATATATGTATGTATACACACACACACACACACACACACACACACACATATAGTGACCCTGTATAATTATTTTTCAATATGCATTTATATGTGTTTGTGCATGTTTCTTTTCCAAGAGTACTCAATGTAGGACTGCAACATATTATTCTATTTAACAAAAGCTATATTAAAATTCAACACATTTAATTACTACATACCATGTGTCAGGCACTGGGGATACAAAGACAAAATGAAATAATCTTTTCCATCAAGAAATTTACTTTCTTCTGGGGTGGGATACAACATGTACACAGCTAAGTCAACACAAATATGAAGGCACTTGAGAATCACTATGGTGAATCAGACATAAAGTTGATTTTTGGAGACAGAAAATCATGGGTTCAAGTTTCAGCCACCTCTGACAGACACTGGCTATGTGACTCTAGGAAAATCGTTTAACCTCTTAGCACATCAGGCAAAACTCTAAGACTATATGTTGGAGGACAAATACCAACTGCATCAGGAGAAGGGGGTCCTCACTGAAAGCTACCTATTTAGATAAAATCAAGGTCCTCATCTTAAAAAAACAAAAAATTCAAAAGAAAGGGAATACTAACAATTGGAGTGCTCAGGAAGCATCTCTTATAGGAGGTGGCACTTGACTTAAGACATTGGAAGCTAAGGATTCCAAGAGGCAGGGGTGAGAAGGGAATATATTCTAGGCACGTGTGACAGCCTTTGCGAAGGCACAGAGATGACAGATGACAAGTCATGTTTGGACATCAGCTAGTAATCCAGTTTGGCTAGAATACAGAGTATATTAAGGGAAATAATATGAAATATGCCTGGAGAGGTGGGTGAGGGCCAGATTCTAGGGAATTCTAAATGCTAAACATTAAATGCCAAAAGAAGACTTTGCATTTTAGTCTAGAGGAAACAAGATTAAGATCTTTTGAGTGAAGGAGTGACATGGTCAGATATGCATCCTAGAAATATTAATTTGGCAGCAATGTGAAGGATGGATTAGAGAGGTCATACTCTGGTATGGACAGAAGCAGGAAGATCAATTAGGAGATTCATACAATAATATAAATGAAGAGTTATGAGGGCCTGAATTAATGCTAGATATTTTGTGGAGGGTGAATAAAACAAACCACTTTGTAGTTTTACTGCACACTTCCTAGCACATAGTAGGTGATTAATGGTTGCTTGTTGACTGATTTTTAAAAAGGGCTCTAATGTGTGTTGCCTCATCCTCAATTAAAAAAAAAAAACACATGAGGCAGATGTGAGAGTGTCTTATTCCCACATTATAGTTGTGAAACTAAGAGTCAGGGAAATTTAAAGGGACATGTCTGAGGAAATGTGCCTAAAGTGGTTGTGCTATTTGCCTGGATAATCAATCCCTTAATATCCATTAATAATTGTATAGGTAAAAATAGGGCAGTGTTAAAGAGTGACAGTTTAATTAATCTGAAGGATATGCAACTTCCTTGTGACTTTCTTTGTTGAGCTGATTCAGTGCTATTATTGGGAAAAAAAGTGGCAGTTCTCGGCTAATATTATCTATCACAGTTAAGGAGAAATCTGCAGTTTTCTGCGCTGATAATCCCCTTGAACAGTTAAATTTTAATTCACTTCTAGTAACAAAGAAACCTCCACAGGTGGTCCTTCTTTTCAAATTGATGTTAGTAAAGGAAGGAGACTCATTATGATTCTAAGAGGCAGGGAGAGGCAGTGTGCTGAGCATTGGACCAGAAGTTCAGAAGATGTGAATATTAATCTTGATTCTAGCAGTAACTTAGCCAGTGACACTGGGCACATAATAACAGCATCCTCAGACCTCTATTTCCTTGCCTGCAAAATGAGGATAAACACATCCAATCAATTTGCACATGCCTTTTATATGAAATAAGTAACAGCAGCATTGATCATTGAATCCTAATAATGTTCCATCTAATTATCAATTGAATACATATATAGGGGAAGGGAAAAAGATCACAAATTCATCAGTTATCATTTCTCTGAAACTCTCCTTGTCTTAAGAAATGGTGTTTAATTGGGTGTTTTGGGAACTCCTCAAGATACTTAAAAAACTCATTCTTTGTTTCTTTCCAATTGCTTTTATGAATCTGTTCTTACCCTAGTGAGTTATTCTTTAGGGGAAAAAAGGGACTTGAGAGATGTTTTGTTTACGGTAATGTCACTTTTGATAGATAGGAGAAGCTTCTGCAGGAAGCCACATTTAGGTGAAAATAGATTTTAAAGAGACAGCAGGAGCAACTTCATGTCAGAGTGCATACAGGCTTCCTTGGAGTATTCTGAAATTACAAAATTAGTTTCAAAAGCTGAGTATAATCTTTTTCTTGATTCAATTAAATTACAAGTGATGAAAGGGCAAATATCATCAACTTAATTCAACAAGCGCGTATTGAAATATCTACTATGTACCAAGCACTATGTGCCAAGCAGATAAAAAGAAGACTGAGAAAACACCCTCCCCACCCTGCCAAAAAAAAAAAGCCACATAAAATGTCTGTCTTTTTCAAAAGTCTGTTGAGGGAATACAGTAAGTAATTAGATAAGTATATCTGCTATTTTAATTTGAGCAAGGAGTTGATTTGAGTAGTGAAAGAATAACTACAGGGAAGAGATAGGCTTCCCATAGGATGTTGTCTGTGATATTTACCCAATAATCTATCATCATTCAATGAGAGGAGACTAGCTCAGACCTATTGTTGGATACCCTAGGGAATTTGATGTACTTCCCCACTACTAGGTGGTCATCTAAGACATGAGGGCTGCAGGAGGCAAGAAGGGAACGAGTATTCTGGATGAGGACAACCAGCCTTCTTGCTGGGTAGATATGGACAAATTAGCAAAGGTGTATAGATTCAGCTATTTAGGGAAGGAAATTTGGGGTCATTTTTAAAGTAATTTTGTTTGTATAATTTGAAGTACAAAAATGTATTCAAATGTTCTTTTTTTTTTAAAACAACCCCCAACAAATTTTTATTGCAAAATTGATTTTTTATTTGAAAAGAAACTTTATTTGGGAAATAGGCACTGTTTAGTCTTAATGGAGCCTTTCCCCCTCTTAATGTTTATGTGAAGTTTAAAAAGCTTCTCTGAGTTCTTTAATTCCTTTTATAGATTTCAGGGGTGTTATTTAAAGACAGTGATAACCAAACTGCTTCCACCAAGGACTCCTTTGGGCCTTCTAATTAAATTCTATAGACTGTTTACCATTTTTATTTTTATACCCAGGTTTCCCTTACTGTTCTGCCCCATGGTTTTAACTTCATGGTAACACAATAGCACTGTTTTCTCTCTCTAACATATTTCCAGTTAGCTAACATCAAAATACTGGCGCATAGGACCAGGAGCTGGAAGGGAATGAAGACATCATTAAGCCCAACTCTCTTGTTTTACGAATAAAGAAATTGAGGTTGAAAAATGTTAAATGATGCACTCAAGTTTACAAATGTATCCTGTGATAGGGTTAAGATTTGAACCAAGGTCCTCCAACACCAAATCTGGTGGTCTTTTCATTGCACCGCATTGCTTCCTTTGGTGTACACATCAATGTAGGAGTTTCTTTGTTACATAATGGGAACTTCTAAGACAATGAAAACAGATGTTTAATTTGTGCTGTTCCGTGATTAGCACTTCTATGCTGGGTTGTGCCAAGTTATGGTTTTAAAGATTTTATACAAATGAATCCTCTTTCACAATCTCAAACACATGTACTATCTGATAGCAATAATAATTACTTCCATTTCCTAGGAATAGGAAATGAAATGCTGAGACATTAAACAACTTGCTCAAAGTCACCTGCTGAAGTTTAGGCCTTCTTATTTCTAACCACAGCTGCATCCTTTTAAATAAATGAGGATGAACATTTAGCTATCTCTTCATATTCAGCAAATGCAAGCTGTCAGGGTCCCCATATGAATATATCTTTAGCAGTACTTTTTCACTCATGCCTTCTATGTCTGATTACTTTAAAAACAATGCCTACAGAAATGGTAGAAGGATGATTTTTTTCCCCTTCTGGCTCTATTGCACCAGCAATTCCAAGCTCAAAAATCAGTTGATGATCACATTCCATGCTACCTTTGTCCCTGCTCTTTTATAAGTCTCACTTGTCTAATAGATAACATTTATATTCTCCAGTGGTAGAAGATATAGATTCAATGGCATCCATATATATATATATATACACACACACACACATATATATATATGTGTGTGTGTGTGTGTATATGTATATATATACACACATACATACATACATACACACATATAGATATACACACATATATACACATATATGCACACGTACGCATACACAAATACATATACATACATATCTATGTGTATTCACACACACATATATATACACACACACATACACACATATATAGATGTACGCACATATATACACATATATATGCTCATATACACATACATAAATACATATACATACATATCTATGTGTATTCACACACGTGTATATATATATTGATTAAAAAAGATAGCAACGTGGTTCATATCAAGCTATTGCTAATAAGTTTTTTAAATAAAGCTAACATTATTTTATGATGGTAATGATTATCTATTATTTATACATGTATACATATATGTATATATATGTGTATGTGTATATATATATGAAATTTGAACTTTCCCCTCTATGTGGACAGAGCTATCTTTTCTCCCGAGCTCAAACTCTCTTGTTACATGATTTCCCTTGGCCGTTGGACTCGCCTTAATTTACTATTCAACCACACACACACACACACACACACACACACACATGTACACACACATATATACACATATATGTATATATATACATATACACATATACATGAATACACACATATACATACACATACATACATATGTACCTATATACACATATCTACATGTGTGTGTGTGTGTGTGTGTGTGTAAAGCCTCTAGCCTGTTCTCACTGTAAGGTATACAAGGTTAATAATATTTATAACTCACATGTATACAGGGCTTTAAAGTTTACAAAGCACTCCCTTTAGATACCTGTCATGTCCCACTCTTTGTGGCCTCATTTGGGGTTTTCTTGGCAGAGATACTGGAGTGGTTTGCCATTTCCTTCTCCAGCTCATTTTATAGATGAGGAAACTGAAGTAAACAGGGTGATTTGCCCAGGGTCACACAGCTAGTAAGTGTCTGAGGCCAGATTTGAACTCAGGAAAATGAGTTTCCCTAACTCTAGGGCCAGCACTCTCTCTACTACACCTCCTAAGGACCTATATTAAATAATGTAAGTACTACCAATGCATTTTACAGATTAAAAACTGAAATTTAGAGAGGTTGAATGCCTTCCCATGGTCACAAAGGTGAGGAAAAAGAATTTCAGAGTGACTAAGTGGTTAGTAAGAGTAGACTGAAAGGGCTAATTAGTAAAAAGTATTGAAGTCAGAATTTTATTGTTTTTGGCCAAATATCCTTGTCAAAGTTATATCCATCCACAGATTGTTAGAGCTAGATGGAAGTTTATATAATATATGGTCTAACCCCTTCATTTTATAGACAAAGAAAATGAACTGAGAGAGTACTTCTTACCCCTCAAGTTCTTAAGCCTAAGGAAGAGGAATTTTCAGAAGAAAGAACAAATGAACTGTCATCATAGGAGGTTCTAAGACAAACAGTCCTAGTGTTTTATGGTACAAAAATGGATAATGCTAATTTCATAAAGGTAATAATAAGATCAATACATCTCTTTATTAAGATCATAGGGTCTCAACTTTTTTCTCTGAATTTTACATCAATCACTCAACAAACATTTTTTAAACCCTTCTGCTAGGCACTGTGCCAAATTCTGGGGATGAAAAGAAAAACAGTCTTTGGCCTCAAAGATTTTACATCCTAATGGGGGAGACAACATGTATAGAAAAAGGCACATAAAGGACATATTCAAAGTAGAAGGAACATAACATTGGAGGAGGCAGTACTAGCAGCTGGGGCTGAGGAAACCTGGGAAAATCCTCCTGCAGAAGGTGGCCCTGGAGCTGAGTCATGAAGAAAGCCAAGAATTCACAGAAGCAGAAGTGGGGAGGGGGGGAGTATTCCAGGCATGGTGGATAGCCAGAGCAAAAGGCACAGAGAGGGGAAGTGGAACATGACGTATGAAGACCATCAAACCAGTATTTTTGGACCACAGAGTGAGTGAAGAGTGATTTCTAAGAAGATTGGAAAGGTAGGAAGGGTCCAGGTTGTGAAGAGCTGAAAAGCTTTACATATGGGTGGTGGTGGTTGGGGAGGAGAGTTAATTTTTGGTCCTAGAGAGTAATAAGGAGCTCCTACAATTTATAAAGTAGTGGAGTGACATGTTTAGAACTACATTTTACTAAAATTACCTTGGCAATTGATTGAATAGAGGATATGAGGATATATCACAGTAAGGAGGAAATTACATCAGGGAGACAAATTAGAAGGCTGTTGCAGTAGCATAAACAAGACATGACAAAAGCCTGAAGTAGATAGAGGATGCATATGTGAGAATTACCTAACATGTCATACTACCTACCTTTTTGGGGCAGCTGGGTGGAGCAGTAGATAGAGCTCCAGGTCTGAAGTCAGGAAGACTTATCTTCCTGAGTTCAAATCTGGCCTCAGACACTTACTAGCTGTGTTACTCTGGGCAATTCATTTAACCCTGTTTGACTCAGTTTCCTCATCTGTAAAATGGGCTAGAGAAGGAACTGGCAATCCACTCCAGCATCTTTGCCAAGAAAACCCCAAATGGGATCTTGAAGTGCTGGACGTGACTGAAAAATGACTCAATAACAGCAAACTTACCTTTGCAGAGTTGCTCTTAAGTGAATGCAAATTAGAATTGTCTAGTGTGGTTTCAGATGTTCTGGGCAAAGAAAACATTCCAGGGAATTTTCTCTAGCCCAGGGCTCTACAAGAGAAGTTCGCTTGACTAGAGGAGATGGCTGAGATCAGACTTTAATCATATCAATGGGCATTGCTGGATAATAGATAATCATCATCATCATCAAATAACATTAGCTTTATTTAAATAGCTTATTAGCAATAGCTTGGTATGAACCACGTTGCTATCCTTTTTAATCAATAGGCCTTTATTAATAAACGCTTACTATGTTCCAAGCACTGTGTTAAATGCTGAGATACAAAGAAAAGCAAAAACATAAAAATAGTTCCTGAACTCAAGGAACTCATGTTCTTTTGGGAAAGATAGTATTTAAATGAGTATATACAAGATAGCTCTGTCTTTCTCTGTTTCTACATTTGGGGAAAAAAAGCAAACAAACAAACCAAAAAACCCCCACAATTACAGCTTTCATTGATGTTGGTAATCTATCTACTATTCTGCATGGTAGGTCTTTCAACAACTGCTTGAAATTGCCTTGTTGTCCCCTTGGCTCTGAAGATGTTAGGATCATCCAGAATTCCTGACTTTTCCCAAACTTGAATCCTTTCGGCAGATAGGACATCATTACTATGACCACAATAGCATTTTTGGTCAGACAGCCACCTAGAAACTCCTTCTGAAGCAGTTTCCTGACAAATTCCTCTTTTATGACTACATTCTCATAGCCCCGGCTTTGATTAGGACAAATAAACAAGCAAAAACTCAAACATGCCAAAGTAATAATGATTTTCAAAATTATCTCCTCCTACCTAAAAAATTTAAGCATATTTCAAAGAGCGTTGAACTTTGAAGTCGGAAGCCTAGGTTCCAGTCCTGGTTCTATCACTTAACTCTTTGGCCTTTGGCAAGTTCATTAACCTCTGCAAGCCATGGTTTCTCTAGGAATTGTTCTTCAGGGAATTATAATGCTTCTATTACCTACCTCATTGTATTATTGTGACAGTATTTTACAAATGGCATATCAGAGATATAAAAATGGCTAATTCTTCTTTTCATTGGAAGGTCTCTGTTATAAATAACCTAGTCCTAGTATAAATCTTGCATTCCTTATATTGTGCCATACACAAGCACATATTTTTTTAAAGAATCATACTGGGAGATTGCCCTATCTTGCCCCACAGAATGTTTCACTGCACATTCTTTAACGTGATTCCCCTCTATGTGGACAGAGCTATCTTTTCTCCTGAGCTCAAACTCTCTTGTTACATGATTTCCCTTGGCTGTTGGACACACCTTAATTTACTATTCAACCAGCAAGTGATTTGGAGGCATCATCATCTCTAAGATTTCAGGTTGGATTTGCTTGACACTGGTTCTTAGAGAGAGAGGATGAAGGGAGGTGGGGTAGTAGATACAGCACTGAGTCTAGAGTCAAGAAGATGAGTTCAAATCCAGACATTTACTAACTGTAACCCTAGGCAAGTCCCTCAGTTTCTTCAACTGTAAAATGGGGATAATAATAGCACCTGCCTTCCATTGTTGTTGTGAGAACAAAATTAGATAATATTTGTAAATTACTTAAAATGGTACCTGGCACTGTAGTAAGTGCTATATAAATGATAGCTATTATTATTATTATTATTATTATTATTAATTATTATTAGTGGTAGTGGTTTATGAATCAAATCAACTGACGTTAAGAAAGCAAGTTGTTTCAGTGTCAAAGGCCTATCTATATTGCTATGCTTCTTTCTTCTGAGCATTTAGCAAAGTGCCTGGCACAGAATAGGTACTGAATAAATGCTTGTTGATGCCTTCTTACTATAACCCATCTGGTTCCTGAGAGTGACCAGGGTATTTGGTCACTCATCTCACTCCTTTCCCTCAACTCCCATAAATCTTCTGGTTAATGAGCATTTGCCCAAGCTTTCCCTAGCTTATCTTTCTCTGCTCTCCTGTATATGAGTACTCTCAATATCTATTATTTGGTCTCTGGTTTTTGACTTATTGCTGTCCAGACACATATCTGATAAGCTTTTTATAGGAGGCCTCCAGATTGAGCAGATAGAGCACTGATTTTGGAATCAGAGGATGTAGTTTCCATTATTTTCTGTCTCCACTTCTGAAGTTTGCTCTGTGCCTGTGACCTCGGTCAAGTCATTTGACCTCCCTATGCCTTAGCTTTCTAATCTATAATCTGAAAGGGTCATTCCAGATGATCCCAGGTCCTTTCCAGTCTCGGATCTATGATTCTGTAATCTATCCTCGGTCGTTCTTCTGCCATCTTCTTGGTGAAAACCAGCTCTTGTCCTACTCCATAATCTAGAAATAAATAAGATAAATTAAGTTAAAGTGAAATCTCTATCAGTAGAGAGCCACCAATGCTCCAGTGAGTAGGCTTAAATTAGTTCCATGTCAGGCATGATCCAGATGATAAAACACCAATTTTCCCTGGTTTAGACACAGAGACATTCCCAGTGTGGCTTCCCTGACTGCTGTCTGGTCTCTGAGCTAAAGCCTAGGTCCCTTTAGTGTAATTTCTCTCCAACATCCCACTCCGATTATTCCAGCCATCCTTTGCGTATCATCTTCAGGAGTTAGTCCCTGAGAGTCATGCTCCTATCCTTTATTTTAATGTATTCCCCATCCCACCATATCCACTCATTTGGCATATACACCACTTCCCCCACCAGGTTGGTTTAATCACTCATTTAGTCAGTAAGTGTTTAATACATACCAGACACTGTCCTAAATGCTGGGATTACCAATAGAAGGAAAAATAAAGGCAGTCACTGCCTTCAAAAAGCATACATTTTAATGGGAAGGGAAAGGAAAAGGAACAAACATTTATAAGTGCCTACTACATACTAGACACTGTGCTAAATGTTTTTTTTTGTTTTTTTGTTTTTTGTTTTTTACAAATATTATCTCTTTTGATCCTCACAACAACGTTACAAGGTAGGTGCTATTATTATCTCCATTTAGAGTTGAGGAAGGTCAGCTAGGTGATACAATAGACAGAGTGTCATGCTTGGAGTCAGGAAGACTCATTTTCCTGAGTTCAAATCTGGCCTCATTCGTTTAGTAGCTGTGTGACCCTAGCTCACTTAATCCTGTTTGCCTCACATTTTTCATCTATAAAATGAGCTGGACAGGCAGCTAGGTGGTGCAGTGGATAGAGCACTGGCTTTGGATTCAGGAGGACCTGAGTTCAAATGCGGCCTCAGACACATAGCACTTACTAGCTGTGTGACCCTGGGCAAGTCACTTAACCCCATTGCCTAATCCCCCCCCCCAAAAAAATGAAATGAGCTGGAGAAGGAAATGGCAAACCACTCCAATATCTTTGCCAAGAAAACGTGACCCAAATGGGGTCACAAAGAGTCACAGATGACTGAAATGACTGAACAACAGCAACATTAGTTGAGGAAACTGAAAAAACTAATGGGAAAAGACAACATAAGAAATAAAGCTAAAAAAGGAGGAGAAAAATGTACTTGGCTTGGGGTCCTTAAAGAGGAAGTCTGGAGAGGAAAGAGACATGGCTGGCCTGGGAACATGCTTTTAATAGAGATTTTGACATTTAAAAAAGTTCAAGAGACATAGTTTCTGGATAATTAATTTTATTAATAATGCTAGTATTTTATTAATAAAAGAGGTCAGTGGCACTCAAATGTCAAAGACAACCATGGTTGTGGGCTCACAGCTTATATGCCTTTGGAAAAGTGGGTGTTCCAGAAAGTGGCAATCAACTTTGGTTGGTTAACAATTAATAAGAGAATGGATATTACAATGAGAAGTAGATTCACTCCCATGAGGGGATGAGAGAGTGACATCATGTCAAAGAGACTATCTCTATGCCTAGACCACCCTCAGCTTCTGGCAATCTAGGACAAAGGATCTACCTCCACCAAAACTTGCTTGAGTAGAACACAATGAACAGGAATTCACCTTAGAGATTCCTTGTAAAGGTGGGTAGGGTTTGATCATAATTCAGGAGAAAATTAGTTCAACCTTCAGAAACTGAGCTTTTGAAATGAAGACTTTAGAAAAAAAAGTGAACTCTAGATCTCCCCAAATCATTAGTTATTAATAATCATTTCTCTCAGGTTCTAGAAAGAGCCATGTAATTAGAGGGAGAGGCTGTAAGGGTGGAGGATACTTCTAGTATGTGAATTCCAAGGCTGGAATGAGGCTTTAGGATGAAAAACTGGGTCCTGGTAGAGTCTTGACTGCAACTTGGAAAGAAAGGAAGTTTACCCAGAATATCTTCTGGGAACTTGACATCTGAAGTTTCAGTCAATCTGAAGCAGCATGGTATGTGGAGATTTCCCTGGGCTGGGATCCAGGAGAGACCTGGGTTTCAAAGCAACTTCTGTCACTTGATAACTGTGGCCTGTATAAGCCTCAGCTCCTTCCTTTGCAAAATAAGGATAGTATTGTAATAACTGTTGTAATGACCATACAAAGTCAGAGTGCAGGGAGATCAAATGGAAGTTGGAGAAATGATTCAGAATTGATTTGTATGCTGTGAGTGCCATTTTCTCCTTCACTCACCTTAAGATCCAAGGACTGTGTATTTCAGTGAGTTCAACTGAATTCTAGTTGCAAGTGCATATATATATGTGTATATATATATATATACACACACATATATATGTATGTACATATATATGTACACACACACACACATATATATATATACATTATTCACATGAAATAGCTACTTTATGCCTGTGTCCCTCAGTTTCACAGTCCATATAAGAATAATGATAATGACATCAAATTCAATTTTATGTGGGTGTGACTTGGGTCCTCCACTAGTGACAGTCCATCCCATATTCCAAACAATAGTTTCATCTCTAAATGATGAAAGAAGCTCAATTAGAATGAGAAAAAATTCAATTTCATTATATTTTTCAATCCATTACATTCATATTTAACAAAATTATGCCTATGAAAAGTGCTATATGAGAACTGAGAGGGGCAGCTTGCTATCAATAAGGGAACAAAGAAGAAAAGTTTCCTAGAGCTGAAATTTCCTATGGGTTTTACAGAATAATAACAGCAACAGCAAATATTTTAAAAAATTCTCTAATGTCTACAAAATTATATATATAATATATTATACAATATATAATTATAATACATGTGTGTATATGTGTATATATGTGTGTGGTACATATATATATATTATATATATATATACACATAAAATCTCATTTATTTTTCAACCATCCTGTGAGGTAGGTGGTCTTATAAACCGATGAGAAAACAGAGGCTGAAAGAGCTTGATTGACTTGTGCAGGGTCTCCCAGCTAGTAAATATATATATACATATAATGCAGGATTCAAACATCTTTCTGATTCCAAGTCTAGCACTCTATCCAAGGCTGGCTGCCAGTGTGGGATACAGTTTTTAACCAATGAGGAAGAGGAGATAGATCATCATAGGGGAATAGCTTGAGGAGAGGCAGAACCACAGAAACTTTCAAAGTCATACTTTGCCAAAGGCAGATTCCCAAGTCCCTTAGAAAAATGTAAATAGAAATGGTCTACCAACATGATGAATTTAACCAGCTTATGTGAATCTGAATCAGCATTGATCTCCTAGAACCTGAAAAATAGGACTCACAAAGGCATATTCCTTTCCCTCTAAGAAGGTCACTGCTTTGGAAGATGTCTTCTTTCTTGCCATGAAACCTTTTGCTTACTGTCACCAGTAATAAAAACCAAACCAAACCAAACCAAAAACTGAAACAAACAAATAAAAAAAACCAACCCACTACTACTACAATGCCCTACCCCCTGAAAAAAAACAAAAACAAAAACAAAACCCTTGCAATCTTTGCATATTGAATGCTCAGGTTAGGAAGGAAGGAAGGAAGGAAGGAAGGAAGGAAGGAAGAAAAAGGAAGGAAGGAAGGAAGGAAGGAAGGAAGGAAGGAAGGAAGGAA
>NW_020955033.1:123840-143933 GCF_900497805.2 Vombatus ursinus | reverse complement strand
AAGGAAGGAAGGAAGGAAGGAAGGAAGGAAGGAAGGAAGGAAGGAAGGAAGGAAAGAAGGAAAAAGAAAAAAACCAGGGAGTACATGCCCCTTATGTATCAGGCACTTTGCAAATATTGTTTCACTTAATAATTATAACAATTGTGGGAAGGAGGTGCCATTATTATCTCCATTTTATATCTGAGGAAATGGCAACAGAATAGTGATTAAGGGACTTGTCCAGGGTCAAGCAGCTAGCAAGTATTTAAGGTAGGATTTGAACTCAGGTCTTCCTTACTCTAGTCTGAGCACTTTATCCATTGTCCCACCTGGCTAATTCATGTCTCAGACAGATCATCCCATCCATTCCTTTCTTGATTCTTTTCACATACAATTTGATTTCTTCCCACCAGGTAAATTCACTGCTTCTGGGCTTGGACTCACATTTGTTGTACTTAGATGAGCAGTATCTATGACCTTGTACCTATGGCAACCCTAAACTCCTGATTTTTTTTTCTTTGCTTCTCCATGACCTTCTAAAGCCTGTACTTAACTCAGTCTTCTGATTCCTGATCCATAAATTATTTCCTTAGTTCCAATCCATAAACTATTTCCTCAGTTCCTTATTCTTAATTCCAATAGCCTTGTAATATGTTTCTCAGAGAATTTCTTATCTTCTCTGCCTCTTTTTTTTCAGAAGCCATCAGAAGATACTTCCAAGAAATTACTCTAGAGAAAAATTCACCAACCTGTGTCTTTAAGAACCTATGTAAAGCAGATTTCCTAAAGGTTTTCTGGATTTTCCCATCTTTTCTTCTGCTCAGCCAGGCTGCACAACTACATTGAGTCAGCTATATGTTTTATTATCTGTTCTTACTTCATTGTAGCTAATAATATGTATAATTGGGGTCAAGTGCATGACCCCATCACCTTGCTGAGGCAGTACCTTAATGGAGAGGATACTAGTCCTAGGAGAATTGAGAATACTTAGGAGGGAAATGCCTTGGAGACCCTATAGTATGCATGAATTTATTCCAGATGGACTACCATGTGGCTGAGAAGAGATTTTTCTTCACTGGCTGCGTAACCAGAACTGTTAGTGTCTTCAAAATGGCCTGAGTCAGCTCTGGCTCTCTTTGTTACATTCATGTCTTGGGGGAGCAGAGTATGCAAGCCTGGGCCATCTCTCTCAAAGTCGGTTGGGCTACCTATCCCCTCAGGATTGCAGGGTGACTTTCAGGGCTTCTCCACTGTCATTAGCTCTAGCTACCCCTCAGAATGTTCTTCCCCGTTGTTAAAGGGTCAATGACTAGGGCTCCAGTTACATTTAATAACTTGATGTTGATTAGCTTATAGAAAGGGATATTTACTTCAAAGTTATTTTCCCCAGTACCTTGAAAGTATAGTTGCCTCATACCACCTTGGTCCCTGAGGGTTAGGAGGCAGGTAAGGTTCACAATTTAGCTTTGTTCTGACACAGAATTAGTCCCACCAAGTTTACATCCAAAGACAGGTACTGAGTAAGTCCTTCTGCTGAGTTGAGTCCCACCCCCCATCCCTCCTTGTTCCTGGGTGTTCAGGGTCAACAATGCTGTTCTGGCTACAAAACTCAGCCCGGATTCTGACTCCCAGATTCTCTTTAAATCACATTATTCTGAGAATAGGTCCATAGGCTTCTCTAGTTCCATGGGTGCTATGATAGAAAGTAACACAATCAAAAGACTGGATTGTCATTTCCAATTCTGCCCATTATTGGCTGGTTGTATGATCTCAGGCAACTCACTTCACCACTGTGGATGTTATATCCCTTACTGATAAAATAAAGGACTTGGACCAGATTGAGAGTTCTTAACTTGAGATTCTTGGATCAAGGGATCTCTGGATAGATTTCAGGAAATCCATGAATTTGGAAGAGGATATACATACATACTTACACATACATACATACACAAAAACATATATGTGTACATATGTATATATAGAGAGAGAGATGCACACACATATATATATGTAAATACACATAGATTATATATGCATATATAGAGATACAATATATATATGCATATATATATACACACGTATATATCTTTATTTTCAATAATCTCTTACAATGGAAACAACTTTTCCTTGAAACATTTGAAAATAAGATAACACATTTTAGTTGAAGTTATTTTAGAATGCTTTGTCTCACTTTCTAATAGATATATTATCTTGGAGCACACACTCTGAAATGGAAAGGTATCTTCACAGCATGAGTTTAGCAGAGACATCACTCATTGACCTGGTTGATAGAATGTTCATATTGCAAGAAAACTATGGTATTATTTAGACCGATTGTCTACTTGACACACAGATTCCCTCTATGATAATCCCAAGTGGTAACCTGGCTTTTGCTTGAATATTTCCAGGAATAAGGAACTTAGGCAGCCTGTTCCATTTCTTAGAGTTTCTTAATATTTTCTTAGAATTTTGAGTTGGTCTTCCAAATATGGCTCTATCAAGTCTTACTGGCAAATTAATTTGCTTAATAATCTTCGTCATAGCTGCCTGTTGATTTCAAGAGGTTTCTAATAGCTAATCAGGCAGGAGTTCCAACACATCAAATGTCTACTAGGTCCAGTTACACCAAGAAGTATATTTTTTAGAATGTATGGTATGCTTGGTGGGATTAAAGGGAAGTGGGAGAAAGCAGAATGGTCCACTTAGAACAGACCTTGACAATGCTGTGAAACTCTCCTTGTAATTTTATGATTAACAATACTTAGGATGAGTTTTATTCCCCCTCCTTGAGACACGTCGTAAATCAAGATGTTATAAATGGGAGAACACAAGAGGCATATTTTCTAAAGGTATCATTATAATGACAAGAAAGATCTTATAGTGTACTTCACTACAACCTTTTAAGAGAGAACAAAGTGATTTTAGGGCTTTAGAAAGAACAGAATTCTATGAAATTTCCAAGAAATCATTTATTCATGTTCTGATATGTCCCTTGTTTTATAAAATAGAGAAAAAATAACTCCCAAAGAAACTCCTTTTCAGAAAAAAAAAGAATCCTGCATAACAAAAATAATAGTTCCTCTTTATGTGATTCTTTCAGTTTTACAGAGAACTGCCCTCATTATGACCCTGTGAGTTAGGCCTTGAAAGACTGTAGTTGAAGAAACCATGTGATAAGGAATTGATATTTGGAATACTGATGATGCATTATTTCATTATCAGTCAAAATGCATTTTGTTTGCCTTTCAGTCAGTTATTAAATGACACCGTCTTCTTCTTTACTGATTTAATGTGTTTTCCAAAAGATAACAAAAAGGAAAGATGGCTTGACACTAAAATTACTTGTTATATTAAAAAATCAGATTATGAGTTTTCTCTATCCCTTCCTCTCCCACTCCTATCCCATGCCAATAACAAGTTAACTACCAGAATCTCACCATTACCAACAGCCTTCAAAGTAGCTAACTAATGCAATTTGATTTGGGAATACAAGGGGATGAGTAAGCAAAACAGACCACAGAAAGGAAAAACAACTACTTGTAATACATCTCACATCCATGAAAGGACATCTCATTTTTTAACAAAAAGAAAATGAAAAGAAAAAAAAAAGTCATGTGTTTAGAATGTCAATCTCAGAATTTTTAGATTTTATAGACCATTTGGGATAGTTCTTGAGAGTAAAATAATTTTAAATAGTTCTTTAGAACAAAATAATTTAACTTGTGCAGCATCATAAAATAGCTACCCTGAAGTATCAAAAGACACCACATCCTTGTCTTATAGTTACCAAATTCTTTCATGTACTCGAGATGAAGATATTAAACAACTTGGGCTAAGGTTTCAGAGCCTTACCCCATCTTATAGTCAGTTGTTCTAGAAATGAAGATAGTTTTCAGATTATAGGAATTCATCGAGAAAAGGATCTCAAAGATCATGTACTACAATATCTTCATGTTGCAGCTAAGAAAATTGGGACTTAGGTAGGTCCAGTGACTAGCTTAAGGGCCTAAACTAAATCAAAGAGCCCTAGATTTGAGTCCATTCATTCTTACCTGTGAAGTAGGTAGTGCAAGGAAAATGTTAATAAAGCCAATTCTCTTTATACTACACTGTGTGCACTTACCAATAGTGTAATATTTATCAATTTCGGTGGTGAAAGAAACAGGATATCATAAAATGATTGAGCTTGAGCTAGATGCGACCTCAGAGGTCCTGTTGTCATACATAGGAGCATTGAGCTAGAACTGGAAAGCACCTTATAGGACACTTATTCCAACTTTTCATTTTGCAGTGGAGTAAACTGGGGCCCTTAGAAATTAAGTGACTTGCCCATTGGCACACAGTTCTTTGAAGGATTGTCCTGTATAAGTGATATTAGATTTATTCTGTTTGTTCTATAAGGGCCCAAAGGGCAAAATTAGAAGCAATGAGGGGAAATAGTAAAGTAGATTAGGCTTGTTGTAAAAATTTTCCTCCTAAAAAGGTTAAAATTACTTTAAAAGATTAACAATTGTTATTTTATTTGCAATGAGAGGGAGCATATTAAAAAGAGCTGATCTCAGAGTGAGAACTAGATTCACATCCAGCATCTGACACATACAGTCTCTATGATCCTTGGTAGAGGAAAGTCTTGACCTGAAGCTCCCTACAGTGATAAAATCACAAAGCCAGTTAAAAACACAATGACAATTCCTCAACAATTTGAGTGACCCAAAAGTGGAATGGACCTCCTTCAGAAATAGTGTACTCTGCCTAGATATCTTTAGATATCTAGATATCTTTAGATATATTTAGATATCTTCTTGCAGAGGCCAGGTGGTCACTTGTTTGGGAAGTTATAAAAAGAATTCTTGGTCAAGTTAGACTTTAACTAGTGGGCCACCAAGATCATTTCTAGCTCTTAAATTCCTCTCTCTCTCTCTCTCTCTCTGTCTCTGTCTCTCTCCTGAGAGTGTAAGTTTCTCTCAATCTCTAGGTCTATGATTGAGGAGGGGAAATTGGTAACATTTCTGTAATGGTCAATAGGGTAAGATTTGATTATATGCAAACTTTCTATGATCTCATTGTGGGGTGAATTTGGGAAAAGTTTGGAAGTCTTGAGTGAGTTGCTACAAGCATTATGCTAAAAAAATTGTAAGTATTCATTTCATCATGGTAAGAGCAACCCTGGGAGAAGGATCCAAGTATAAAATAATGAAAATATGAAAATTATAACCACCTTGAAAAAAGTTAATATCTGGAATATATAGACATGGAAGATGGGACCATGTTCCCTGAAAGCCAATATATATAACTTAAGAGTGTTCATTTGATAAACATCACAGCTATTAACAGCTAAATAATAAGAGAAAAGGATGTGTTACAGGTTTATTGGTCTGGTAAACTTTGAAGGTGACTTACATTCAATTTCATTAATGCAAAGGGATGAACTTTTCATTTATTTATTTATTTGTTTGTTTGGTTTGGGGAGATGAACTTTTTGAGAGCAGAAAAGGATGAATGGAGTAAGGAGCTGCCTAGATAATAGTGACATTACCTGGAGCAAGAAAGTCTTTTGAAAGCAATAGTGGCAGATACAGTGTAACTAAACTATAACTGTCTGTTCAATAAGGACCTAGTTCTTAGAGCAGAAGGCCTTAATCTATTTTATGTGATGAGCTTCTTTGGCAGTCCAGTGAAACCTATGGGTTCCATCTTAGAAGAGTGGTTTTTGTTGATATTTATAGAAGACATTTATAGAATGTCAAATTTCAGTTAGAGGTTAGTGATAATAAATAAGTATTTTTTTTCTCATCCAAGTTCACTAGTCCCTTAAAATCTATCTAGGGACCCAGGCTAAGAACACTTTTTCTTGTCCAGGTTCTTCATTTTGTAGATAAGGAATCTGAGCCCTGGAGAAGTCAAATGGTTCAGCCAATATTACACAACCAGAAAATGGCCCAATAGGGATGATAGTCCAGTCTCTTGATTGTTTAGTTTCTATCACAGCCTTGGGATGGAAGGGATGGAAAGGGATCATAAGGATGAGAGTTAGCATCAGCTATTATAGGTAATAACAAGCACCTATGATTGGCTGCATATCCTTGAATTAATTACCAATCTTTGTTGTACTGTGCTGAACCTTGGCAACCTAATGACACCTGCTGTTTCCTTGTTACCTGACAAAAGCCCCCACTCTTATGTCACCCCAAATCTGACTGCCTATTAATCATGTTTTTCTTTTAAAATAGTTTAAAATAGCCAGAAGCATTTTTATTTCAGATGAAAACAAGTATGTTAATCTTAATACCTTCTTACTTTCCTGGATTCTGTCTGACCTCCTGTACCTCAGGTATCCTAAAAATACATCACCAAATTGCTTTACCCCATACATATAGAAATAATAATAAAGAGAGAGTAATCCTTTAAAATTTGCATGTTGCTGGTCCATTTGTGAAATTGACTTCCACAGTTGTCCCAAAGGAAAAAGAGTTCCTGTGTATACTTTATTTCCTTTCAGAACAGAGCTTGCTTTCTCAGTACAGCACATACTAAATGGCTAGGCTGTGGAATTGTCTGTTCCTTCTCTCCTTTGTAGACAGATCCAAATCACTTCCAGGTGCCAAGTACTTTCCTTTATTAAAAATAGTTTACTGAGAAAGGGATATTTATGATCATGCAATGCCTTCAATATTAAAAACATGAGGTAATGTCTTCTGGCTCTATCTTCTCAACTTTGTTCCTTTTCCAATCTTCTGACCACCACACAAAGTCCCGTACTTTGTGTATCCTCAGAAAATGGAATCTAATGAGGAGAGCTTCCAATGTATAGATGCTTAGAGCAGATTCATCAAACCACAAAGATTAAAGGCCACATAGCTCCATCCTGTTACATATTTACAAAAGAGCTCCTAAGCACCAAGAAGGGAGAAAATCTATAAAAAATAAGAATAACTGCAAAAAGAAAAAAGAAAAAAGAAAATGATTGAAGGTAAAGTAGAAAACTTACCATCAAAGGGGTAAAGATAAATAACAACAAAAAAGAAGGGAGCAGGGACATAGTTCATACTTCAAAAATTTCCACTTTGCATACAATCATCTCAGTGTCTTGTATATACCAGAAAAATTAATTTTGTCTTCTGAAGCAGTTGAAATAGGAATTATCCATTCCCCTCGGGAAATCCACCTTACTAAAATAAATCTTCACTGACTTTTTATTCCAATTACCATGTTTTTTTCATCTGATTACCATAAGAGTTAGTGTATACTATATGCTGAGGTTCCTGCATGTCTCAATCAACATGAAACATTCTAAATGTCCTTTTGAAAGCCTGGTTGTCAAGAGAGAATTTTGTGAAGATGGCAGAGTAGGTCAGAAAATTCCAAGCTCTCAAGATTTTCTTCCACAAAAGAGATAAAATAGCATCTTTGGGCCAACATAGAGGGGTAAAATAAATAAGATTAGAGGCAGAACAGTGGTCCTCCTGGGACAATTGGAGGAGATCTGAAGAAAAATCCCGGGACTGAGATTTTATCCCTGTGAAGAGTAAACACCTCCAGGCTAGAGATCATTAAACAATAAGCAGCAAGCCCTGGGGCTAGCAGAGTTGGGAGGCTGCCTTGGCCAGAGCCTCCCCCAGGACAGTGAAGGGAGGTAGGCATTTGAGCTGGGAAAGATGGAGAGGACCTCTGCTGACAAGTAACAACAGACCCAGTTGTGCTTTGGAGACACGGCAAAGCGAGAAGGAACTAGCACTTGCCTGGTGAATACAGAAGCAGTGGGGTTTGGATGCCTCTGGCTGTGGGCACTTACAGGAGGCTGGAGGTCTTGGTTTGAGTTCCAAGCCAGAGGGGGGAACTGAGGGAGAATCTGAGGCCAGAGGCACCCTGCATACCCCAGGACTAGAGGTGTTTACAAAAACCAAGCTATTGCCAAAAAAAAAAAAAAAATAAAACAAAATGCACAGGCAAAGGAGAAAGAATCCAACTGTCCAGAGTTACTATGGGAATAGAGAAGACTCGGTTTCAAATTTAAAGGAGTATAGTGAAGGAAAGAAACCCTCTTTTACCTCCAAAGAGTAATGTCAAATGGTCACCTGCCCAAAAAGAATTCATAGAAGAAATGTAAAAGTACTTTAAAAATCAAATGAGAGAGATTGAGGAAAAACTAAAAAAAAAATTCAAGAAAAACAAGATTATGAAAAGTCAATCAATTAGAAAGGAAGATCCAGAAACTTAAGGAAGAAAATGACTTCTTGAAAATCAGAATTGGGCAAAGGGAAGGCAGTGAAATTATAAGAGATTTAGAAATAATAAAACAAAATATTAAAATCAAAAAAATAGAAGAGAATGTGAAAAATCTCATAAGAAAAACAATTGATCTGGAGGATAGGTCAAGAAGAGAAAACATAGGAATAATCAGACTACCTGAAAGCTATGATCAAAAAAAGAATCTGGATACAATAATACAAGAAATAATTAAAGAAAATTGTCCTGAAGCATTAGAACAAGAGGGGAAAGTAGAAATAGAAAAAAATCCACTGATCACCACCTGAAAGAGATTCTATGAGAAAAATCTACAGGAATTTCATAGTCAAATTCCAAAACCCCCAGCTCAAGAATAAAATATTATGAGCAACAACAATAACAACAACAAAAACCAATTTACATATGGTGGTTCCACAATTAGAATCACACAAAGCCTAGCAGTGGAGACAGTAAAAGACCACAGGTCTTGGAACCCTATATATTGAAGAACAAAAGAACTGGGTCTTTAGCCAAAATATTATACCCAGCAAAGCTAAGTATAATTCTGAATAAAAAAAAGACAATGAATTGTCAGACGTTCAGGACTTTGTTTAAAAAAACACACACACACACAAACTGAAATTAATAGAAGATTTGACATACAAGAGTCAAGAGGAACATAAGGTACATACCAAGGACTAATTACAAGGGACTGAATAAGGACAGACTGTTTACCTTTTATGTATGTAAAATGTAAAATGTATGTGTAAGATTGTTATAAGTAATTGGGTAGTTCATAAGAAAGATTGGGGTGGACCTGAGCATGACATGACTTCAAAAAGTAAAACCATTCAGGAACAGCTAAGAATCAATACAGAGGAATTAGTTGGGGGAGGAGGGCTGCTGGTTGTGGAAATCTACTTTCATTGGGAATGGGTTCAAGAGGGAAAAAATACATATACATCTAGAAGAGTATAAAAGTTTTCTAAATCTAGAAAGAAATAAATGCTAAGAGGATAGAGAGGGGGAAGAGCATAAGGGAGGAATCTTTATAGGGAAAGGTGAGGAACTAGGTTAAAAAGATGTACAAAAGAGTGCTTAGATTTATGGGAATGGGAGGGTAAGGGAGGAATCTTCGGGAGGGGTAGATTAAGTAAAAAGAGGGCAAGGTAGTGAATAGAAGTAAAGTAAAGGAGTCAGGAGGGTTAGGAAATAAAAGATACTCACAAATGTAAAAACAAAGATTAGGAGTGGAATCTGTTAGGGAAAGTTTATGTTTATATATGTATTATGTATATACATATATGTATATGTGTGTGTATATATCTATATGTATATATAAATATATCCACACTTAAGAAAAAAGAACAAAAAAGTGTACAGCAGAGAACAAAGTTGAACTTAGAAGAAAACAAGGAAAAGATGGACAGCTCTCAACACAGCACGTAGTATTTATTATATAGGCTTTTTTGAAATGGAAATTTATTGCTATAAATTTTTAATCTTCTTTTATGTTCTGCTATGCACATGACGTTTTTTTCTTTTCTTATTTTCTTAAATAAAAAAAAAAGAAATCTTGGTTGTCCCTCCCTCCTCCCCTACTCCCTTGCCATGCCTTTACATTTTTTCTCAAAGATCCAGTATTCTTTTTGGAGGAACTACATTTTTGCTCATCTCTCCACTGGCCATAGTTCTTGTTGGTCTGGGGAGGGGGGGGGAATGAGATTTTCTGCCCTTATTGGTAGGTGAAGGATCTCTGTGAACTCTGACCTTATAAGAATTGGGATTGTGATAGAAAGAGAGCCAGAAGGAAAACCTAGGTGGCATTGTGCAGTCAACATAACTTTCTCCACATGTATTTCCTTTCTCTGAAATTCCCCTTCTCTGAACCTACTTGACCAGTGCCTATTCTTTTACTTAGCCTTTTACTTACCCATGAACCTCTTTCGTGACTCTATCATGTCGTTCCTTGTATGTAACAGCCGAAAACATTTAATACTGAGGAAATACTGAGGATGATAGAGCCAACCATCCTTTTTTTTTTTTTTAAACATGTTGGACTAAGTACCCTATTAGATACACCATCACTGAAACATTCTTTCACTGTCCAGAACTCACCTGTATGTGTTGTCTCCTGCTACAATATTTTAAACTCTTTGAGAGCAGGGATTCTCTTTACTTTTCTATTTTTATGTTCAATGTTTATCATGTACTTGTCACATAGGAAGTGTTTAATAATGTGATTTCATTAGATTGTAAGGTCTTATAGGCAGTGTTAATCATTACTTGGCTTGGCATGCTAAGCTTGCTGTCAAACATTTTTTCTTCCACTCTTTTCCTCCTCCTCTCCTTCTTCCTTCTCTACCCCTCCTCTTTCCCTTCCTCCTATCCTTCCTTCTATCCCCCTTGCTTTCCTTGTCCCTCTCCCTTTTCTCTTCCTTCTCCTCCTCTTTCTTTTTCTCTAATCTTTGGGATTAATTGCTCAACTGTTCAGTTTTCAAGAATCATTGCACTTTCAATTCTTCAATCTGAGTCTTAAGAAAGTTTTCAGTTATAGCACAATGTCTTTTTCTATTCAGTAGCTTTGGATACCCATCTTGAATGCTAAACATTGAAAGATGTAAAGGGCTATTGATTTATTGTCTCTCAACTTTGTGTGTTTGTTTTCTGTTTTGAAAGAATAATGAGTTGTGAGTAGAACCCTAATTTTTTCCCAATATTCAATACCATTTTTGGTTCATTTAGGTGGACAGTGGATCATACAAGTGAAAACAGCTGAAGATTCTCCAGAAGCTGGAGAATGTAAGAGGACACTGGTGATTTATGGTTCAAAAGGGAAAAGCAGGGACCTCCTCCTCTCACCAAGAAATCCAGAACAAGTGTATTTTCTTCCAGGAGCTACAGATGAATTCCTTGTAAGTCACAAGAATATTATTTGTACTTTGTAGCATAACAATCTAGCTCAAAGAGATGATTTAGTTGTGATTACCAAGATGTGTACACTCCACAAAGAGGTCTGTAATTCAAATCTCCATCAGGCATTTTTATAAATGTTGCATTTTCCCATTTGCTAATTTTTGTTTTAACCCTGCAATATTTTCCTATTCAAGATAAAGATGGTATCTGGAGTTCTCTCTCATTTAATTCCTATGATTAAAAAAGTAAATGACATTCCTATGATTTTTTTGCAGTTTGAAATTGTTTGCTTCACCTTAAGCCTGTGAGGGAGACAGTAGAATGTCACCCCTATTTCACAAATGAGGAAATTAAGATGCAGAAATATAAAGTGATTATTTTAAGCTCCTAAGGGGTGATAATGATAAAGCTAAGCCTTTTAACTTCCAGTCTAGTACTTTTTCCATCCATCCACCCATCCATTCATTCAACATGTACCTAGGATGTTTCCACTAGGTATAGTATATTATACTACTTCTTTAATACAACTGACCACCAAAATTCACAGCATTTATTTAGTTCCTGTTGTGTGTGTGTATTCCTATGCTAGGTGAGAAGCTAATTAGTTTCTTAATTAGTCTTTGCTTGCATTTCACAAGTAGAATTTATATATTAAGCAAAGAACTGAAAAGCTTTTGATAATAAGTGTATAAATTTATCTGCTTGAGGATTTGCAAACCACTTTCCTCATAGAAACTTTCTAAGGTAGTATAGGTAATGTAGAGAATTATTAGGATTTTTCATTTCCATTTTACAAATGAGAAGATTGAAGCTCAGGAAGTTTAAGTGACTACCCAAAGTCACACAGTAAATTTCAGAACCAGGATCTAAACCCAGATCTTGCTAACCACAAGGTCAGAAAGTAAATCAAAACAGCAGCATCTAACATGAAAGAGGAAGTCGAGTTTTTAGAGGGAGCTTTGGAACACATTCTAATTAGAAGTAGTCCAATCCGTATGCTGCATTTTCCATCATGTTTTCCCCCTCCTTATTTGTCAATTAATATTTGATTGGACTTTGAATTTTCAACTCTAAAAAAAGAATATGGGGGATACTTAGAATATCACTTTTAAATTTGGGGAACAATGATACTGTCATTATGAATAGTGGCTAATTGACTCAGATAGGAAGTAAGCAATTGGCACTAATATAATCTTCAGGGATCAATAATGTATTTAGCAAAGTTAAATTGTCTCTCAAAGTCTAGCTCTGGATGTGTGAAACCTTTTTAATGATAGCTAATTGGATAGTTTTGAATAAGCTGGTAATCAAATGAGAAAGAAGTATAGCACAAAATAATATATTTGATGAAGCCATCTCTAATTCATTTGAGTTTACCTCAAAATAAAAATTATTTGGGTTGTTAATTTATTAGCCACCATTAATATCAGGACCTAATTTTTTGGAATATCAGGTAATCTTTGACATCAATTCTGTTATATTGCATGCTACCTTAATTCTATTATTTTTCCCTGAAAAAGAGTAGAATCAAGAGATGGAGAGATTAATTTGTGAGGATATTAGTGTTTGATACAAGCCTTCCTTGTTTAGATTGCTCTGATATTAAACCTATGAAGTAAGAGAAGAGGTAATATGTAAGGACTGTAACCCTGGCACAAAGGGCAAAACAATGGAAGCAACCATAAGAGTGGTCATAGGATACTTTGATAGATCTCTCTTCTTGGCATGGGCATTCTCTCCAATAATACAAATTACAACCCAATCATACCTCATCATGTGTGAGTTCTGTTCCTTTCCTCCTGTGAATCCTACATAGGCAACCCAACCAAAGATTTGGAAGCCTTTTGGCATTACCTGGAAATCAGTGGATCACATGAACTGAATATTAATTATAGAGAGAAAACAAAGTTAAGACTACAGAGCTAAAACTATAAAATTAAGACCTGAGACACCCAGGTGATACTCACTTCACTCTTGGCTCACTTTCCAACTCTCAGGACTTTTCCACCCTCTTGCCATCAATCTTCTCACCCTTTAGATGCTACCACCTTGAAGCTCTGACTCTTAATTGGTGAAGTTCTAGTTCCACTCCTTATTGCTTGACTTCTGGCCAATAACTTTACCCCTGTGTGGGAGACATTTCCTCCTTTGTCCCTTTCCAGTTTTACTTTATGTGTTGCTTTGTCCCTGTTGCTTATATTTGCATTTAGCATAACACCTGCCATACAGTAAATACTTAATAAATGTTCCATCTACATATCTATCACCTAACGTCAAATTGCCATTTATTAAATCCCCTTTTTCCAGTGGGGTGCACAAACACATTCTACTTGGATCATCATTTTGCAGAGTCCCTTTTAATTTCATACATACACATATTAGGTCTCATCCTCTTTAACTTTGGGAGTGCTTAGATTCCGTGACATTAAGATTTTCCGGGTTTCCTTCTGTTGTTAGGTGGTTCCTTCTCATTCTTCTTTATCAAGTTCTCTTCCTGATCCCACCCTCAATCACAAATGGCCTTCAAGGTTGATGAGCCCAATATGGACCAGTAAGATGTGACTTTTTCATGTGTTCCAGTTTCATATTTAGCAAGAGTGTCAGTATAGATATGATTTAGTTTTACCAGAAGTATATCAATTTGCTGGTCACTGAAACAAATGACTTCCATGGAGTACTAACAGTTAAATAAATGTTTGTAAGTGGTCTAAAGAATAGTGTGATTCTTATCACAGTCTGTGTCCTTTTTTTACTACTCCATCACTATCACCATGGAAACAACAGGGGGCTCTGAGGAATTGAGGGCCATTTATGTATTTCTGTCTTTTCTCTGAATTGCTGCAGCCTAAAAAAAATAATCACCAACTAGAGACCATCCTCCTGGTGATGAACTTCTTTGAATTTAGCTATATTGGTTCTCAGGTAGCAGAAATAAAATCCATTTCTGGATCTATAATTGAAGTCATTCCATCTCTGTGGAACCTGTCAGAGAACCCGCACATCATGATGAGTCATTGGAGTAGAACTTATTGAAGGACTTGAGGAAAGAAGAGGCTTGAACAAGCAGTCAGTTATTAAACATTTTGCAAGGACAAATATGAAATAAAGGGTTGATGAAGGGGCCATTTATGACTGAAGAGCCAGGGAAGGAAGCACAGAATGAACATTAGCTACAAAACATTCCTGCTGCCCCCAAACCTGGGGTATATTTTTCTACAAATGCATGGTATCCATGAGAAGAGTGGGCCCATATTTAGAGCCCATTGGTATTTGTACACGTTGGCAACACAGGGGCCAAGTCAACTCACAACTCTAATAATGCAGAGCCCCTAATAACCTTTCTAGGTAAATTTCTCCTGCTGTTTGCCCAGGACAAAGCATCCCTGTCGGACAGATGGTGAAGGTGGGCTCTCAGGGTCTGTATCTCTTCACCAAACAACTGTTGATTGCCAGGGCTAGTGATCTCTTAAGTTCATAGTCACTTCTCTTATAAGCTGCTAGAGGTCCCACCCTTTGAAGCTGCTTTCAGCCTTGAGTGATTGTCCCTCTATATCCCTCTCTGTCTGAAGAGTAATTGTCTGCTCCCTAACTAGGATTTCAATTGTCTCTATCTCTGTCTTGCACTGACTTTCCAACTGCTAAATGCAGTGTCTCCTACTAGGCTAGATGAACTCTTTCTCTGTCTCTGTCTCCAACTCTGTCTGTCTCTGTCTTTCTGTCAGATGGAGTGTCTCCTACTAAGCTAGATACCATGACTATGGAGGAGGGACAAGAAAGAGAAATTCTTTCCTTTTCTTTTTATAAGTCACATACACCACAAATCTTCCTTCTGGCCTGGATTCATGAAATCTTTCAAACTGTCGGCAAACTTATTCCGTGAAGCCTCCAGGGGCATGGCCAAGTTTCCAGGTAATGCCAGGGAATGGCTTTACCACACTTTATGTTCATACTCTGTATAGGAATCACTTGATGTTAGCATATCATTAACCCCTTAATATCTCATTATCTGTGATCATACACTGTGGCTGCATCAGTCGAGGTGCGGCAAGGGGGCCAGGGAGAACACTATGATTCTATGATAATTATATTGTTGATGTCACATGAACACATAATAATAATAACTAACATTTGTGTAACACTTACTGTGTTCCAAGCACTGTGCTAAACATTTTATTATATAATTTTTATCTTCACAGCAACGCTGAGGGTACGTGTATTATCCCTGCTTTACAGATAGGGAATTGAGGCAAGCAGAAGTAAAGTGACTTGCCTAGGGTTACACAGCTAGGAAGTGTCTAAGGCTGGATTTGAATTTGAGTCTTTCTGACTTTAGTCTCAGGGCTCTATACACTGTACCACCTAGTTGACTGATTGACACAGTCAGGAGGAAGTGCAGTTAGCAAGGGCAGGACATGAAGATCATGATGTTGCCTTTGAGAATTGTACTAAACACCATCTCCCTGATGTCTACCGTGACATTTTAAAAGCATCTTTCCCCTAACGTATGCTGTGCTGACCACCCAGGCTTTGGAATCTCTGCTGCAGACACTGCTCCTTGCCTTTCACCTTTCTCCCTCTTGAACTTTGGACTCAGAATGACAAAATCTCCAACCTCAGAGGCCATCTGGGTCATTTCATGCCTGAGCAAAAATACCCTCTCTTACATTCTGAGAAATAATCATCCAGCCCATTCTATCTTTACACAATTATAATGCTTAGGAAGCTTTTTCTTACATTCAAGACCAACATACCAGGAAATAAAAACATCCAACAAACATACTTTCGGTTGTCCATAGATTTCCTGATCAATCTCAGCTTATACTGGATTTTAGCACTCCAGAGAATATCTTGATTAGGAACATCCCGCACTTATGTATTCCTTCTCCATTATCTGGGATTGTTTCCATCTTCTATTCTTGTCTTTTAATAATCTAAATTGATGAATTTCTTATGCATCCACATTGACCTCATTAAATAATTCTTTTTTTTCCTCCCTCACCAAAACTTTTATATATATATATGTATATATAAATGTATTATATGTATATGTATATCTATCTATCTAATCTTCAGACATATTCCTTGATAGTTTTCCATCCCTCCAGAACCAGTTTCTACTGTAAAATTTTTGGCTTTGAGATACTACTTATCCTAGAAATTGCTAGATGGTACAGTAGGTAGAGTGTTGGACTTGGAATTAGGAAGACCTGAGTTCAAATCCATCCTCAAACACTTACTAGCTATACAACTTCAGGCAAGTAGTTTAACCACTTCCAGCCTCAGTTTCCTCATCTGTAAAGTGGGGATAATAATAGCACCTACCTCATAGGGTTGTTTTGATGATTAAATGAGACAAAATATAAAATATTTTGCAAATCTTAAAATGCTATATGATTATTATTATTTTGGAACTCAGCAAAATGTGTTTGCTGTAAATCTAGCATTCAAGTTTAATTATGCCTTCTTTTCCTTTTTCTATACAAAAAAATTCTAAGATGGAATGGTTTCTACTCCTTGAGGTTACAATTATAACCATTTTCCCAACCAGCTACTACTTTGTCCTGTTGGTGAGAACTTGATCTAGAATTTACTCTTGCTCATTCTCCTTTTGAAAGATTGAATTGTAATTAAAGGATAATCAAGAAATTATTAGGTCATCTACTTTTAAGAGAAAAAGAGTTCTACAGGTGTCTGAAAAATTGAAGTAATCCATCATCACTGTCTCATATTTCTGTGCCAGGCTTGCAATCTCTTTCCCTAAATCCTCATTACCTGCCAATCCTCTTTCTGCCCAGATGGTCTGTAGCACATTCCAGTGACCATACCATTTATGTTTTTGCTTTCATTGGCTTTCAGTCCAATGCTTCCCATCAAGCATTCCTTTTCTGGTTATTGGGTTTTGCCTCCTGAGAATATCTTTTTAATATGCAATGCTACTCTGCCCTCTTTTTTTACCTATCCTGTTTCTTTTGAATAAGGACCTTCTACAGCCATATTCCAATAACAAGTCTCATCTCACTAAGTCTCAGTTTGCCTACTTCGTGTATTTGCATATAGTTATATGACACTGGTGGTTTTTTTATTGATTCTTTTCTTAGATTTGTCTCCTGTGAATTTCTGGGTAACATTTCTATTTTTCTTACTACATTGTAGAAACATTTTGTAGTATCCAACTTGTGGATATTCAAAGGCAGTTTTGCCTCTCCCCCCCCCTGTTTTTTATCTTTTTAAATCTTCACGAAGTAGATAGGCAAGTTGCACTTTAATCAGACTTTACTAGGTACCAATGCCAGGCCATTAGCCTAAAAGTCCAAGTTCTATTCTCATGCACCGTTTTATTTACTTCCCAAATCAGTCTTTCTTTTCTAAAACCTTTGTCTTCCACAGGCTTCCTTGATGGTAAGACTCTTTTGCAACTTGGGTTTTAAGTTTCTTTCTTAAGACTTTGTGATTTTTAGCAATACTTTCTAGTCCCCTCCCTCAGAAGTACTATTTATGCTTGTATGAATCATCAGAAATTGGTGGTAGTCATCTGCTTTGACCAATCTTGGGAGTTTCTCTCTTAGGTCATCAATGCAGACCTCAAGAAGTCAGCAGAGCCCTGTTATCAAGTCAGCAAGCATATGTCTCATTTGTACCACTTCAGTCCTACCCAATCTCCCTATAAAATAGGGAGTTATTAATTATCACTTATTGCTTTTCCTTCTGATTGGTTTGACTTTTACCTGAGACCTTTGGATCCACATCATCATTCCTGGGAGGGCAATCAACTGCTTCCTCCTCTTCAGGAAAAGCCTCCTATTTGTGCCTCAACTGCACACATACATTGATCATTCTTCCCTTTCTTCTCAGTGTGATGTTCTTCCATCCTTTAACCATTTGACACAGATCAGAATGAGAATTTCTCTGCCTCTTCAGATACTTTTTAAAATTTCTGCTTTATTTTCACATTGGAGGAGAAAGTATGATAAAGTGGAAAAAGAAATAGCCTTGAAGCCGGAAGACTTGAGTTCAAACCCTAGCTTTGCCACTGCATGACTTTGGGAGAATGACTTCACTACAATTTATGTTTTACAACCTCAGCTGGGCATTCACTGCTGCTAGGCAATCCAACTATCAACTCCCTGATTAAGTCACTATCCCATTCTCCATGGTGGATTTTCTAAACCTTAATAATCCTTCCTCAAACCTCTCATGGTTCTCTTGCCCTCCACCCTCTCAGCTGAGAACCTTGCTTCATATCTTACAGAAAAAAAAAAATTGAGGTCATTTGCTGTGAACTCCCTTCCTCTTCTCCCCTTTTCCTCATCTCATGTCACTCATATACCTTTTGCCACTATCTCCTCACTCACCCCTGTTTCACAGGAAGAGGTGGCATTATTCACTCACTCACTTACTTACTTACTTACTTACCTAGCATGACCCCTGTACCTACGTAAGTGATTTCATTCCATATTGTCTCCTTCAATATATTTCCTCCTCTGTCACCCTCACTGTATTATTTATTTTCAATCTTCTCTGTGTACTGGTCTAGTCCCTACTTCCTACAAACATGCCTATGTTTCTCCTATCCTCAAAAAACCCTTGATTTTATAATCTCTCTCTCTCTCTCTCTCTCTCTCTCTCTCTCTCTCTCTCTCTCTTTCTCCCCCCCCCTTTATTTCTGGTGGTATAGAGCTGGGACTGTACTATGTTCATTCTGTCATCTAGTAGGTACATTATGAATGCTTATTGACTAATTATACAATCAACTTTTCTTAGGCTCATCTTTTGAGATGGAGAGGGAGGAATCGGATATCTCTTATGTTTAAACCAAGTAGGATAGTTTGATATTGGTACCTTCTGAAGGGGATTTCTTCTTTCTGTGCCCCTTGTCAACCCTCTCCACTATTTTCATAAGCTGAGAGGCAAGCCAAAGTCATTTTAAAAACCAAGCAATATTAGAATATATTTTCCCTCAGGCTTATTCAGTAAGAGGTCAGCTTATTAACAGTGGCAAAATACCATGAAGTGACTTAAAACTATGAGTATGGGAAACTAATGGAAAACCATTCTTTTTGGTAGAAGTTACAGTTCTTGGCTTCAGGGAGATTAGAGAAAAGTGACTTCTATTTGTTTACCTGTTGCTTGTGTCTACTACATATAACCAAATATGTCTTGTCAGAGAGGGAAAAATGTATTCTTGAAAGTACCATTGAAGAATCATATTTTTATTACAGAGATGCCTCTATCATGGGGGATGATAATGAGGCATGCTGTACCAAAATGAGTAAGCTAATGTGTAAGAATAATTTCAAAATTAAGCTGAATCTTAAATCTATTGTTCTCAGTATGTGTGTGTATGTGTGGGGGGGAGGATTCATCAGGGCATCCTGATCAATTGATTTCTCCCAAGCCTTGTTAATACAATCACAGAAAGTAAGGGTCATATAACAAAATAAGATGTCAATGTGTTAAAGAAAGTGGAAAGACATGTTTATAGCCAATTACTCTTTTACAATGTGAAGAAGTTTTTCCTTGTAAAATTGTAGGGGCAGCTTGCCATTGACTGGCCAAAGATTGGCCAGGTCATTGACGGGGCATAAAAGCAAGCTTGACAGCTTTGGAATAGTTAAGGCAGTAAGAGCTTTCAGGAGTGTGACCCTTGGTGTTCTAGATGAGAGCCACTTATGTAGGAAGAATTCAACTCTTGAGAGGAATTTTTCTTTCCCTCTTGAGCTGGAGGAGATTTCTCTCACCATATTGTCCATGATGCAGTAAAGCTACTTACCAAGTTAGAGACTATACCCAGGGTGCTGTGGGGAGGGAGAAGGGCAAGGAGGGAGAAACAGAGACAGAGAGAGAAGAGGAGGAGGAAGAAAGCAGAGGAAATGGGAGAAGGGGAGGAGAGAGAGAAAGAAAGAGTGAAAGAAGGGGGGGAGGGAGAGAAGAAGAAGAAGAAGAAGAAGAAGAAGAAGAAGAAGAAGAAGAAG
>NW_020955033.1:26437-123830 GCF_900497805.2 Vombatus ursinus | reverse complement strand
GAAGAAGAAGAAGAAGAAGAAGAAGAAGAAGAAGAAGAAGAAGAAGAGGAGGAGGAGGAGGAGGAGGATGAGGAAGAGGAGAGAGGAGAGGAGAAGATGGGTGGTAGTGGGAGAGGGGGAGGGAAAGGGGAGACAGGAGAGGGAAGGAAGAGGAAAAGAGAAGGGAGTGAAAGGAGGGGGAAAAGAAGATGAAAGGGGAGGAAAGGAGAAAAGAAAGACAGAAAGACAGACACAGAGGGAGACAGAATCAGTGGAAGCAGCTCCAAGGAGTATAACCTCTGTCAGTAGATAGCCAGTCATGGAAGAAAAAAGAGAGTTAGCCCTGGCTGATAAGAGTCAGTGTTTGGGGAGGAGCAGGTCCAGGGATTCCAGCTGAGCAATCTGTCCAGCAAAGACCCTGTGGCCAGAGAGGAGCAGCACGAGAACATTATAAGAAGAAAAAGGGTATCTGAGCACTCTAGTACTGGAGGCATGAATTGTCTGGGGTAGATGTTTTCTCTCTGTTTGTGCCTCACAACCCAAGTGCACTAGGTTTGTACATACTCTTCCCACTGATGCTATAAGTAGTTGTGGATGGCTGTCCTCCAGATTTATGGAAGGAATAATTTGTAACTACTGTTCTTACTTTGCTCTGAGCTTATTATGTCTCTTGGCTGACTATTAAAGGCATGCACACTATTGGAACTCATAAACTATAGTTTTAGGAGTGCATACTCAGAAAATTCCTTTAACCCTGGGGTAGTAGCTACCCCCTGGGGAGCCAACCCATGAATATCAAATTTCAGAAGTAGTCCAGAAGGGGCACGACATTTTGCACAAATAAGAATAATAGACTTAAGAACATAAGTCAAGTTGTGAAGTCTAACACTGCTATGAAAGAACTGAACTTTAGCATTTCTCTCAAAAACATATTTAAGCAACACGATATGATATGCTCCCTTTGATGCCATATGCTTGCCTGTGAATATAAATTACATTTTTTGGTCCCAAAGGGCAAAAAAAGAGCATCTACTTTTAAAAATTTTCTGAATTATATTCTTTGGAGTTAGTGCATGATTTTATCAAAGTCATTTTCCTATTTTCAATTGATATTATAAAAGTTACATTTTAATTTTGATAATTTCTTTCTAAGTTTCCCAGATACTTTCATGACAGTTTGGCATGGCAGGATTCCTATCCACAACACATTATCTCTGATCATAAGCCAATGGTGTGCCTTCAGGGGGAAGCACTGTAGGGCTAAGCAGGAAATTCTGAGTGTAGTTGCAATACCCTGGCTTCTTCATCGTGTGAGCTCCAGACACTCATCTCACCTCTTTCAGTTTATTTCCTCATCTATTAAATTTGCTTTGATTCTGACTTACCATCCAGGGACAATGTACTTATAAGGAAATTGCTGTTCTTAAGGAGGAACACAGGCTCCTGACCTCCTTATGCTAATTCTCTTTATCTGCACAGGATGATTTGCAAGACAAAGCAGGGTCAAAGTTCTGTTGTGTAACTGAGGTAGTAGCTGGAGCCATAAAAGTCACCCTATTTCTGCCCAGAAAGCAATAGAAGCAGCCTAATACCAGAATATTCAATGTAGTGTAATGGAAAGAGCACAGCTTAGGCCAGATGTCCTGCATTTAAATCTTACCTCTGCTGTTTATAAGTCATTTTACTTTAGCTATTTGGCATTTTAAAAGTTTGAAAGACAAAATTTCTGAGTAATTACTCATTTTATTAATAACTCTAGCATTTCAATAAAAAGTGGTCAGTGGCACTCTTGAATGCCAGACAATCATGGAGATGGGCTCACCCTTGGAAGAGGGGTGTTACTGATAGTGACAATTAACTCTGATTGGTTTATAAATAATGAAAGAATGAATATTACAAAGAAGGGCTGGACATATTCTAATGAACTTTGATTATGTCATTTGCTTCTAAATTACTACAGCCTTGGGCAATCCAAACAAAGACTTTATCCCCACCTAAACCTGAGTAGAGCGCAATGGCTTCCTCACCTGGGTAGGGTCTGAACAAGATTGTTAAGAAAGTTAATACAATCTCATTATTAGTGATGTCCTTCTGGAGAGTGAACTTTGAAATGAGCACTGTAGAGAAAAGGGGAACTCTGGATCTCCCCAAATCATTGGTTAATAATAGTCATTTCTCTCAGGTAAGTAACATACCCTGTCTCTGAGCTTCCTTTTCCCCACCTGTAAAATGTAGGAATTGGACTAGATGATGTCCAAAGTTTCTTTCAGCTTTTCATTTTATGATCCTTAGGCTGGGTTTTCAGGGGTAGGATTTATGGGAACAGAGTTTCCAGAAATAATAATAATAAATAGCTACCATTTTTATAGCATCTACTATGTGTCAGGCCCTGTGTAAAATGCTTTACAAATATTATTTCATTTGATCCTTAAAGCAATCTTGGGAGTGCTATTATTATCTCCACTTTACAGATGAGGAAAATGAGGCTGGGTCATGTAGCTAGTGAGTTTTGGAGATGGGATTTGAACTCAGGTTTTCCCGACTCTAGGCCCAGTTTGTTGTCCACTGAACCACTTAGCTCCCCAATTAATGCCCATCCATGAAAGGTTAGGATTAAGGGTAAGGTAGAAGGGAAGCTATTTCTCACATATAACCAAAAAAGGAGGGAGGGAAGGAAGGAAGGAAGGAAGGAAGGAAGGAAGGAAGGAAGGAAGGAAGGAAGGAAGAAAACAAAACTGCATTCTGTGTTCTCTTCCCTAAACCACTTAGAAAAGTATAAGTCATCCCTTTGGGTAGTCCAATCCTGATGAATCATAATATTTCATTTCTTCCTCCATTAAAAGCTAAAGTATTAATTCCTATTCCATGTACTTTCATAAGATGTTACAATGCCAATTCGGCGATTATTTTATGTCAATTGCATTTTATGCCAACTTATTCCTGGCACCTTTTAAGGATCTTAATTAGTAAGGACAGTGTTGTGTTATGGGAGGGAGTGGCAGAGTACTAGATATGAAATTAACACACCTGGGTTCAAATCCAAACTCTGCTATTTACCTATGTGGCTTGAAAACCTTGTTGTCTCTGTCACTTCTTCATATGCAAAAAGTAACAGTGGGGTAAGGTTAGTGATCCCTTCTAACTCTCTGTCTTAGAATCAATCCCCAAGTGATACGTGGAAGGACAGAATGGAAAATAGTGGATAGTGGAAAAAGCATTGTATTAGAAGACATGAGTTCTAATTCTGGCTCTGTTCCTGTTTATCTTTAGGAGCTCAGGCAAGTCAGTTTACTTTTCTAGGATTCAGTTCACTCATTTGTACGATGAGAGTGTTGGACTGGCTGATCTACTAGGTTTGTTTCAAGTCTAAGCTATATTGAGAGCTGCATGAAGCTCTTTAGTGTGAGAAAGCAGATTTTATGGAGATGAATGAATGAACAAGCCTTAATGCAAGGTCCTAGGAATACTTACATAACATTAGCAAGCTTAGCATTTCCTTATAGTTGTCAGAAAAAGGCAATATTTGCTTACAACAAGAATTATAATAGAATTAGAGGGTTTTTTTAAAGGGTGTAGATTATCATGATGTGATCAGCCATAATTAAGACCACAAAACACAGTCTATAAAATTAATCAGAATTTAATTGAGTTACTTGAAGTATCTTGATTGATATTAATTGATATATTCTCTATAGCATTGAGCAGTATATATGACTGGTAATTTGTTCATTTTCCTTAATGCTCTACATTGTAGATTGAAATTGGAGATGTTGGAGATGTGTACAAGATTCGGGTCAGCTGTGATGATTTGCCAGAGTTTGAGGGTTGGCATTTGAAGTCTTTTCACATAGAGGAGCCACAGACCAAACAAAAAATGAACTTTGACTGTAACTGCTGGTTCTCTCTTAACAGAGAAGATAGTGAACTTGTGAAAGAATTCCCTGCAGAGACTAAGGACCAAAACTCTTTACCAGGTAAAATAAAATAATACCAGTAATGGATAGAAATACAGGAGCAATATGAACAATTTACTTTCAAACAAGCAAATTGAAAACAAATCAATGCAGAAAGTATTTCATTTTATGATTTTTCTCTGCCCTTCATATCTCCGAAGTTGTGATGTTCTCTCAGGCCGTGGATAACTGTGGCTCTAGAAAATTGTAATTACAAATAGAATTTAATGTTCAGTACTGTATGTAATTCTAAGTGTACAAAATCCCAATCTATAATTATGTGATTAAAAGATAAGGCTCATCATGCAAAACTGCAAAACACATTTTTATTCTATTTTGTTAGTCTTTAGTTTATCATAGCCTGAATGATTGAGACCTGTATGAAAAGTAATTGTTGTCATGCAGTGATGTTATTTTATTCCAAAAGATGTTTACACAATGCCTTAACTATTCTTGTCATTATTAAAATATACCAGAACACAGTGTTCAGTTAGAAAGTGGTAATAGCTAAATTGATGTTAAGTTTTGGAATAGAGTTAAGAAGAGAGTCTGTCATTTCTCTTGCACTGCTTAAATAAAGTTCTTTAAGATAAATGAATATAATTATTTGCAAATCTGAAATCTTGAGTTAGAGTTTCCGAATGCCAAACCTCTTCTCTCTGGTAAGTTCAATTACATAGGAGATAATGCAAAGGATCCATGCTGTAACTATTAAATGACTTTCTATTTGAAATAAATATTCTAGTTGACATTTGATATTATTTACTCATCTTTCTCCATTCATCTTTCTCTAGTTGGTACCACTTCTCCTCTAAGATTACCTTCTATTTACACTATATATATGTCATACCTGCATAATTATTTCCATGTTTTCTCCTCCATTAGAATGGGAGCTTCTTGAGGGCAGGTACTTTTGCTTTTCTTTGTACCTCCCTCATTTAGCAGGTATGTGCCTAGTACCTAGTAAGTGCTTAATGAATACTTGTTGACAAACTGACTAACTCATCCACTGTATGTTTACTATATATCCAACACCTTGCTTTGATTCATAAGTTGCTGTAGATCAGAATCAAAATATCATAGAACCTCAGAGTTAGAAGTTCATTGAGGCTGACTGATTGAATTCATTAAGGGAAGATAGGTATTCTTTTATTATTTTCTTACCAATCTTGGGTATCAACTCTCTTTTAGCAATTTTTTTTTGTTATTTCAATTGTTATATATAGCAAAGCTCATTCTATTTGGCAGAGAAAATAGAAGCAAAGTAAGAGATGGTCAGATCTGCATTCTCTCTATCAGTTATTGCACTGATCCTTTTTGTTCCAAGCAATAGTTCTATCTTTTCTTTTATTTTCAGACAAACCAAAAACAAAAGCAAAAAAACAAGAACAAAAAAAGCCCAACCCTTTTTGTGTTGTCCTTCATTTTCCTCACTGGATTTAGATCATTTTGAGTTTTAGCATTCCTGACTCTACTATAGAGGATCATGTTACATTGTGTTAGTTCCTATCCATTACCTTTCCTTGCTTTTATCATCTGTACATGTCTTTTAAAATTCTCATTTAGTTGATGAATTTTATTTGCATTTACAACTTCCCCTTTTCCTACTCACTGGAATTGCTTCTCTTTGTTTCTTTAGAATTTCATTTTGGCCATCAGTGTGGCAAGGCTTTACACTTCCCCCTAATAACTATCCCACTCACAACAGCAGCTTTTCCAAACCTTTTCATCCTTTCTCAAACCTCCCATCACATTCCCTGTCCCCACCCCCTCATCTAAGAACCTTGCCTCATATTTTGCTGAAAAAAATTGAGTCCAGACACCAAGAATTCCTTCTTTTTCCCTCCTCCTTATCTTATGTCACTCAGATATCTTTCATCATCATCTCCTTCACTTCTGTCTCAGATAAAGAGGTGGCCCTTGTCCTTTGCAAGGCAAAATCCTCTATTTGCACAAGTGATCCCATTTCATCTCTTCTTTTCCAACATATTGCCATCTTTTTTATTGATTTTTTTTTTTAGATTTCAACATTCACTTCCATGATATTTTGAGTTTTAAATTTTCTCCCCCTCCCACTCCTCTGCCCCCACCCAAGATGGCATGCAATTCAACGTAGGCTCTACTTATACATTCATATTAAGGATATTTTCCTTTTAGGTAGGATGTAAAAAACAATTAGAACTAATGGGAAGAACCACAAGAATGAAGTAATAAAACAAAACAACAAAGGAAAAGGAGAGCAAATAGTAAGCTTCCATCTGCATTCAGATTCCATAATTCTTTCTCTGGATGTAGATAGCAATTTCCATCATGAGTCTTTTAGAGTTGTCTTAGATTCTTGCATTGCTGTGAAGAGCCAAGTCTATCAAAGTCAGTCATTGTACAATGTGGCTGTTACTGCATACAATGTTTTCCTACTCATTTCACTCTGTATCAGTCCATACGTCTTTCCAGGTTTTTCTGAAGTCCACCTGCTCATCATTTCTTATAGCACAATAGTATTCCATTATATTCATATGCCACAATTTGTTCAGCCATTCCTCAATTGATGGGCATGTCCTCAATTTCTAATTCTTTTTTTTTTCAATTTCCAATTCTTTGTCACCACATATAGAGCTGCTATAAATATTTTTGTGCATGTGGGTCTTTTTCCCATCTTTATGATCTCTTTGGGATGCAGACCTAGAAGTGGTATTGCTGGGTCAAAGGGTATGCACAATTTATAGCTCTTTGGGCATAGTTCCAAATTGCTCTCCAAAATGGTTGGATCATTTCACAACTCCACCAACAATGCATTAGTGGTCCAATTTTCCCACATCTTCTCCAATATTTATCATTTTCCTGTTTTGTCACGTTAGCCAATGTGATGTGATACCTCAGAGTCATTTTGATTTACCTTTCTCTAATCAATAGTGATTTAGAGCATTTTTACATATGAGTATAGATAGCTTTAATTTCTTCATTTGAAAACTTCCTGTTCATATCCTTTGACCATTTATCAATTGAGGAATGACTTGTATTCTTATAAATTTGACTCAGTTCTCTATATATTTTAGAAATGAGACCTTTATCAGAGACACTGGTTGTAAAAGTTCTTTCCCAGTTTTCTGCTTCCCTCCTAATCTTGGATGCATTGGCTTTGTTTGTGCAAAAAACTTTTTAATTTAATATATTCAAAATTATCTATTTTGCATTTTACAATTTTCTCTCTCTTGTATGGTCATAAATTCTTCCTTTCATCATAGATCTGAAAGGTAAACTATTCCTTGCTCTTCTAGTTTGCTTGTAGTATCAGTCTTTATATCTAAATCCTGTACCCATTTTGACTTTATCTTGATATAGGGTATAAGATGTTAGCTATAGCAATTTGTGAAGAGAAAGAAATCAAAAGAATTAGAATAGGCAAAGAAGAAACAAAGCTATCACTCTTTGCAGATGATATGATGTGTATTTAGAGAATCCTAAAGAATCAAGTAAAAATTACTTGAAATAATAAATAAATTTAGCAAAATCAAAGGCTATAAAATAAATACACACAAATCATAGGCACTTCTATGTATTAATAACAAAGCCTAGCAGCAAGAGATAGAAAGAGAAATTCCATTTAAAATTTCTGTAGACATTATAAAATGTTTGGGAGTCTACATGCCAAAGCAAAACCATGAACTATATGAACACAATTACAAAACACTCTTCACACAAATTAAAGTCAGATCTAAATAACTGGAAAAATATCAGTTGCTCATGAGTAGGCCAAGCTAATATAATAAAAAGGACAATTCTACCTAAATTAATTTCCTTATTCAGCACCATACCAATCAAACTATCAAAAGATTCTTTTATAGAGCTAGATAAAAACAATAACAAAATTCATCTGAAAGAACAAAAAGTCCAGAATATTGAGGGAGCTAATGAAAAGAAATGAAGGGAAGGTGGCCTAGCTGTACCAGATCTTAAACTGTATTATAAAGCAGCAATAATGAAAACTACTTGGTACTGGCTAAAAATAGAGTGGCGGTTCAATGGAATAGGTTAGGTATGCAAGACTCAATAGTCAATACCTATACTAATCTACTATTTGATAAATCCAAAGACTCCAGCTTCTGGAATAAGAAATTATTATTTAACAAAAACTGCTGGGAAAACTGTAAAAGCGTGTGGCAGAAACTGGCCATATGCCATCTTTAATAATACCTCTCCCCACTAACCTTTAATCTTCCCCTGTCTACTGGTTGCTCCCCTACTGCCTATAAACACACCCATGTCTCTCTCATCCTCAAAAAATCCTCACTGGATTTGTCCATCCCTGCTAGCTATCATCCCATATCTTTTTACACGTTCTTGGCTAAACTCCTTTGAAAAGGCCTTTTTATAAGTTGTGTCTTTACTTTGTTTCACTTCACTCTCTTCTTAATTCTCTTCAGTCTGGCTTCTGATATCATAATTCAACTGAAATTGGATTAATTTCTTAATTACCAATGATCTCTTACTTGCTAAGTCTAATTCTCAATTCTTATCCTTCTTTACCTCTCTATAGCTTTTGACATTGTTGATCATCCTCTTCTCATTACTATCTTCTCTCTAATTTTTTTTTGTGACACTCTTATCTCCTGGTTCTTCTTCAGTCTGTCTGAGCATGCCTTCTCAGTCTCTTTTGCTGAATCTTCATTTAGGCTATGCCCATTAATCATGAGTGATTGCCAAGACTATCCTAGGCCTTCTTCTCTTCACTGTCTATATTATTTTGCTTGGTTGTCTCATCAGTTCCCATGGATTCAATTATCATTTCTATGTAGATGATTCTCAATTCTACTATCCAGCTCTAACCTCTCTCATGATCTCCAGTCTTTTATCTACAACCACCTGTTGGACATCTTGAACTGGATGTCCTGTACATATTTTAAACTCAACATGCCCCAATTAAAGTCATTCTTTTCTCCAAACCCCCCCCACTAGACCTCCCCTCTTCTTAACTTCCCTATTACTGTCAAAGATACCACCATCCTCTCAGTCTCCACACCCTCGACCTTGTTGCAATCTTTATTCCTCACTCTTTCTCTCTTTCTCCCTCCCTACCCCCCAATCTAATCTGTTGATTCTACCTTTTCAACATCTCTCATATATCCCCTTTTCTCTCCTCTGACACTGCTGCCATCCTGCACAGGTCTTCATCACCTTATATCTGTACTATTGCAATAGTTTTCTTGTTGGTCTCCCTGCATCAAGTCTCTCCCCACTTCAAGACATCCTCCACTCTGCTATCAAAATGATCTTCCTAAAGCACAGGTTTGGCCGTGTCATCCCCCTATTCAATTTGCTCTAGTGGTTCAATATTGTCTCCAGGGTCAAATATAAATCCTATGTTTAACTTTTTGGCAATGGGGTTAAGTGACTTGCCCAGGGTCACACACTAGTAAGTGTTATGTGTCTGAGACTGGGTTTGAACTCAGGTCCTCCTGAATACAGGGTTGGTGCTCTATTCACTGGGCCACCTAGCTGCCCCCTATGTTTAGCATTTAAAGTCCTTCATAACCTAGTCCCTTCCTACCTTTCTAGTCTTCACATACTTTGCTCTCCCTTCCTCTGTGATCTATCATTCTGGCCTCCTTGCTGTTCCTTGCACAAGACACTCTATCTCTAGACTCTGTGCAAATTTACTGGCTATCTCCCATGCCTGTAATTCTCTTTCCTCATTTGTATTCCTGGCTTCTTTTAAGATCTTCTAAATCCTACCTTATCCTAGAAGACTTTCCCTATCCTCTTTAATGTTAGTGCTTTCTCTCTGCAATTATTTCTCTTTTATCCTACATAGATCTTGTTTGTACATAGTTGTTTACATATTGTCTTGGGGTATATGAGATATTCAGGGAGGACTAGCACCTCTGATATGAGGGTTTGTTGAAACTTGTTTCAGGGCTGCTCATACACCTTTGGTGTCTACCTGTCATGCAACTCTCACTTGTGGTTCCAAGAAGCTATAGCATGCACAGTGGCCACACCCTGGTAAAACTGTCTTGGCAGATGGGTTATACCAGGTTGAGGGTAACTAACAGACCTCAAAGCCATCTTTGAGTTAGGGGGATGTCTATCCCAAATGTGTGAAAGTTTCCTCTGCTGGAATGGCAGAAGAGAACAATTTGATCTAACAGCCATGAGGGTGGCTGAAGCAGTGCTTAGAGCTTGGTCAGACATTGATGATACCAAGGTCATCCACTGCATGCCAGAATGTCTCCAGTCATCTTGACTTTTGTCTTGCCACTAGATTCTAATAACTCTGGAAGATAGAGTGAGGCTGATGACTGCGCAACTCCACATCACTTAAATCCAATTCATGTGCAAGTCAAGGCATCACCCATGTCATTGGTCCTCTTTGAAAATGAAGAATGAACAACCTCCCTCATTAGACTTTCAACTCCTCGAGTACAGAAACTGTTTTTGTATTTCTTTGTATGCCCAGCACTTAGCACAGTGCCTGGCATATAGTAGACCCTCAATAAATACTTGTTGACTTTACTTGTTGACTTAAGAGCTTTCTATTCCTCTTAGGCTGATGTCCTTATAGAATTTTAGGCCATAGGATCTTCCCTATTCTTTCTCTTAACCCTTTGGAATCTTCTTTCTTCAAATCTGATTTATTTGGACTGACTTCTCTCCTCAAAACTAGGTGATATGCTTATCTGTATCTGATTTTCTTCTCCTCTGTCCCCATTTGTAACTTAGTGTGGTCACTTCCTACCAAATTTTCCATTATTTCTATCCAGTCACTATTTCTTTTTTTTTTATAGAATAAGATTAAAAATATGATTTTTCCCATCAGTTCCTGTATCTTTTGAAAAGTGAATTATCATAAATGCAAATCAGCAAAGTATTAGGTGCTTTATTTTTTGATGGAAAGAGTTCCTTAGCATATATATGAATATTGGATTTTCCCATTACTATTCTGTGATGCCACCATGCTAAGTTTGTAATGTGTTTTTAATACTCCTACAATGCCTAGCACATGGTAGGTGCTTAATAAATGTTCATTGATTGACTTATTATTTTTTCTAAGTGGTCTGTAGCATACCATGGTAATGAAATTATTTCTCTTTGTGCTTTCATTTATCTTCAAATCAATATTACCCATCACGTTTCCCCATTTTGTTTATAGATTTCTTAATATGAATAAAACTATTGAAAACTCAATACTTCATTGTCTTCTCCCTGCCCTCTCTTCTCTATTATATGCCTAATATATAATTTATTTCTTTACAATATATTTCCCACTTAGCCCCTTTTCCTCACTTTCAGTGATATATCTCATTTAGATCCTCATAACCGTACTAGGTAGCCCCGTTCACTTTTTGGCAGCCTAAATTTTTAGAAATTTTAATTACTTTAAAATTTAATTAAAAATTTACATTAGATTTACAATTTTAATAAATTTTAATTTAATTTAAATTTCTTGACATCAAACCTAAATTTGACTCTGTAACTTTGACCCATTTTTACTGGTTCTGCAATCTAAAATCAAACAAAACAAGTTTAATCCTAGAATTTTCCCAAGAATTGAAGTCATGCTCACTGTATTCTAGTTTGCAGATTTTATTCTCTTGCCTTTCTGAAAATTTATGCAACATTTGTTGTTCTACAATATTGTGGTATCTCTGCTGTTTTATTTCACGTAGAGTTGTGTGTGGCTCAGAAACCACATCAGCCAGTTCTTCTAGTAGCTGAAGATGTCATTCACTTGGGTCATCAAGAGTGACAGGTGCTCTCTTACTATCTCCTTACTTGTCTTGGTATCAACTCTGTTAGTCATTTTTGTTCACTTATTCCCAGTATAAAGATCATTCTTTTGGCAAAGAAAACAGAAACAAAATCAGTATTGAACAGCTCTGCTTTCTCTCTTCTGTCAGTTATCATAGTGCCATATGTTCCAAGAAAATCTTCTGATCCTCTTTTTTCTTCCAGTATTGCTAAAAAAAAAATCCCCCAAAGCAAAACTTGTTGTTGTTATTCTTACCTTCCCCCTCCAGCTTCAACTTATACTGAATTTTAGTTAAGGACTATATAACTATCTTCTCTTCATCTTCTATTACATGGTCTTAAAAAAAAAAGCCAAAGTAATCGGTGAGTTTTCTGTGCATGCACATTGGACCCATAGTGAAAGCTTAAAAAATGTTTGTCTGACAAATCTCATTTTTCCTTCTCATTAGAATGTTTTAGAATTTCATCCTTGAGTATCTCCTGTGTCTTCTGAGCTCACTTCTCCTGTATCCTCTTCATCTGTGGAATCTGACGTATTTTACCTCTGAGCTCTTTGAAATATGTATGTATACTTGTACATATATGTATATCTAAATGTGTACATGTATATCTGCTCATGCATAATAAATGTTGATGCATGTGTATGCTATGCATACATATATGAACAGACACACACAATACATATGCACATGTGTGTATATGCACATACATGCATGCATGTAGTACAAAAGCAGATGTATCAAATTAAGATTACACCTAGATTTTCTCTCCTCCATTGTACCTTCTAGGAGGAATGGTCCCTTCCTCCTTTAGGTTCTCATTATTTTCGCTGCAACATCTAGTTTTTTCTCATTAATAAAAATCAGATCTAGAATATGATTTCCTCCTGTTGGTCCTTCTTTTTTAAAAATGAAGTTATTAGTAAGGCAAGTCAAGAAATTATTAGGTTGGGGCAGCTAGGTGGTGCAGTGGATAGAGCACCAGCCCTGAAGTCAGGAGGACCTGAGTTCAAATCTGGCCTCAGACCAAACACTTGACACTTACTAGCTGTGTGACCCTGGACAAGTCACTTAACCCCAATTGCCTAAAAAACAAAAAAAAAAGAAATTATTAGGTTCTCTGCTTGTGAGAAAGAGTACAATTAGATGTCTAAATCTTTGAAATCCTTCACCACTATGATATCATGTCTCTGTGCCAGGCTTATGATCTGTTTCTCTAATTCCTCATCCATTTCCTCTTTCTTTCCAGGTTGTCTGTGGAATATTTCCATGACAAAAATCACATCAATTTCTCCCTCCATTGATCCTCAAATTACTCTATATCATGCTTTCTCTCTCTGGCTCCTGGATATCTGCACATAAGCAATATATTAATATAAAATGCCATCCCACCAGCTCTCTTTTTACCTATCCTGTTTCTTTTGAATAAGACATATCCATCAAGCGCGTTGGCCCAGGGACAGCTAGGTGGCACAGTGGATAGAACACCAGCCCTGGATTCAGGAGGACCTGAGTACTAATCTGGTCTCAGACACATAACTCGTACTAGCTGTTGACCCTGGGCAAGTCACTTAACTCCATTGCCTAGCCCCCCACCCCAAAAAATAGAGCCATGGCCAAATCATGGGCTTCATTCCACTATGTGTCAGTGGGATGAGGCTAAATTTGTCTTCTTGTGTTAGGACCTCTAGTTATTTTTGTTTCAGGCTTTATAATTTGGGCATATGTACATAGACATTAGAGGCCATGAGTTTTACTTTCGACTAAACTTGAGTTTTGTCGCTTGTGAACTTCTGGGTTTCCCAACTGCTACCCTTTCTTCTTTGTAGCTATTCTCTATAGTATCCAGCTTAGCACATAATCATAGGAAGTCTTCTCAATCCTCTAACCTTTTTAGTTTAATGTCCTTTTGATTAGATTAATAAGATCTACAACAAATACATTCTTACCAGCCTTTGTTAGGTGTCTTCCATCACTGGCCAAGAAGGTTTCAGCTCTTTATTTTAAACCATTGTTCAGAAAACCAAATTCCATTCTCATGTAGCATCTTAGCCAACTGTTCACTGCCCAAATTAATTTTTGTCTACTATATCCCTTGCTTTTAGTGGACAAAAGTAAGAAAATCACAACTAGTTCCTTGTTGTCATTGATTTCTCATCTAAGACTTCAAAATGATTGACAATAACTTTAAAATTTTTTCCCCTATAAATGTCATAACTTTCTCTAAGGAGCATTTAATGACCTCTCCTTTATTTGTATCCCTAATTGTCTCAGTATGCATTCACAGAATAGAGTCTAAACTTGTTTTATTCAATTAACAATGCTTTTGTTTCTCTTCTTCCAGTTGTTAAGTATATTGTTTCTGTATACACTGGAGACCAATGGGGAGCTGAAACTTTCGCCAATGTTTATATCACTCTCTATGGACAAAGAGGGGATTCAGGTGCTAGGAAGTTATATCAATCTTTAAAAAAAGGAGATTTATTTCAAAGAAACAAGGTAAAAAAAGTTGTCTTATGTGTATTTAGTGATCTCTCTCTCTTGCTGTTTTTAAATAAGTTAAGAAAATTGTTGTTGCTATGCACGGTCACATGAAAATATGACTTAAACAGGTGTCTTGAATTTGTCCTTTAAATCCCAGAGTTGGTTTTTGAATTATCAGGTTATATATCAGACTCTTATAATGGACAGAGAGTCAAATATTAAAGAAAACACCCTACATGTGAATAAGCAAAGGAAGTTTATTGTAAGCATTTGGGGTGGTGGGAAGAGGGTAGGAGGAGAAGAGAATATAATAAAGAAGCACAGGCAAAAGATATATCCAGTGGCATGATGCTAAAATGTGAAATGTGATAAAGCAAGAGTAGAATTACTCCATTCATAGGTTGTTTCTGTTTTCTTTTCCGAGGAAAATAAATTTTGTATTGAAAATGATAGGAAGAATGGTTTATCAGTAAGTAATGGAAACCCAGTATAACGTAGGGAGAAAATAAGCAGGCACCTCTCTGCTCCCTATGGGATATGTTCAGTCATACACCCAGAGAAGTCCAGCAACCCCTTTCCTTTTTATAGTCTAAATCAAGACACTTGTTTCTTGATACTTCTTCACTGAACAAAGTTTGAATCTCCTTTTCTTGGGTTCTCTTTGACTTACAGATGTGGTTTTTGTTCTAGGGGAAGCATTAATTGCGTTGACCACATATTAATTATAGAGTTCACACACTTGAGCTAGTTCTTAAGATTAGCTTTTAATACTAGAGTTTTTAGCCTGGTGTCCATGATCTTTTTTAAAAAAAATTAATGATTATAATGTAATGGTTTTCTTTTGTAATCCTATTTTTTTTTACTTTATGCATTTAAGAATATTACTCTAAAAAGGGGTCCATATGCTTCACCAGACTAAGATGATTAAGGGGACCAATACACACACACACACACACACACACACACACTCACACAAAGATAAGAATTCCTAACTTAAAAGGAGAAGATGACATTGTATAGAGTACTGGGTCTGGTGTCAGGAAGACCTGAGTACAACCATGGCCCTAGACACTTACTAGCTATGCGAGCCTAGGCAAATCACTTAACCTCTGCCTACCTCAGTTTCCTCAACTGAAAAATCAGGATAATAATAGCACTTATCTCCCAGAGTTGTTGAAGATGAGATAAAATTTGTACAGCACTTAGCACAGTGCTTGTTGTGTACTATGTACTTAATAAGTCCTGCCTTCCTTTCTACCTTCTTCCCTTCCTCCCTTCCTCTCTTCCTCCCTCCTTTTCTTTCTTCTTTTCTCATAAGAGGCAAATCCAAGCAATAAGTAGGAGATGCAGGGTGTGAATGACTCCAGGTTCACTGTTCTTCCCACAACATTTTGCCTCAAATCTAGACAAGATGTCTTTTGTAAACCTTATGTAATGTCCGATATGAAGAATCATGCTGACATATGTCTTCCATTAATGTTGGAAGCTTTTTAATTTTGACAGTTCCCATCATTAAATAATAGTTTATCTTATGGAATATTATTTAGGAATTTCAGAATTCTGAGAAGAAACTGTACATCTCTTTTCACTAACAATTATATTTTTGTAATTTTTTAAAAAATACTAAACAGTCATAGGATGGTTTGTAATTGATTTTTAATTTATCATTTTGAAAAATTCTTAGAAAGAAAAGAAAATTTTAATAATAATAATATAATTATTAACAACAGCATCAATAGCCAAAGAAGTTTCTTCATTGTCTACTCTCCCTTTCTTTAACCAGATTTGTCATTTCATTAGTATATGGAGGTATTGGTTATTGTCATCAGTATATATTGATGCCTTCTCTTCAATGAATAGTTATAAAGGGTTACCTAGTGCACTAATAAATTAAGTGATTTACACTATTGATTAGAGAAATGCAAATCAAAAGAATTCGGAGATACCACATCACACCTATCAGATTGGCCAACATGACAAAACAGGAAAATGATAAATGTTGGAGAAGATGTGGGAAAATTGGAACACTAATGCATTGTTGATCAGTTTTGAACTGATCCAACTATTCTGGAAAGTAATTTGAAACTATGCCCAAAGGGCTATAAAAAACCCTTTGACCCAGCAATAGTACTTCTAGGGCTATATCCCAAAGAGATAAAAAAATGGAAGAAGGACCCACATGTACAAAAAAAATATATAGAAGTTCTTTCTGTGGTGGCAAAGTATTGGAAATTGAGGGGATGCTCATCAATTGGGGGATGGCTGACCAAGTTGTGGTGTATGAATGTAATGGAATACTATTGTTCCATAAGAAATGATGAGCAGGTGGACTTCAGAAAAACCTGGAAAGACTTACATGAATTGATTCTAAGTGAAGTGAGCAGAACCAGGAGAACATTGTACACAGTAACAGAAACATTGTGTGATGACTAACTTTGATAGACTTACCTCTTCTTAGCAATGCAAAGATCCAAAACAACTCCAAAAGACTCATAATGGAAAATGCTATCCACATCTAGAAAAATAATGATGGAGTCTGAATGCAGATTGAAGCATATTATTTGCTCTTTCTTTTTGTTTGTTTATTTGTTTCTTCTTTCTTGTGGTTCCTGTCATTGGTTCTAATTATTCTTTATAACATGACTAATGTGAAAATATGTTTAATATCAATGTATATGTAGAGCCTATATCAGATTGCACACCATTTTGAGGTAGGGGAGGGGAGGGAGGTGGAGAAATTTTGGAGCTCAAAATCTTATGGAAGTGACTGTTGAAAACCAAAAATATATTAATTAATTAATATTTTTAAAAATAAAAGTAAACTACAAAAAGAAATTGAGTGGTTTACCCAGAGGCACAAAGGAAGCAGTACCAGCTAGATGTACATCCTCCTGACTCCAAAGCCAGTTGTATGTTTGATACTACTGTGCCAGTAATATCAAACTCAAAAAGAAACATATTCATATGGGCTGCATACTGACTTAGAAAACTACAAATTAGCATTATTTATATTGTATTGTATTTTTTATTTTGGTAAACATTTACCGATTATATTTTAATCTGTTTTGGATAGCACTCAGGAGTTTTGCTGACCCTGAGTTTGATATTTCCTTACTATGACAGGTTGTATCTCACTAACTTTACTTACTTTTAGGAAATTGTATTTATGAATTAATCTATCACCATGACAATTTTGTCAGAAACTTCTCTAAAAGAAAATTATATCTTTCAGTCTTGGGATTATTCAAAATTAAATATTATATAAACATTTATTTAGTTCCTACTGAATTATGAACCTCATGTAAAGCTCTGGAGAGATACAAGTTTAGATAAGACAGAGTCCCCACCTTTACTGAATTTAATAGAGAAATATACAGATATGGATCACCACAATATACAATATTACATGAGAAATTCAATAGAAAGTGGAAAAAAAAACAAAGTGCTTGAGATGATCTAAGGGGGAGTCTTTCAGAAGAAGTGGCATGTTGCATTGTCCAGTAGAAAGAAGAGTATATTTGGCATCCATAAGACCTGGTTTCAATTGATCTCACCACTCCGATGCTACTGCTCTTTCCAAGGACAAGAATGATGTATTTTAATATTAGAGATTTTTTAAATTTTTCGTCTTCATTTCTGATCCTATCTTTTCATTTTCTCCTCTCCATTGAGCCATCAGTTGTAACAAAGATTAAAAATGAAAAAAAATCAGCAAAACCAATCAACATATTAATCATATCTAATAACATATGCAATACTCCATGCCCATAGTAGCTCACCTTTGAAAATAGGTATCATTTATATAGCACTTTAATTTTTGGAAAACACTTTATATATTTTACACTTTATATATTTATATATATTTATATATATATATATATATATATATAACACTTTATATATTTATATATATTATATTTATATATATTTATATATTTATTTATTTATATTTTTGATACTGACAACAAACTTGTAAAGCAGAAAATGTGTCATTTTATAGTTGAGGAAACTGAGGCAGAGAGAGGTTAAGTGACTTACCAACAGAGGGTCACAAAGATAAGAAGTATCTGAAGCATGGCTGGAACCATGAACTTCTTGACTCTAAGCCCTGCAGAAAGAAGTAAAGGAGATATTCTCAGCTCTTCTTTGGCATCAAGCTTAGCAATTATAATTACACAGCATTCCAATCACTTTTTCTGTTCTGTTTACATTGCTGAAATCATTGTATATATTGTTTTCCTCATTTTGCTTACTTCACACTGCATCAGTTTATATATCTTACCATGTTTCTCTGGAGAAGCTCTCTGTCATTTGCTTTAAATGCTCCATCTTATTATTTATATTTTTATATTTTTCCCTTTGAGAGCTCTAATTTTAGTCTTAATTTCCACTTCTAATTCTTCTTTTAATTACCTTATTTTTATGAACAATCTTAGAAGTTCTTTCAATTTTTTGGCTATAACTTTTGGAGTAGAGGGAGAGGTCTTAACATAGTTATTAAAGTGCTACCCCTTTTATTTGAAATTTTCAAATCAATTTCTTTTAGTCCACAGTATTTAGCCATGGAATATTTGAATCTTTTCACTATTTATTTTCATTTTTTTTCTAAATAAGTCTCTCTACTGGTTTCACTATAATGCTTTTCCTGTCATGAGTTCTTTCCTGCTTTCTCTTTATTTTTTTTTTGTTCTTTCCTTCTTTATTTGTAATATTTTTATTATTTTGAGATGATAGAAAGCTAAGATTAAGCATGACCTCTCATTCAGTCACTCTACTGGAACTCAACCATTTTCCCACTTTTCTATTTGACATTGGATCACGAACAATAATACAAGTCTCCATCCTTTTCAGAAGCAACCTTTTTTTTCTTGTCCAGATCTTTAGGGTTGGGCAAATTCATGAACCTTTGTCTACCAAGGAATGGAGAAGTCTAGCTGAATTATTACTAAGCAGGAGACTCTGAAATGCAATGTCAGACATAGTAGCATTGGATGCAGGGTTAAAGCTAGGAGTTTGAAGGTAGGAGATGGCAATATAACCTTGAAAAATTTCCTTAAACTATATGGGCCTCAGTTTTCTTACCTGTAAAATGTGGATGTTGGACTAAATGGCCTCTAAAGCCCCTGCTAGCTTTGGATCTATGATCGCAAGATTCTCTGATATTTTTTTTTTCTTGAAGCAATTTCATCATGGGGAATTCCTTCCTGGGACAATAGCATTAGAAAAAGTAGCAAGATAATAAAGTGTCATAAAACTTTTAGCTTTTTTGATATTATTAATAAAATCTAGGAGGAAGAGATAGAGAAATTGTATTCAAAATAATTATAAGATTCATTAAATATCTAGAAATTAACCTATCAACCCAAAACTTCACGGCTCATGATTTGACTGAGCTAATATAATAAAAATGATACTACCTAAATGAATTTATAGATTTAGTCTGTGCCAATGAAGCACTTTCTGAAGCCAGTGTCTCATTTTAATTTTTTAAATTGAATCCCTGGAGTACTCTAAATAAGTTACAATATCTTCTGCAAATACAGATCATTTTTGCTCCTCCTTGTTTATGATTAGTCCCAAAATCTATTTTTGTTGAACTTCTACAGCTAGAAACCAAGGGATTTCTTTATAGAACCAAACAGAAAGATAAAAAGAAATCAAGAGAAAAAATGAAAAAATAACAGAATGGAGGTCTAACATTTCAAACTATTTTACAAATCATTAGTAATTATAATTTTGGGTATTAATTATAAAATACAAAAGTAGGCAGGTAAAATAAGCAAGACTTGAACTGAATGAAGGAATGGATAAAAAAGCATTCAATAAGTACATTCCATGTACCAGACATAGATCTAAGTAATGGAAATCTAAACACAAAAGTGAAATAAACTCTGTTTTCAAGCAACTTGCCTTCTATAATGGTAAATTACACACACACACACACACATACATGTACACACACACTTGTACGCACACACTCACACACTCTAGAAAATGGTGTTTTAGTTTAAAGATGATATTTTAGTTTGAAAAGTCACAGTGACAGTGAAAGTATAGATAAATAAGGCATTCAGTTGACACATCCTTTCCAGGTACAGTGATAGTATTATTTTTATTAATGTGTCCAAATCAGGAGATGGAAAGTAGAGAGCAGAGTACATGTACAGCAGCAGGGCCTATAGCAAGGTGGCCCAAGTGGATGGTTGGATAAAATGTGAAAGTCAGTCTGGTCTGGAGCTGGCTAGGTATAGTGAGCTTGGTGAATGTGAACACACTAACCAATCAAGGTAACTCATGATTCCTAGGTGGAGCTCCAGATCTGAGAGGATTAAGTGCTTGGTTTTTGGAGGTCTGGTCTAGAAGCAAACAAATTCATGCCTTCATGTTCAATAAGCTCAAGAACATAAACTATGGGAGGAAGCATTCCCTTTTCTATAAGAACTAGGGGTCAAATTAGAAAAGAGTCTTCTGAAAAATAGGAATAGTTCAGCAGCTTATATTATATTTCATGATGAGTTTCAAATGGACGTGATCTAAATATTTTAAAAGTTACAATATTTTGGGGCAGCTAGGTGGAGCAGTGAATAGAGCACCGGCCCTGAAGTCAGGAGGACCTGAGTTCAAATCCGGCCTCAGCCCAAACACTTGACACATACTAGCTGTGTGACCTTGTCACTTAATCCTGATTGCCTCACTAAAAAAAAAAAATTACAATATTTTTAAAAAATGGAAAACAGAAGTAAGTACCATACAGTTCTATGGATGAGGAGAGAACTTAAAACAAAACAAAGAGTAAAAGAAATTACAAAAGACACAATACACAATTTGTACTATATAAAATTTAGAGCTTTTTTCATGAACAAAATCAATGCAAATATAATAAAAAAGGGAAATTTCCAAATTAAAAAAAAATCTTTGCAATAAGCATCTCTTGTGAAAGTCTGATTTCAAAAACAAAATGAAGAATTGTCTACATGTATACGATCGAGATCCTACCCTTGATAGGCAAATCATCAAAGTTAGTGAATTTTTCAAAAGAAGAAATGTGAACTATCAACCATCATATGACAAAATGTTCCAAGTCACAAACAGATAAGAAAAATACAAATTAAGACAACTTGTAAGTTTACTTTATATCCATTAAAAGTATGAACAACTCCCTTATTGCATATTTGAAGTATAAGTATCTGAAAATCACATATTTAAAGCAGATTTCATTATCTTTTTCTCCAAATTCACCCCTTTTGTGAACTTTCTTCTTTCTGTTGATAATAATACCATCCTTTGTCACTGACTTTTGCAAACTCAAATTTACCCTCTACCCCTCATTCTCCCTCATCCCAATCAGTTGAGAAATATTATCAGTTTTGCCTGCACAACATTTCTTGCATTTGTCCCTTTATCTCTACTCACACTACTACCACCCTATATCACATTCCTATCATCTCTTGCTTGATTTATTGCAATGGCTTCCTTTCTAATCCCCTTGTTTCATACCTTTCCTCCTTCCTAATCAATCTTACTCTTAATTCCCAAAGTGGTACTCCAAAAACAAAGGTTTGATCACATTACTCCTTGATCAAAATCTCCACTGGCACCTATTACTTTATTACTTCTAGGATAAAATTCAAATACCTTCATTCTACATTTCTAGTCTTTCAAAACCTGGCTCCAATCTACATTTCCAAGTTTATTTCACATTATATCTTTTAATGCATGCTACTCTCTAGATAAACATTGTTTTCCTGTTGTTCTTTACCGATGGAATTCCTTCTTCTGTATCTCTGCCTTTTCACAGGCTATGCCCATACCCGAATCATGCTTCCCTTTCAAATGTACCTTTTCATATCCCTAGCTTCTTTCAAAGCACAGATCAAACACCACCTCCTCTATGAGACCTTTCCTGATCCTGCTACCTATTAGTACCTTTCCCTCAAAATTACCTTATTTTTCTTTGTAACTATTTTGTTTTTATTTATATGTGTGCATGTTTTTCTTCAGTAGATTGTAAGCTGCTTGAGGGCAGGAACCGTTCTACTGACCAGGGTTGTTGTGAGGATCAAATAACACAATATATTTAAAGTGCTTTGCAAAACCTTAAAACTCTATATAAATGCTAGCTATCATTATACCCATTGATCCTTTTAAACATTTGATTTTGACAGCTGGATTTATTCATTGTTGAAGCTGTTTCTCTGAATCACTTGGAGAAAGTGCTTCTTGCACATGATGGAGAAGGTTATGGAGCTGGCCTTTATTTAAAGATGATAACTATTCAGGAGTCCAAAGACCCAGATATTGAATGGGTATTCCCATGTTGGAATTGGCTGGATTCCCATTTGGGAGCCTGTGCAACTATTTCAGAACTGAAGACTATAGGTAGGTCATCACAGAATAAGACCTGAACAAAACAAAATGATTGTAGATATTTGAGAACTAATAAACCAATTCTAGAATTTCACTTCTAAAGTTGATTATTGTTTATATGTTTAAAAAAAAGTCTGCACTTAACTATACTTGATTCAAGTTTTTTCAGCCATCTCATTCATGAATTTATCCAACATTTATGAAGGATCTATTGTATACTAAGTACTAGGAGAGGAATAAAATTTAGATAAGACACTTTCTCTTTCAAGGTGCTTGCCATTGAGGAGGGAGCTGAGAAACAAACAGAAATTACATGACAAATGCCTTAGAGATTTTGATGCAAGGAAAAGACTATTAGGAGGCCACAGGTTCAAGTACTGACTCTCCTACTTAATACCTGCGTGACATGGAGTAGTAATACATTTAACCTGTCTGGGCTGCAATTTCTTCATCTGTAAAATGAGTGGGGTTTGGGAGAATGGAGTAGAAGTTATCTTCTAGGTCTAAATCCATATACTTATTAAAATAAAGGTCTATGTGAGGTTTAAGGGGAAAGATAATTATTGATTGGGCAGCTAATTTTTAACAAATCAATTGGATCTTTAGAAACTCAATCAAGTTTGACTGTCAAAAATATCAACTATTTTATTTAGCACTGACTTTCACTGGAACATTATCAGGATGGATTACTATTTTTGATAAAAACCAATATAGATCTTCAGTAAAAATTAAAACAAACAAACAATGCCACAATTCACCCTCAACTACATTGATACCTTTTGGTTCTCTTGTGAAGGAGGAACAGTTAAAGGATCAACACAGCTTATCTTCATATTATGATATTCTAGCCTAGAACTGTAGAAAAATCAAAAGTCACACTGGGCATTCTGAACATGTGTAGATATTGAGCATTTAGTATTAGTATTTGATCTAGTTAATAATAAGCTTTATGCCCTTTGTTGCTTCCTTTGGCACCTTTTAGTATATACTTATATCCAGTGGTTCTCTGCATGCCTTTAACTATTTGCTGAATCAGAATGATATTGTAGATAGAGTATTGGATGGGTAATTAGGAATCCCTGGTCTATAGTTCTATTTCTGACACTTTTTACTTATATGTCAGTGAGAAGGTGATTTCCTTTCTATGAGATTGGATTTTTTTCATTAGAAAAATGTTCCTGACAATAATACCTGCAATATCAGCTTTATAGCATCATTATTAATTAAGATTTAAATGAGATAATATGTGTAAAGCCCTTGCACATATTAAAGAACTTTATAAATGACCTCTTTAAATTACAAGGAACCCATAGAAGTAGAACTTGACTGGGTAGAGATCACTGATCTATGACTTTTAAGCCATTGTAGTAATAATAATAAAAAAAATTATGATAGTGATGGTAGTGGTGATAATCTCCTCAAATCCCCATACAGTCTCCAAAACATGAGGCAGAGGAAGGATGGCAAACTAAAGGAATGACAGCCAGGGAGTATATACAATGAGAAGTCGGTGTGCCCTGAGTTCACTATTAGAATTGTAATGTTCTGGTAGGTATCTTAAAATGCTGACCAATTGATCACCTGGCAGTAAAATTGATTGTGTTAGCCCCATGGCTAACATGTTAGCTGGCTCCAGAGTGAAGATTTTATATTGCTTTTTGTCAATAATATCCTCAGTTCTAAGTTATAAAACAATAGGCAGACCATTAGTGCTCATGAAATAGACTAAAAATAGCAATGCTTTTAGTATATGCTATTATGACACCATAAAAATGGAAGTGGAATCTCACCAGTTATAGAAAAAAAATTCATAGTGGTTTTGGTCAATAATATCCTTAGCTTCTGGTTATATAGCAACATAGTGTAGATCAATGCAGGGCAATCATAAGAAAAAATGCCATTCCTAAACCTAGATAAGCTGAGAAAAGAGAAAGAATTGAGTAGTTATTTAATTCCAAAGACAGAAAAGTTGAAGAGCTTAAAGGCATTGAAGAAACTGCATAAGACAAAGCTTCAGATGTGCTATTCAATAATAAAATGGATGGAGGAAATAATGCTATTATCCTGAATGATGTTCCAAAGGAGAGGGGTATACTTAGAATGGAATTCTAAGTATATTCTATAATTGTTACCATGTTGAAGCCCACAGGAGGAAAACATGTATCCAAGAATGTTCTTAAGGATCATATGCTACCATGGCAGAAATAGCTTAAGAACATTTAATGAAGACAAAAACATACAAATGTATGTACATACAAATGCCAAAAGTTTAATCAATGTTTAGCACTAGAAAACATGAATACAAAATTTCCCAATTAAAATCTTTGAAAAAGAAATAAATGCATATGTCAAAAGTAAGCAAAAGTTTATCAGACATTATTTACTTGGCAATTGAAAATATAAGCCAAGAAGTTAAGGTAATTCAAGGAGTAATAGCAATGTAAAAAATCAAGATAAAAAATTCAACCTTAATAAAAAATATTATATAGAACAGGGATTCTTAACCTGAGGTCCATCAGTTCTGATAGCTGTATTTCAATATAATTTTTTTTGTAATTCTGTTTTTTATTTTATGCATTTATTGTATTCCTAACTTTTCATGTAATATAAAATCCCTAAAAGAGCAGAGAACAGAATAAAATGAGCTAATTAGTACAGTGGGGGTATTGAATGCTTTTACAATCTAAACATCACTGGGTCAGCACCTCTATGTGGACTGTGAAACTTCTGACCCTTTCCTTATATCCTGCCATTATACTTTGTTTTTTGTGTTGTTGCCCCCAATTAGGTGGTTAAGTCCTTGACAGCAGGGACTATATATATGCCTTTTTCTGTTGGTATTACCAATGTTTTGCACTGTATGGTATGCAGTAAGTGCTTAATAAATGTTTTTATTTAATTCAGTCATTGAATAAAATAAAAGATCAGCTTGCATCAAACACAAAACAGGAAGCTTACATGCCATTAATATAATGAATGACAGAATGGTTACATCAAAGGCAGCAACTGAAATTCTAGTCTCTTGGTGAAACTGGAAGGAAGCAGGTCTAGATAAGAGTCATAATTATATATTCAGATGATTCAGTGTTGCATGACTTGCTAACAAAGCACTTTACCAGTTTCCTTTGGTAAGCCTGGTGGAAGCCTGATATTATCTTTTTAAAAAGAAAACATCATATGCCCATTAGTAAGAGATAAAAACACTACCTACCCCTCCAAATATAGGCAAATTATGTGCTTTTATCCTTTATACTAAACAGTCACTATATGAATCTCTAAAAAAAAATCTATATAGAACCTTACAAGAAAATAAGATTTTGGCTGAGCATCAAAAAGGGCATGCCAAAAAGACATAGGACATTTATTTGGTGATTATTGAACAAATCACACAGAAGCACTATAGCATTAAACTATTTTTTATTGATTATTTAAAAGACTTTGATTCAATTCTGCACTCATGGCTTAGTCATGATTATAAAATACACAAAACAGTTTTAAGTATAGTGAAAATGCTAGAGGATTTGACTTTTATGTAAAAAACTCTATCAATAGAATAATATAAAGAACACTTAGCATAAAATGTTTTATCTTCCAGGGAAACAGTTGTTTCCACACTATATTCATGCTTGCACTTAAACCCATTATCAGTACTCCTGAGTGAAGGAGAGTCATAGCAAAACATGTTATTGATCACTCTATGTATAGAGACAAAATCAAGTTGTATGATCCTACTAAGAAGCACATAAAACTTCATCTCTTAAAAAGTTTCTCCAATAATGTCTAATTGTCATTTGGATGTGATAAGTGTAAGATTCTTAGTTTCTCAGTTAAACTGCAGAATTTGAGCTTTATGCTTTTAGGCTGAATTGAACCAATGGATGAAGGTAATGCTTACAGCTCCCTTGGGCTTCTCCAGGAAAGAATTATCAAGGATAAGGCAATAAGAAGAAAACTAAGGCTGTGCATATTAAGAAATTGTCTGGCATCCAGAAATAAAACAATAAAAGAATATGTTTGGAAAGATTAACACTTATACAATACTCATTTTGACATATACATTTGGTATATAAAATGGATAACAATGAATCTATAATGTGTCCACCAAAAACCTACACAATGCAACTCAGGGCTCATCACCCCAAGGCAATTATAAAAAGATGAATGGATACTTCTTTATATAAAAGGAAGAATGGGATTGGTAGATACTTCCAGAGCACATAATAGGGTAATAACTTACTTAAATACTTTTGGAATAGAATGATATCACTTCAAAAAACAACAGCAAAGATAGACAAGAGGTATATGTCACTGGATTTACTGAATGTAACCAACAGTGGTTTATCTTTGGACAGAAATTATAAAACAGCTTAGATACAAGACTGGAATCCAAAGGCACTCCATGGGTGACATCCATATTAACTCAATCAACAGTATGTCAACAAAGGAGCATCAAGCACATGTCTGAGTCATGAAGATTTGTTCTTAGAAATGATGAGATTTATGATAACAACTCAGTATTAAGTCATTGCCATCAGAAATTATGGAAATGCTAGTCATAAGACAGCCTATGATACAGTGAAGAGAGTTCTGGGCCTGAAGTCAAAAAGACCTGAGTTCATATCTGGCCTTGGAAACTTAATAGCTATGTGACCTTAGGCAAATCATATAACCCTCATTTACCTCACTCATTAATAAAATGTGAACAATAATAGTACCTGCCCTGCGGGGCTGTTGAGAGGTTCAAATGTGATATTTTGTGAAAAGCTCTTAGCATAGTGTTATACAAATGCTTATTCCTTTCTTATTCCATTAGGGGGCTCAGACGTAAAAATTGGTTCAGATTATGGAATTAATTCATGAGAGCTATATCACATAACACCTTGTGAAAATTTGACAAATATTGACAACTAGGAAAACATGATCTATATTTGAGAATTATAGATCTTAAGCTTATTATCCTTTATCAGCTAATAGACAATAAATCCATGTTCAATAAGTACAAACCCTGAAACATAATAGAAAATTAAAAACTATACTGGCATCAAAGCATGATTACAGACAGAACTATGGGACATTACACTGACCAGAAAAAAAATAAAAACAACATTTTTAACATAGGTTACCATATAAAATATTCCTTACCTTCAAACTATATGAGGATAAAAAGGTTTCAAAATATATAGATCTAGCAGAAAAAAATTAAGGCCACTCAGAATAATATGAGGTGCATACAATCACTATTGTCCTATCTGATAGGATAGGTATAGGATAGTTATCCCAAATATGTTTGCTTTCTTTTTTTAACTTAATTTTATTTTTTTTATAAACTTATGCAGCAAAATGACATTTACATATACAGCAGACACACAGAATAGGATTTTATGAAACAGGGAATCTTTCATTTCATTCAATCACATGCTTTTTAAAAAATAACAAACTCTCTATGTTAATTTAAAAACTTCTGCTTCTCGTGTTTCCTTCTGAATTTCCTTCTGTTTTCTTTTGTGCATTTAAAAAGGTTATAATGGTCTTTAGCTATTGTTATTCCTTGACAATCCTTTCCACCCCTACCCATTGTTACCTCTAGACAACCACCCCATCCCAACCAAGAAGAAGTGGGAAAAAAACCCTCAAACCTTATAACAAATATGCACAGTCAAGTAAAATGAACCCATGCAGTGGCCAACTCCAAAAGTGTATTTCTCTGTACCTTGTGTCTATTACTTTTCTAACTGAACTGGGGAATGTGCCTGATCATAGGTCTCCTGGAGGTATGACTGGTCAGTCATTGCTTTGGTCATAATTCTTTAGACTTAACATTTTTGTTTTGTTTTGTTCTTTGTCCTTATATAAATTATCCTCCTGGCTCTGATCACTTCACTCTGTCAGTTCATACTCCCCAGGATTCTCTGAAATCTTCTTTCATAATTTCTTACAATGCAATAATATTCATCCCACTCATACATTTATGTACAATTTGTTCAGTCATTCCCCAGTTATTAGTAGGAAATCTAAGGTAACTCCCTTAGAATCTAGTTGTTTTCTGTTGTTTTACCCCCTTTAATATCCTCTTCAGGGTCAAGAAGTTTATTTTGTTTATTACTATTGCCTCCCTTGTGCTGTCCTTCCTCTTGACTTGCCTGTCACATCCACATATGCTTCCATGTTGAACTGAATGCTTTCCTATGCAAACTGATTGTGTGCATATATGTGTGCATGCAACACTCCTTGGTCTTTTTCAAATAAGAGTGAAATTCATGATGCCCAACCTTTCTCCAATTTTTTCTAGCATCAGCCTCCACCCCCTTCTTCATCCCTTTGCACAAATGTGTTCTTCTTTTTACCCTCTCTTTTCCCTTTTAAATCCTAAGTACAGAAACAATTCCACCTTCCCATCTCCCCACAGATATATACATTCCAACCAGGGTCTATATTTCTTTTTTTTTTTAAATTTCTTAACTCCATAAATATGCTTGAAGATATTAAGGCTTTGAAAAGACATTTGTTTCTTTTCCCCTATTACAATGTCAGCACTGTATCATACAGCTTCTTCCAATTGTTCAAATAAATTTATCTTCTCAAATTTCTCTGGGCTATTATGTGTACATGTCATATTTCCTACTTATCTTTGATCATCATAAATGCTTAAAAGATCTCTCTTTCATTAAAAATCCCTTTTTAATAGAAATTATACTCAAATTTCAGAGTAAGTTATTCTTAGTTGTAAAGCTATCTCTTCTGCCTTTTACAATACTATGTTCCAAGATCTCTTTTCATTTATAGTAGGACTTGTGTGATCCTATTTTTTTTTTTTTTTTTTTGGTATTTGGATCACTTCTTTGTGGTTACTTGGATTTTTTTCTTTGATGTGAGAGCTTTAGATTTTGGCCAAACATTTTTCCTTTTGAGGTTTCTTTCAGGAGCTATCATTTACATAGAGCCTAAGGTTTACAGAGTACTTTACATATGTTATCTTATTTGATCCTCACAACAACTTGTGTGGTAGATACTATCATAGCTCAATTTTACAGATGAGAAAACTGAGACTGAAGGATATTAAAGTTATTTTTCCAGGGTCATACACCTGCTCAGTGCCTGAGGTAAGATTTGAATTCAGGTTTTCCTGACTTCAAGTCCAGAACTCTATCCAGTATACTACTTTGTTGTCTGCGGTCTAACTGACTTTTAGGAAATTATTAGTAGATTATTTTCATTTTTACTTTGTTCTCTGGTACTAATGTATGTATAGTTTTATTCATGATTTATTAATTTATGATGCTCAAAATCATAGTTTTGGGGAGTCCAATGGTCCTTAAATTATCTCTCTCTTGCCTATTTCTCAGGACAGTTTTTTTTTATATCAGGTCAAATTTTCTTTCATTTTTTCCCCCAATCTTTTCATTTGGTTATAACATTTTTTGTTATCTCACGAAATCATTGATTTCTGTTTTGTCTATTCTAGTTTTCAGGGAGTTTGTTACCTACGTAAAGTTTGCTACTTTCTTCTCTAAACTCTTTATTGTCTTTCCAATCTTGTCCTCAAGGGATTTCTTTCATTTAAAAAAAAGCAAAAACAAAAAGCAAACAAACAAAAAAAACCAACTCTTGCTTCATTTTTTCCCCTGGTTATTGATGTAGTTCTTGTGAAAAATTCATTTTTCCTTAAGTCTCTGCTTGCAGTTGTTATGGAGTTAGATTAGCAATAATTTTTCATGCTGATTGGTGTTCTTTATTTACTCATCTCTTCAGCTTTTGTCCCTGAACTGCGACTTTGTTTTAGGCCCTCTGCTGTGTTCTTGGTATAAGTAGTAGGCCCCATTTGATCTCAGCCTGGGTCACTTATTTTGCACTGACTGCTACGTCCTGGAGTTTGTCCTCCTTTTGAGGCAAAATTGAGATTCAAACTGCCTCATATGGTTTCTCAGTTACAGAGGCCTGATGTGAGAGATGGGCCCCCATGTTGGTGTGGTCATCTCTGTATTGGACACTTCCATCTACCACTCTATTGGTCTCCCAAGGTCCCATGTGAGGGCTTTCTTCGTTCTTGGTGCTTCTGGACACAGAACATTGTAGGCTACATGTGTCCCTGGCCATCTCTGGTTACATGGTACAGCTACTCTGAGTTGGTCCTGGCATGCCTGGCCTGGGTCCAACTAACTTTTACAGAGTTACCAAGGTAGAAGAGGTCACTTTCTGTAGTTTTTCATTGGATTTCTTGATTATTTAGTATTATGTGAATTTGATGGTTTTGGTCGAGTATGAGTATGAGTATAGGAACTGAGTAGCCTGCTACCTGCCAACTGAGATAGTTGCCTCTATAGGTGGCAAGCTACTCAGCTCCCACATTCATACTCTAGCAAAATAATAAAATTCACATTTTATTCACATGTGCTTTAATTAACAAAATATTAAATATGAAAGAATAATAGCAGAATAGCTACTTCTTCTTGTACCATTTCTATTTGAACCCCTTTAAAAAGAAATGCATCAAATAATGATGACACTATTAACAATAATGACAATAAAGTTGATAAAATACATTGCTATAGTACTTCAACATTTTTAAAGTAGTCTCACATATATTACATCATAATATCATCACAACCAACCCTGTGGACTAGGCAGTGGTGTTATTTGCACATTAGATGAAGAAACTAAGTCTAAGCAAGATTAAACAATTTGCCCAGTGTTACATTAGATGAAGAAACTAAGTCTAAGCAAGATTAAACAATTTGCCTGGTGTCATATTACAAGTGTGCTAATGCACTTTCAAAGCCACATGGTTGAATATTCTGAAATTGATATTAGTGGCAATTCCATGGGACCTTCCTAAGTAGGTAGGTCTGAATCAAATACCCTGAGGTGTCTGACAACCTAGAGTTCTAGATTTCTATGTTGTGTTTCCTATTAATGTACTCATTTTGCTAGGTGAGGCACAGTTTACTTTTATGCTCATAAATTGAGCAATGGCATTTGTTCCTTGTATTACTATCACATTAATTTTCCACATAGTGCTCTGATTATTCAAATGATTATTAAATATAGAATAGTCAGAACTAACCGAGCCTTTTAACTCTTGGGGGGAAAATAATGATAAGTATCTAAGACTGTAGGATCTGAACAGTATGCCAAGTAGCTTAGATTTCTTCCTGAATCATCTTTGCCTTTGTAGTAGTGGTTGGAATGCAGACTGCATCACAATAAGGTGATATTCGGGGCTGTACTCTCTTTATAAGGCTAACCTTGAAGGTCAGAAAGGCTTTCTTTGGCAGTAGCTGTTCTCCCTCAGAGGAAGAAGTCAAGAAAAGAACAGAAAGCTGTAGAACCTCAAAACTGAGCACCAACTTCTCATTCATCTCTAATGAAATTCTGGGTCATCAGAGGCCTTTAGAGAACCTCCCATTATTTAGAGCTGCCATGGCCAATTAATGCCAATAATAAGAGACCACTTCCAAGCATATTAATTAACTCTGTTATTTTGATTGAAAAGAACAGTCAATTCCAAGGACCCTTTCTTGGTGTCTCTAAATACTGTGAATAATAGTTTGGTAAGCAGTCAGTGGCTAGTTTGAATGAATTAGCTAGATATTCCATACTCACTGAACTGAGTACAGTAGTCATTTTAATGTATGTGTGTGTGTGTGTGTGTTTTCACAATTTCTCGTTTGCAATTCCTTTCCTTTGCTATTTTGAAGGGAAGAGCTTGACATAAATTCTTTCTCCTATGATGAGTTGTTATTTGAAGACAGGGTTTCTTAATCTGTGGTCTATGAACTTGTTTAATTTTTTTTTTCATAACCTTATCTCAATGTAATTGCTTTCATTTGCAAACCTATGTGTTTTTCTTGATTTATCTTAAAAAACCATTCTTCTGAGGAGTCTACAGGCTTCTCCAGACTGATAAAGGGGTTCATGACACCGAAAAGGTTAAAAACCCTTGGGCTAGGGCCTACTCTAGGTTACTTGTAGAGTTTTAAAATAGTAACCGGACACCAAGGTAACAAATGCTATAAAAGTTAATAAAATAAATCCTAATTCTGCTTAAGTAGACAGTGTTTTGAAGTGATATGGTAAGTTTCTCTTCTATTGATGGTTTTCTAAGACTAATTTTAGGGATGGTTCATGCCCTCCAGTAAATAATTTTCAAAAGGAAAAGTAAAAACAACTTGACAACAAGGAAAAAAAAACACTTGAAAGCTAAAGTTTAAAACACATAAGAACACTCAAATGTTGCATCCCTTCAGAAATAAAAGCAATACTACATTGCTCTCTTCTGAGTAACTGTTGCCATAGATACAGCATAACCTGCAAATAGAGTTTTGTTTATACTCTGTAGTGTACAGTCTCTGGTTCAACTGTATTATGATTTTCCCTTGTGTTTTCTTTTCTCATTTGATCATCTTTTTTTTTTTAAGGGAAAAGACTGATTTGTAGCCCTGGGCAGCCCCTGATCAATGGGCATTCCCCTGGTTCATGGATAGTGGACATCACTGGATCTGGGTTGAGCACCAAAGAAGAGACAATAGAACTTGCCCTAGTCTTTTATGGACATCTGAATCACAAAAAGTTGGCACTTCACATGACAGAAAATGAAGCACAAATCAAAGTATTTTACCCTTTTCTTATCAACAAAACATTTTGTTAGAGTGAGAATTCCACTAACTCTTGGTGAAATCATTGTCTTACAATTATTAAGGCTCTGGTGACCATGCTGAGGGATGTTCTGATTCACATTTAATCTTCTCCTCCTAGTTCTTTTCCTTTCCCTGCCAGATGTGTCTTTGTCTCCTCCTTTTGCCTTAAATCCCCTTTGCTGCCACACGGAGACTGTCTCCATGACACCAGACAACTGGTTTGATTAATATTTTGACTGAATTGACAGGTTACTTTAGCATCATGGAAAATAACCAAGGAGAGCCTTCCCTAGTGAACAGAGCTAGAAGAACCCAAAACCACCTCTTTTGAACAAAAATGATTTTAATGATGAGATATTTCAGTTTAGTTTTACAATGTACAGAAAGACACTGGAGAATAGAACACCCTCCAAGTGTGCCTTTTCAGGAACAGAACATGCAAACCTGATTGCTTGTAGATATTTGGGAGGGGTTGAGAGGAATGAACAGGTTATTTGGTTTATAAGCTCATTTTCTCTTTTTCCTCCTATTGATGAATACTCAGAATTCTTCAGAGATCATTGCCTTACTTTGAAACAAAAATGTTCCTCAGAATTTGGGACTCTTAATACCAAAATCTTATTTCCAGAATTTTATTTACTAGAATTTTATTACCAAGTAATAGGTATTCAGAATTATCAATGTAGACTGGAAAACCTTATATTATCAATCTGAAAACTCTAAGTGATTTCTGAGAAGGAGTACTTTGAGATATCTAGGACTGAAAAAATAGGGTATTACTCTGTGCAGTTTTGAGTAGGCAGGTAAGAAACTAAGTGGATTTTACCAAGAAGACTTTCCAAATTACTTAAATATAAAAGTTTCTAATCAAGCATCTCATGTACCCCTTTGAATTAATTAGCATTCACTCCCTGCCTTTGCAATATATCTCCCTGATTGAAGACTCTACCACTTGGCAATTCTGGAACAGTAACAATTATAAATTAACTGGCATTAAAATTCAAGGGCCTTGCTTATTTTGGTAAATATTTTTCAAAGTTAAGTGGAATGATATGGTGGAAAGAACATGGGCTTAAGAGTCAGAAAAGACCTGAGTTTGAATTCTGGTTCTGACACCTACATATTAGCTATGTGACTGGGCAAGTTGCTTAACTAACTTGCCTAAGACTGTTTCCTCATCTGTAAAATGAAGACAGTAATACTTGCATTACTTAGTTCACAAATTTGTTGTAAAGGTAGTGTTTTGTAAACCTTAAAGCCTTATAAAAGTGTGAGTAATTGTTTTTTTCAAATCAAAAGAAAAAAAGTGATCTTACTACTTCGGTGACTCTCATATACAGTTTAGAGACCTAGATTTCATTACTGTGGTTGCTTTCCCTCCACTAAGACAATTCATAACCAGACTATCATGTAGTAGACATGTGCTAGGCATTTGATAGTTAATTTCCTTTACTGGTGTCACACAGGTTTCTCTGACTCTATGCTCATCAATCTTTCCACTGTAGCACACTATGTTTATATGATTTTATAATATTTTCTTATCTAGGTTCACATTATTTTTTGTAGCTCTGAAGCCATCTCTCTATTCACTATATCATGGCTGCCTCTCAAAATAAATACAAGGTAGTTTCAGCAGATGGTCAGATAGGTGGCACAGTGGATAGAATATTGGGTTTGGAGTCAGAAGGACTCATCTTCCTGAGTTCAAATCTGGTCTCAGGCACTTACTAGCTGTGTAACCCTAGACAAGTTGCTTAAACCTGTTTGCCTCAGCTTCCTCGTCTATAAAATGAACTGGAGAAGGAAATGGCAAATCATTCCAGTATCTTTGCAAAAACAAAACAAAATAAAACAACAACCAAACCTCAAATGGGATCACAAAGTGTTGGATACAACTGAAACAACTGAACAACAACAAAATGTCTCATTTATACGTGCAGATATGTGTTCATGCCTGCCCTTATATGTACATAGATGTGCATATGAATATATGACTTACATGTGTGTGTGTATTTTGATTCTAATAAATGTTGAATTCCAAATGCAGCTCAAAATTGATGAGCAGAGTTCGGGAATGAAGAAACATTTGACAAATTATTTTTTCCCAGGATGAACTTGAGGGCCTTGGATCACTTTATAAGCTTCAGGTGTCAGGAACATCCACCCGGCTGAACAAATCTTGGCATTTAGACACAGTGAACCTGAAGCATACAGGTACTGCCCTGGAAATGTGGTTGATTTTTGACTGCTGGTTTAGACCGAATGAAGAGGACTGTGTGGAACTTCCTACTTTGATTTCAGGCCAAGACCCTCTCCCAGGTAATTTTTTTGGCCCTTTACTTGAAGAAATAAAAATTCGAATAGAAAAAAAATATTTAAGAAAAGAAATCCAGATTTTTTGCAAATTATCTGAAAAGGAATTCATCTTAATCACAGAAGATTTTGACTCTAGCTTTTTGTTACTGATCCTTGATTAATCTTTTGTCTTGTAGGTTAAATATTTATTCATCAATACAGACTACAACGTGTCATAGTGCATTAGGTAAAGAAGTATTTGCCCTAATAAATTCTGGAGAACTGTTTTTGATTCTGTAGCTGATAACTGGGTTCCAATATGTAACCAAGGAATATACCTACATCTTGTTTTGGGAAACAAGATGGGAAAAAGCACTGAGCCTGAAACAACTTATTAGATCTTACCAACCAAGTTCAGCAAATGACTTTTGTGATTAGTGAGAATAAGGAGTATTTAGGAATTGAAACTGTATTTGTTAGTACTGTACTGATATTAATCTAAGATTTATTAAAAAATAAAAGCATGTCATTACATTAATTCACCAGGGAGAAAAAAAAAAAGAGGTTGATTGGGCTTTCTGATTTCCCTAAAACAAGAATGAAAAGCTTTAGGGAACAGAAACAACTACTTTTTTTTTACTTTCCTGTCAATCTATGATTGATAATAGGAGTAAAGTAAGTAGCCAGAGAATATTTGGCTATGGAAAGTCAAGTGAAATACTTTCTAGTTCACCTTACACTCCTTGGAATTTTATTTTGTTTTTAGTAATCAATCAATGAACAAACTTTTATTGTGTCTACTACATGTCAAGCACTGTCCTCGGCAATGGGGATACAAACACAAATGTGAAACTGTTCAGGGTCATGTCCAACTCTTCATGACTCTATTTGGGGTTTACTTGGCAGAGATACTGGAGTGATTTGCCATTTCCTTCTCCAGTTTATTGTACAGATGAGGAAACTGAGGCATACACAGTTAAATGACTTGCCCAGGGTCCACACAGCTAGGAAGCATCCAAGGCCAGATTTGAACTCAGAAAGATTAGTCTTTCTAACTTCAAGCTCAGTCCTCTATTAATTGGGACACTTAAACCTACACATATAAGTATATACAAGATTGCCATAGTGCAAAGCTAAATGTAGGGGGAAAGCATTTGCAGTTGTACAGGACCAGGAAAGACCTTGTTGTTGTTCATCCTACAAAGAAAATGGTGCTCAAGTCTTGAAGGAAGCCAGGAATTCCAAGAGGCAGAGGTTGGGAGGGAGAGTATTCTAGGAATTGGTGATAATCTGTGTAAAGACACTGCTGACAATCAGTGCCTACAAAAGTCCTTTTTCTGGTTCTTTCAGAAAGACTACATCCTCATGTTTTCCATTAGGGTCACAATGTTCAATGTGGCATGTAAACTTCTTAATGTTTCAAACACTGACCAGACTGAAAATTTGCAAACCATTTATGTGCGTCCTGTGGATTACTAAGGTGACATCACCACCATTAACTACAGGAAATTTGTGGCCAGAGACTCCAGTAGGGAAGAAGTAAGACTGATTGAATATATATGATGAAAAGATTGAGACACCTCTTTATCATAAAGAGGACCCTAAAAGCACCCTTTCATGCTTAAAATTATCTCTTGGGGAGATTTAGTAAGTCATATCCTATTTACAACTGCAGGAGTAACTTAACTAAGCGAACATAATGTCATAGAGCAAAATTTATAAGACAGTTCCCTTAAAACCTCATATGAACAGATGGGACAATTCATCAAAACTCTCATTGTAAATTTCTTCTGAATAAGTGGAGTTTATTTCTTAGTTTTTAAAGAGATTTTTTTTTCATTTTAAACCATAAGTTAAAAAAAGTATAAAAATGTTAGGAATCTATAACATAGATTACGTTTCTATAGTTTTTATTCTTTTCAAAGGATTTTCTCCAGTTTAACCAAAGAGTAAACTGAAGCTCAGAGAATTAGGTACATTGCCTATGAGTACAAAGCTACTTAATGGCAGTCAGGACCAGAATCCTAATGTCCTGATTCCTAGAACATTGACTTATCCCCATAGTTATCAGACCTAGAGCATATTTTTCAAAGAACAAACAAAATACTGTTGGCTTTAGGACAGAGAGTCTTACCAGTTGAACTAATGAATCATTTTAATTAAATGTTGGAATCATGTGCAAAATTGTGCCTGATAAATAGCAATGCCTTTTCATTCATTCATTCATTCATTCACTCACTCACTCACTCATGTTTTTGCAGTCTTAAGATGGTATATTAGTCGAAATATTTGCATGAGCTAGATACTATCCTGTAGGGATCTGAAAGAGAGGCATGTTAGCCAGGCAAGTATATTGAACATGATTTTTAGCAGTTCAGTAGATTCTCCCGGGGGACAAATTAAGCAGCTTGAGAAGCTATATTAACTTTTTCAGGTCATTGACGTATCACATGTAGCAACTGTGTATAGTATGTGCATGTGTCCATATATATCATGTAAACATAAGAAAGAACCTACACATTTGGCATTTCTATTTGGAACTTTTGACTTGGGACAGGAGTGTTATGTTGATTGACTCATGCCAAATGTCACAGCTCTGTTCTGCTGCTCCAAGTGAAAACTCCAAATTAATCTCAGTTGTTATTTCACATAATTGTCATTTAGATAGCCGTTTCAGATTTGCATAACACTTTACATACATTATCTCATTTGATCCTCGCAACTTTCTTGTGAATGAGGTACCATAATTATCATTCTGATTTTATATATGAGGAAATTGGGGCTGAGAGCAATTAAAAATTTGTCCCTGGGTCACACAACTAGCAAAAATCTGAGGGGGATTCAAATACAATTTTTCCTGTTTACATAACCATTGTCCTATCAACTACATCATACTGCCTCTTCAGTGCTGACCAGGTGATATACAACATTTAAAAAGTCAGAATGAGAATATTTATTTCAAAATTTAAAGAGGCCAATTGGGTGCCTTTATTCTGGTGAGTGGAGAGAAATCTAACCAAGTCTTTTCCCAGGGGAACTATTAACAGACATCTAAGTATGTATATCCTTGTATTTCTCCTGGTAAATACCCCAGTTTTGGCAGTCCTTCAGCAAGGTGGGGTGGGGGAGATTTTATACTTCCCAAAGGGGCAAAAAGCTTTTGAAGAAAGCGTATAAGCATGTCAAAAGATCTAAAATCCAATTACCACCATCCCTGCCCTTACTGTCAGTCTGGCTGAATCACTGTTTTCCTAGCTATTTTACCTATGCACACTAAAAATAGGTATTTAATCTAATTAAGAAGTACTTGATAAAAAAATTAAAGTAACATATCTGAAACTAGATTGGCAAAGAGGAGACTTAGCTTGGCTTCAATGATACAGCATTAATAAGAGCCATGATTGAGATGCATAGCATAAACTTTCTACTGTGAAATATTCTATAGTTCCCATGGGAATGTCTCCTAGAAACTTAAATCAGCTCTAAGTACCACTAATTAGATACTATCTACCCTCTTGGAATAAACTATAAAATAATAAAAAAAAACTAATAAAAAAAAAACTAATAAAAATATTAGTGCTTTTAATAATACTAGATTTCATGTTTTCACCCAATCTAGAAAAAAGAAAGCAAAGTATAACCTACTACTAACACAGGCTGAGAATCTTTTCTGCTGATTCTTTGGATTCTTGGGTTTTGTTTTGTTTTTGTTTTTTTTTTTTTTCATTTATAGGTACCTCATGAAAATTATAAAAACCTTATTTCTGACCGTATAATCTTTTTATTATGCAGAGGCCTTCTCTTCATTAGAAGAATGAATAGGAGAGAGGGACCCCTCTGCTTTTTCTCATAAATATCTTTCCAAGTTTAATTTTGTTCCTGATCTGCACAATTGGCCTTTCGAATGTTCCTTGAGCATGTGATCTTTTGGTATTTCAGAAGCATTTAAGAAATGACGATATAAAATGTCACGATATTTGAAACTGAATCCTTTCATCCTATTCCTCAAAATGAACACGCACTTGTGAAAGAGTGGCAGAGAAATTTTAAAATACAAACATGTTAGTGTGCATTTTATTTTATTTTGCCATCACCTGTGTACCTGAATATTTGACAACTTTCAGTGTTTGTTCTTGGCTTCCCACAGTTTATTTGGACACATTTTTCTCAAATCAGTCATAATTCTTTCAAAGGTAGGACTGCTTGGGAGTGTCTACTTTTGAACTGGTAGGGTTTTCATTTGATTGATTGAAACTTGCTATATTGTGTGCTTTTGTTCTGTGTCCTGGCCTTTAAACATTTGATCCTTTTCCCAGACTCTGACTCAGTGTTGCTGGATTCCTTCAAATCACAGCTCAGATGTCACTTCCTACGAAAGGCCTTTCTTGACAACTGTTCCCCTCTATTCCCCCTATCTTCCTAATGATATTACTTAATATTATTTTATAGAGGCAGAGATGGTGAAAAAGGGAAAATAATTTCCTACAAAGAGAATATTGTGAGCACAGAGTTGCTAGGCACTGTGCTAAGTGCATTACAAATATTATTTTATTTGATCCTTACAACAGTCATGGGAGGTGCTATTGTGATTACAGTTAAGAAACCTGAGGTAGACTTAAGTGACTTGCCCAGAGTCATACAGCTAATAGATATTTGAGACCAGATTTGAACTCAGGTCTTCCTGACTTCAAGCCCAGTGCTCTACCCACTGTGCCATCTAACTAACTCTAGCATATACTTTATATGGTGAAATAAAGGTAAGTTTGAGGGATAGAGAGTAAACCCAAGAGGCTAGTGTAGAACAGCTGGGTGAGGGAGTGGAGAAAAAGAGGTTTTGAGAGGTAAGGAGACAAAGATTGTAAGTGATCTTGAATGGCAGCCTGAGGAGTTTGGATTTTGAGTTGTTGGCATTAAGGGGTCATTGAATGCTTTTGATTAGTGTGTGATAAAAGTGGTGCTTTCAGGAAATGAACACAACATTAGTAAGCGGGCAGGGAGTATTGGAGGACAAAGGGATTGGCAGTGAGCCTGGTTGGGAAACATGTCTTCTTCTTTCTCTTAGAGGTACATAGGAAAGGGCATTATGTGTACATTGTCAGCTCCCACTCTGGATTTATATTCAGGACAGAACAGGAAGGGTGCATAGAGGAGATTTTTCTTCATTTAGCTCTCAACTTCACTCCCAGGTTTCTCGTTGTGGACAAATCAGAGCATCAGTGTTTTATCAGAATAACTGCACTCAGCACTGATTAGTGCCATTTAGAAATTTAGTAGCTGGAAGGCAGGATGCTTTTGGCAGGGATGGGAGAGAAGTTTTTCTAGACTGCTACATGGAGAATATTAGAGGACTTCATAGATGGAGAGTAAAAATTTAAAATGTCCTATGGAACTAGTTTTTCAAAGGCTATTTTTGTTACCACAATCAGAAAGGTAGGAGTGAAAAAGCTAATAAGTGTTGCCACAAACTCTGAGTAGGTCACATTCACTCTCCCTCCCAGCCCCGAGATTACCTGTTTTCATCTTATAATGGCAAAGTTAATCCAGGGTTTTGCAACAGCATTTTTAAAGTGACCCTCATATTATAGAATGAATCCCTGTATAAGATGTTCAGTCATGTCTGATTCTTTGTGATCCCATTTTAGGTTTTCTTGGAAAAAATACTGGAGTGGTTTGCCATTTCCTTCTCCAGGTCATTGTACAGATGAGGAAATGGAAACAAACAAGGTTGAGTGACTTGCTCACATAACTAGTAAGTTTCTAAAGTCAGATTTGAACTCAAGATGAGTCTTCTGATGGCAGGCTTGATGCTCTATCCACTCTATTACCTGTAAACAGGTAAAATAAGTACAAATAGCAGAGAGAGACAGTGATAGAGAAGAAAGATATGCAGAGAGGCCATCCAAGGAATGTGTGAAACTGTCTGAATGGACAGAGTTGACAGATAGAATGTTAAGTTCAGGGAACAGATTGACTGGAACATGAGGTTCATGAATGGAAGTAATGGGAAACTACACTGGAGAGAAAAGAGGAAATCAGGCTCCTGTTAATGCTTGGCTATGGATTTTTTTTTCAACCTAGAGACAAAGGAAAGCCTTTGAAGATTCTTTTGCAGGGGTGGGTTGTGGGATGGTCATATATGTGCCTTAAGAATATTATTTTTGTAGTTAGGTAAAGAGTAGATTGGATAGGATAGAGACTGAAAGCAAGTGACGCATTAGGAGGCTATTATTTTACTCCAGGAGATGGGCAGTGAAGACCATAAGTACGGTGATTAACATATTGGTTGGAGGGAAGAGAACAGATATAAAAATACACTGGATAGAGAGAAACAATTGGGCTTGGAATATTATTGAATATTGGATGTGAAAGAGAGAGGAGTCAAGGCTTGCTCTGTGGTTATATACAGGAGTGATTCAGATGTTAGCAGTGTCCACAAAAATAGTAAAGAAGTTTGGAAGGTGTTGAGAAAGTTCTTTGAAAGTATATTGATGCCTCAAATATGAAATGTAGAATTGTGGTAGAGTAGCAGATGTGGCGCAGATCATATAGGCATTAAATTCCTAGAGAAATGAGGGACAGTGAACTAGAGAGTAATTGGTTGAAGTAGCAAGAATGTGAATTGAGTGGTATAGACAGATCGGGGAGAGATTACAGAAATAATGGCATATTAATGGTGTGGGAATGGCTGAGGAGATCCAGGAGTGTTCCAATAGCTCTTTATATTTCAATTTGTGGCATAGATGAGAAGAAGCATGTCTAGCATGAGAGAGGATGGCCAGGAATAACAAAAGTGGAATCTGCATCACACAAACCTTCAGACCCAAGCAAGGTTTTCAAGCTTGATGCCAAAAGGAAAGAGGTAGACAGTTTTATGGACAAACTGAGAAAATACAGAGAAGGCAAGAGAGGTGGGAGGAGTCTGAAATGGAGAGATCTAGGGAAAAGGTAGTTTGTTAATAATAGAGTCAGGAGGGGCAGCTAGGTGGTGCAGTTGGGGCAGCTAGGTGACACAATGGATAGAGCACCGGCCCTGGATTCAGGAAGACCTGAGTTCAAATTCTGCCTCAGACACATAACACTTACTAGCTGTGGGACCCTGGGCAAGTCACTTAACCCCACTGCCTACCCAAAATAAAAAAATAACAATAATAGAACCAGGGTTCTAGAAAGAACAATGGAAGAGAACAGTCAAGGAACCATGGAGGAGGGAGGATGAGCTAGGGGATTAGAGAGTGCAGAATAGTAATGGGGTAAGGGTTTTGCCTCCACAAACATAGGATTAGGGGAATAAGATATGGATATATGATAGTCATTAGATAGGAGAAGTATGAGTCAATTGAGGCTCTTGTCCAGTCACTGCTAAGTCTAGTGTTGCTTACTTTAGCTTATTGATGAGAGAAATCTGATGGGAATGACTTTGTGCCTTCCATTTTTATTTCTTCACATAACTTGGAGGATTTAGAGATGAGTCCAATTCTTATTCTCTGCAAAATGTACATTATGTAAGTCCTCTTTTTCTTCAAGTTTGTTTCCTTTTGGCCTACCAATTTTGTCCTTCACATATGTTCTCTGTGACTTCCTAAAGCAATGCCATTATAATAACCCCTTTTATAAACACAATGAATGTGTATAAATTTGTCCACTTTAACGTGCGTGTTATACAGATATACATAAGTACATATGCCTGCAGGTATGTATACATGTGTGCATGCATGTCTGTCTTAACCAGCAGGTCCAAACTTCAGTTCCCTTTCCCAGGATCCAGGGTCACAGTAGTCTTCTTAGATTTTCACCCTTGATTCTACTTAAAATTTGAAAAGAAGGAAATTACAAACAAAGCTCAAATAATAGAACCATCATTTTTCTAAATGATTAAACCATCCTTCCTGTAACACTAGGTTCCAGAACATCAGTGAAGCCACAGGGCTTAGCCTGGATGCTCTTCTTTGCTCAGATAAATATTTAAGTAAATGAAGTAAGAGCCTTCTGGGAAAGTGAAGTCATTTTGGAGTCATTTAATTGAGAGGTCTGAGATTAGATCCTGGACTAAATCTTGGCAAGGAAGTGGCAAGTAGTAAAATGGCCAAAACCAAAAGGAATGACTAATTAACATTATGAGACCACTATCTTGAGGGAATTCAATTGGATAAAGTGGGTACATTTTAAGAAGAGGTACACAGAGTAGGCATTAATAACCATCACAATGTTATTCAATCACTGAGTAGAATTATTGTGTGTAAAGTATGAGGTTTTACTGATTGAAGTTAAAGAATAAATGAATATTAATAAAAGAGAATGGCAAAATGATGCTTTATATCTGATCTACCAAATCTTATGGCAGGAAAACATAAGAAATGTGGTCAAAAACAGATTATTAGGTAGTTTTCAAAACCAAACACATTAGAACTGCTTGTTATGTGTATGGGTGTCTGTGTATATATGCATAAATTCTGATTTACTCTTTCACAGATAGGTCTGTAAATTTCTCTTCTTTCTTTTCCTATTCTTTCTCCCCCTCACTATCCTGCCCTATTTCTCTTTCCTTTCTTCCTCCTCCCATTTTCAACTCATCTCCAATGAGAAAAAAAAACTATGTTTATTTTTTGTCTTTAAGAAGTATAAAGATGACTGAAGTAATAATCTTCCTTTAAAGTGATTTATCATAAACATAGCAACCAACAATAAACAAAAACTTTTCAAAATGTAAATGAAAATTTAAAAAATGAATGTGGCACCATAATTTTTTTCTATTTACAGTTTTAAATAATCTATTAACTTTAACAAAATAGCAACCAAATAGTCCTGTTTACTTCCAGATTCCCTTCTGGATTGTTTTTGCTCTATATTTTTCTGTATTTCATTGCTATCATTTTATTGTTTTTAAATTTACCTATTTATTGCTATATATATTGTAATTGTTTCCTTCATTTTGCATCACTTCCTATAAGTTCCTGTATTTGTTTATTTTTTTCATATTCCTACTTATGATGCTGTGGAACAATAATATATTCTTATGCTATAATTTTTAATCTATTCTTCAAACTTTAGGCACATATGTTATTTCCAGTTGTTTTTGCTATCATGACCATTATAATCAGTTACATTTATCATCATCATGTTTTCATTTAATCTTTTTTTCATAGTTTTCAATGGAACTCACAGAAACATAATCTTGGGACATCATTATTGAGCTTTTTTTTTCTTACATTTAATGTTCTGTGAACTATTTCACAGTTGCGTAAAATGTATACTTTCTTTTTGCAACAGAATACAAATAGTGACATAAAATCTTATCTCCCATAGAGTTTTTTAAACCAAATTGAGGACAACCCCAATAGCAGAGAGGATTAAGGTGATGTCATTTTGTTCCCAGAGGGTTTTGATTTCTTAAGCTAGAACTCTATATTTTAAAAACTTTTCATTACACATAGTTTGGATATTATAAGTATTCAGTGTGATAGCATCTATTTAAAATGTTGTTCATGAAAGGATTCTGGGAAGATGGTGGAGTAGGTCAGAAAATTCCAAGCTCTGAAGATTTTCCCCAACAAATGAGATAAAATAGCACTTCAGGGCAAAAATATAGAGATAAAAATAAATAAGACTAGGGACAGAACAGGGGTCTTTCTGGGACAATTGGAGAAGACTGGAAGAAAAATCCCAGACCAAGTTTTGGTCCCTGTGAAGAATAAAGACTTCCAGGCTAGGACCACTTAAACAATAATCAGCAAGCTCCGGGGTTAGCTGGGTTTGGAGGCTGTCTTGGCCCCAGCCACAGGAACTTTTACCCCTGAGACAGTGAGAGGAGTTGGGCATCTGAGCCAAGGAAGATTGAGAGAACCTCTGCTGACAAGAAATGCCAGACCTATCTTGCTACGGAGATGCAACAGGGGCAAGATGGAACCAGTACAAACCCATTGAGTGCAAAAGCATTGGAGTGGGAATGCCAAGAGGGCACTTATAGGAGACTGGAGGTCTTGGTTTTGGTTCCAGAGCGAAGGGGAAAACTAAAGGAGGATCTGAGGCCAGAGGCACCATCCCCCAAGATTGGAGGTGATTACAAAAACTAAGGTACTACAAATAAAAAAAAATGTAGGCAAGAGAGAAACAATCCAACCATAGAAAGTTACTTTGGGAATAGACAAGACTGGGGTTCATCTTCAGAGGAGGATATTGAAGCAAAGAATCCTTTTTCTTTGAGTAATGTCAAAGAATCACCTGCTCAAAAAGAATTCATAGAAGAACTTAAAAAAAAGACTTTAAAAATCAAATGAGAGAGATTGAGGAAAAACTAAAAAAAAAAAGAACAATTCAAGAAAAGCAGGAAGATTATGAAAAGAAAGTTAACCAGTTAGAAAATGAGATCCAGAATCTTAAGGAAGAAAACAATTCCTTGAAAATCAGAATTGGGCAAGGGGAAGTCAATGAAGTTATCAGAGATCAATAAATAATAAAATAAAATAGAAAGAATGAAAAAATAGAAAAGAATGTGAAATAGCTCATAAGAAAAAAACAGTTGAGGACTTCTGGGAAGCAAGATGGCAGAGTAAGAAATCTCTCTCACCCTCCCTAATTGATTTCTGAAAACCCAGAAAATATTATCCCAGGAAAAATCCTGGAACAATTGAGCCAGCAGAAAGATTGGGTGCAGTAGTCTTGTAGCCCAGGAAGCTTGGGGGATTAACGGCAAAGGCTCCATTGCTCTGGGGGAGGGGGAGCAGTACAGGAGAGGAGGCATCCCAGCAAGCTGGTGGCAAGCCCCACCTTGGGAAACCAGGGGCAGATCCTGAGCTCCAGGGTAGTAGAGTAGGCAAGCACCAACACCAGGACTCCCAAAGGCCTTTGGCACAACTCCAGGCTGGCAGACATCCTCCAGCAGCCAAACATTCAAGTACTTTAAAGAAGCCCAGGTGAGCAGGCATCCTCCAAGGACCAGACTCCCTACCCCCACCTTGAGAGTTACAGTTCTGCTGACACCAGCTCAGCACCAGGTAAGCTACCAAAACCCTACAGCCTCAAAGCTGCCAGCACCTGACTCCCCAGCACACAAAACCAGTGATCAGTTCCTGAGCTCCCAGCACAAGAATCTTGGGTCAGTGCCCTCTGAAATCCAGCAGGGGAATTAAACTTTAAAAGCCAGGAAATAAGCAAATACCATGAGCAGAAAGCAGAAACAGACAATACCCATAGATTCTTATTATGGGGGACAGGGGTGATCAAGACACAAATTCAGAAGAGGACAACATTGTTAATATACCTACATCTGAAACCTCTAAGGGGAATGTGAACTGGTCTCAAGCCCAAGAAGCCTCTTGGAAGGTTAGAAGCTCAAGAAGGATTTTAAAAGTCAAATAAGAGAAGTAGAAGGAAAATTGGGGAAAGCATTGAGAGGTATACAAGAGAGAGTCAATAACTTGGAAAAGGAAGGAGATATGCAATGAAATGGAAGGATATTTGAAGGACAAATGAAAAGGAAGGACAAAAATTGACTATGGAAGACAAATCCTTAAAAATACAATTGACCAAATTGGGAAAAAACAAACAAACAAACAAACGTACTCTGAGGAAAACAAGTCCTTAAAAAGTAAAAAGTAGAATTAGTCAAATGGAAAAGGATGCACAAAAATTCACTGAAGAGAACTCTTCAAAAAGAAAATTGGGCCAAATGGAAAAGGAGGTACAAAATCTAATAGAAGGAAACAATTCATTAAAAATTAGAATTGGGCAAGTGGAAGCTAATGACTCTATGAGATATCAAGAATCGGTCAGAGACAAAAGAATGAAAAAAAATAGAAAAAATGTAAAATACCTCATTGGTAAAACAACTGACCTGGAAAATAGATCCAGGAGAGACAATTTAAAAATTATCAGTCTACCTAAAAACCAGGTTGAAAAAAGAGCCTGGACAGCATCTTTCAGGAAATCATCAACAAAAATTGCCCTGAGGTCCTAAAACTAGAAGGTAAAATAGTCATTGAAAGAATCCACTCATCTCTTCCTGAAAGAGATTCCAAATTGGAAATGCCAAGGCATCTTATAGCCAAATCCCAAAATTACCAGGTCAAAGGGAAAATACTGCAAGCAGCCAGAAAGAAACAATTTAAATATCATGGAACTACAGTCAGGATTACTCAGGACCTTGCAGCTTCTACATTAAAAGATCAGAAGGCATGGAATATAATATTCCATAAGGCAAAGAAGCTTGGATTACAACCAAGGAAATTACAACCCAGTGAAATTGAGCATAATCTGTCAGGGAAGGAGATTGACAATCAACAAAATAGGGGACTTCTAAACCTTCCTGATGAAAAGACCAGAGCTCAACAGAAAATTTGATCTTCAAATACAAGACTCAAGAGAGGCATAAAAAGGTAAACAGGAAAGAAAAAAACAACAACAGGTTATCAATAAGGGCAAATTGTTGACATTCTTTCAAGGGAAGATGGCACTTGTAACTCTTGAGAACTGTATTGTTATTATGACATTTAAAAAGGGATATACATAGACAGAGGGTGTGGGTATAAGTTGATTTTGATGTGATGCTAAAAAAAATCTAATTAAGTGGTGAAAAGGGATTATTCTGGGGGAAGAGGAAAGGACAAGGCAGACTGGGGTAAATTACATCACATGAAAAGGCACACAAACCTATTACAGTAGAAGGAAAGAAGGGAGGGAGATGAGCATTGTTTGTACCTCACTCTTATCAGATTTGGATCAAAGAGGGAATAGAATTGTGAGTTAGGTATAGAAATCTAACTTTATAGGAAGTAAGAGGGGAAAGAGGAAAGAATAGGGAGAGGTGGATAGAAGGGAGAGAAGAAGTAGTAAGGGTATAGGGGAAGAAAAGGGATGGGGTTGATAGAAGGTAGGTCAGACTGAGGGAGGCAGTGGGCAAAAGCAAAACACTAGTGAGGAGGGAAAGAGAGAAAGGAGAAAGAAAAGCATAAATGGGGGGATAGGATGGAGAGAAAGATACAGATAGTAATCATAACTGAATCTGAATGGGATGAACTCTCCCATAAGAGAGAAGTGTATAGCAGAGTGGATTAAGGATTATTATAATATTTTATATATAGGATATATTATATCCTATATTAGGATATTATATATATATATATAGGATTATTATAATCTTATAATATGTTGTTTAAAAACCTGGAAAGATGTATACAAACTGATGCTGAGTGAAATGAGCAGAACGAGAAATACATTGTATATGGTAACAGCCACATTGTAAGATGACTGACTTTGACAGACTTAGGTCTTCTCAGCAATGCAAGGATCTAAGACAACTCCAAAAAACTCACAATGGAAGATGCTGTCTACATCCAGAGAAAGAACTCTGGAGTCTAAATGAAGATGGAAGCATACTAATTGCTCTCCTTTCTTTTGTTGTTTTGTTTTGTTTCTTCTTTCTCATGGCTCCTCCCATTAGTTCTAATTATTCTTTACATCATGACTAATGTGAAAATATCTTTAATATGAATGTATAAGTAGAGCCTATATCAGATTGCACACTGTCTTGGGGAGGGAGGAAGAGAAAGAGGGGGAGAAATTTTAAAACTCAAAATCTTATGGAAGTGAATATTGAAAACTAAAATTAATTATTAAAAAAACAATCTGGAGAACAGATTAAGAAGAGAAAATATAAGAATAACTACCTGAAAACTATGAACAAAAAAAGAATCTTAATACAAGAATATAAGAAATAGTTAAAGAAAATTGTCCTGAAGCATTAGAATAAGAGGGGAAAGTAGAAATAGAGAAAATTCACTGATCACCTCCTAAAAGAGATCCTATGAGGAAAACCCACAGGAATATTATAATAAGATTCTGAAACCCCAGCTCAAGGATAAAATATTATGAAAAACAAGAAAAAAAGACAATTTAAATATGGCAGTGCCACAATTAGACTCACACAAGACCTAGCAGTGGTGACACTGAAAGATCACAAGTCTTGGAACACTGTATTATCAAAGAACAAAAGAACTGGGGTTCTGGCTGAAAATGTCATACCCAGCAAAGCTAAGCATAATCCTGAATGAAAAAAATGAATATTTAATGACTTACAGCACTTAAAAAAAACTTAATAGAGGATCTGACGTACAAGAGCCAAGAGAAATATAAGGTACATACCAAAGACTAATTACAAGGGACTCAATAAAGACAGACTGTTTGTTTACCTTTTATATATAAAATGTAAAACATATGTCCAAGATTGTTATTAGTAATTTGGTAGTTCATAAGAAAGATTGGGAGATACCTGAGTATGATACGACTTTAAAAAGTAAAACTCTTCAGAAATAGCTAAAAAGTAATTATCTTGGGGAAGCGAGGTGGCGCAGAGGAAAGAGCACCGACCCTGAAGTCAGGAGGACCTGAGTTCCAATCCGACCTCAGACCTAACACTTGACACCTACTAGCTATGTGACCCTGGGCAAGTCACTTAACCCCAATTGCCAAAAAAAAAGGTAATTATACAAATAAGGTGTGAGAGGAAGAACCAACACAGAGGAATTAGTTGGGGGAGGAGGGCTATTAGTTCTGGAAACCTACTTTCACTGGGAATGGATTCAAGCGTGAACTACACATTTAGATCTATAAAGTATAAAAGTTTTCTAAATTTAGAAAGAAATAAATGTTAAAGGGGATTGGGAAGGGGGAGAGGATTAGGGAGGGATCTCTAGAAGGGAGGGTGAGGGAATAGGTTAAGGGCAGGGTATAGAAGGGTGTTTAGATTTATGGGAATGAGAGGATAAGGGAGGGATCTTTGGAGGGGTGATAGGGTAAGTAATAGGAGGTCAAGGTGGAAGTAAAGTAGAGGAGTCAGGAGGATTAGGATATAAGAAGTATACACAAACATAAAACAGAGATCAGGAGTAGAATTTGTTAGGGAAAGTATATGTTTATATATATGTATATATGTATGTATGTGTATATATGTACATGTGTATGTATGTATCTATATATAAATATCTCGGCAGGGATGTAGAGAAGGAAGGGGAAAAAAGAACAAAATAAAGAATGCACAGTACAGAATAAAAGAATACTTACAAGGAAGCAAAGATCGATAGCTCTCAACACAATGCATAATATTTATTATATATGCTTTCTTGAAATGGAAATTTATTGCTATGTATTTTGATCCTCTTACATTCTGCTGTACACGTTAATACTTTTTTTCCTTTTCTTACTTTTTATTTGTTTATGTTTTCTCTTTTTATTGTGTATTTAAGTCTAAAATAAAAAAAAATTCTCAAATACTCATGGATACATGTGATGTATAGGTGATTATGGGTAATAGTTTTTTTGTTTTAGTTCTTCCCCTGTAATACTGTTCTATTTCCAATACAGTTTATTGGTTTGATTGTTAATATCTGTTAGTAGTATGAGGAATTTTCATTTGTTAGTTTATGGAGAAGAGTGTATTATTAGATGAAATTTATATATTATTTTTGGTTTGCAAAGTACTTTATGTAATTTATTTCATTTGATTCTCACAACTGTATGCTGAAATAAGTTATGTTCTCCATGTAGAAGAGACATTGTGATGTGAATGGTCATTTTTGTACTGATAGGCCTTTTCCTGTTCCCCCATGTCAACAACATCCTTAAGCTATTGTCCTAATAGTGGGATCATAGGGTCAATTATGTGAATAATTTTGTGTCTCTTACTATGTGACACCTTATTGCTCTTCAAATGGATTGTCCCAATTTACAGCTTTACCAGCAGTATAATAATAAGCCTGTTTCTCTAAGGTCCTACCAGTATTGAATGTTATCTTGTTTAATTTTGCCAATTTGATGGGTGTAAAGTAGTATCTTGGAGTTGTGTTAATTCACATTTATTTAACTACTAGAGTTTGAACACTTTTAAGGTAGCTATTAGTAATCTATGTTATTTATTTTGTGATATACCTCTTCGTTGACTCTCACCACTTACCTTATAGGGAATAGAAAAGCATAATGTTTCCTTAAAGGTAAAATGTAATCATTTAAAAAAAAAGTTGTCTGTTTACTTTTCTCAAATCATGAACATAGGGGTCAGATTTTTTCAAAACACTTCCCATTTGAGCTATGGATATGCATGCCACACTGGCATATCTCAAATGATCAAGATCTTACCATTTGACCTCCCTAATCAAATCAACAACCATTTATTAAGTACCTAATATGTGCTAGTCACCTTGTCAAGTACTGGGGATACAAAGAAAGGTAAAATACAGTCCCTGATCTCAAGGAGTTCATTTGTTTCTAATTGAAGAACATGCAAAAAATTCTGTCCAAATGAGGTAAATACAGTGTGGAGATAATTAACAGAGGGAAGACACTACCATTATGGGGTTCTGTAAGGGCTTCTTGTTGAAAATGGGATTTTAGTTGGGATCTGAAGGAAACCAGGGAAGCTAGGCACTGGAGATGGGGAGAGAGAGAGTTCAAGACATGGGGGAGATAGCTAGTGAAAATAAATGGAGTCTCATGGCTTAATTGATAACATTTAAAATATAAAACTGAAATATGCAGGCTTATAAAGACTTCAAAAACATGTTAAGATCAATTGACTGCTAATCATATTCTCTAGTATTGGCCTTATTTTTGTTGGAAGATATGCTGTTTTTCTCTGAAAAGAATAATTATCCCTAACTCTTACAATGGCCTTGCAAGGTTAGAATGTTAAACTCTTAAGGAAGGCTGTGATCTTGTCAGAAAAAAAAAAAGAAAACAACTCCTTTTGCTATACACTTGTACTTTTAATATAAAATTTCATATAATCATTTATTGGTTTAAATCTGAGCATTTTCAGAGTTGGTAAAATGCATTTTATTTCCTCTTCAAAATAACCAAGCCTACAGTCTTCACTGCAGCATAGCAAAATGACATTTTCTGCTTGTGTAAATGTTAAGCGTCACATATTTTACATAAGCAGAAAATACTATTTTTACTCCTTGATAATGGAAACTGTAGCCTTGGCTATTTTCATGTAGAAACAAAATGTTAGGTACTTTTAGCTAGGTGGTGGCTTTTTTAAGTCTTATCTGGTGATTGCAGTTTGTGTCTACTTTATCAGTTGAAAAATTGATTGATGGAAAAGGAAAAATTATTTGTCTGCTATGCAGTAAATCCAGAATGAAGTGACTTACTCTTCATTGCTTTCTCTCCTATATCAAATAGCTTTTTTTACTCCTAGCCAAATTTATTCATAGGACTAATGAGCCAAAGACATCCATACACTGTAGAACAAAATGACACATATTTAAAAATTTTCTCTGGTGACTTTTTTTCTTTATTTTTCTTTCTTGTAGTTATGGAATACTCTGTCCAGATACACACTGGAGATGTGAAGAATGCAGATGCCGCTGGCCAGGCTTATATTTACATAAAAGGAGAAAGAGGTGATTCTGGGAAAAGATGGCTTACCAATTCAAGAAATAGCTCAATTGCTTTTTCCAGGGGACAGGTAAAACAAAAATATTACTTATTAAATAAGTGCTTTGATTTGCTATTTCTCATTTACATGGGGTTACATGGAGTCTATATTATGTTCATTCATTCAACACTCAGCAAGTAGTTTTGAATGTACACAGAACACTATGCTAGATGCTGGATGTGCTAACAAAGTATAGATAAACACAGGTCCCTGTCCTCTTGGAGCTTACAATCTAGTAGGAAGGTTAGACAACAACACTGATAGCTATACAACCAGTATTAAATGGTGAGCAAATTAGATGGGAACAGAACAAAGACGGTCCAGAGGGGATTGCTGTGGATGAGATCAAAAAGAGGGGAAGAGATATCTATAGCTATAGATGCAGAATAAGAAAAATCAGAATTCAGTTAGTGTATTACTTTAAAGTTTTCATTTTTATAATATGAGGACAAGAATATCCAGAAGGACATAGTGCTTAAGTGTGTTGCTATTTTTTTTTCTTTAAGTACTAGTGAGGCATAGTGGGAAAGAAAATCACCCACAATCATTCCCGAGATCCTAAAGTCCCTTGTGTTTCCCTGAAGAGTATTTATTCATGTAATAACCAAGGCCTATTTTCTTTATCCTGGGTTGTATGACAACGTAGGGCTATTGATAAAGGAGGTATAGAATCATTTACTCAGTTTCTTTCACTACTTCAAAATAGTCATTCATGGTATGAAAGAAGGACACAGCACTTATTTCTCCAATAATTGCTTTCATCAGTTGGAAGGAAAAGATATATGCTTGTTGAAAACATGCTGGGAATACCTGAAGCAATCCATTTGTAAAGGATTCTGTAATACTTTTTTCATCTAAAATATTTGGAAGACAACAAAACAGGTTTCAAATTGGGCAGAAACTCTGAAGATCTTGGATTTAAAGGCTTTCTTTTTTAGATGTAGGACTTATAGAATAGAATACAAAAGATTGGCTGATACAGAGGGAAGGAGTGTAGCTTTTGTCCCATCAAAGTCCTATTGAGGAGAAACTATCTTGCGCCTTTAAATGATTACCTGTTGCCCATGTTAATACCGGGAGATGCCAAAGTGTGCAGCTACTTACGATACAGTATATGAAATGAGTGCCACAAGGAACATTTTTAAAATTACATTTACAAATTCACAATCTGATGCCATGTATACTTCCTCTTCTTGGTACAAAAGTGAATATGTTTTGATGTCAGGGCTACTGATATGAATTGTTTAAGTGCAGGGTTCAAAACACAGATTTCAAGCTTTTCCCTGGGCATATGTGTCATTTTTGTAGTTCTGCCTGATGCAAATATTAATTTTTATTACTGGTCGCATTTTAACAGATCATCTAAGAAGTCCATTGCACTTCCAGAAGAATCATTAGCTTGTCCTTATTTCATTGCCTGAAATAGAGAGCAAGAGAGGTGGCTAATGACACTGAGCCAGCAACTCAATTTAAATTCACCAAAAAATTCCACTCAATAGCTCACATTTATTAGCACTTTAAGGTTTGCAAAGCACTCTACACATGTAATCTCATTTAATCCTTGCATCAACTCTATGAGGGAGCTGCTAATTTATTGCTCCTATTTTATAGACGAAGAAATCGAAACTAAAAGTTATTAAATTTCTTGTCCAATATGACAAGCAAATGTCTGAGGCAAGATCTAACCTCAGGTCTTCCTAATGTCTAATCTACTATTCTAACCTTTGTACCACCTAACTACTGAAATACAGGGTTGTTGTTGTTGTTGTTTGTCCTTTGTTCTTGAAGAGGACCATGACATCAGGAAGGTGATGCCATGACATGCAAGGGAATTGGATTTAAGTGAGGGAGGGCTGTGCAAAGTCACAAGCCTCACTTTCTCCTCCAGAGCCATCTGGGTCTAGTGGCCAGATATACATCAAAACATCTGGAGATGGCCCCAGGTGTGGAATACTTAGTCTTTTAAAACTAAGGTCTTTAGCAGGTCTCAGTTTGACTGAGGAAATGTTTATTCAGTGATTAAGGCTAGGTCAAAAAATGAGGCAAAGAATGGCCTCTTTAACCTATTCTAGAAAACAAAATCAAACTGGGAGGGAAAGACCCTCAGGATTTCTGGCCAAAACAGAAATAATTCCTATTTACATTCTCTCTGAGTCAATCAGAACAAACAATGACCAAGTAGGGTTTGGCCTGGGACCTACTTCTGGTCAATCAGTGAAAGCCAGAGTGATTTGGGTTTAAGGCATGGTCCTCAAGAAAGAAATCCAGCCTGCAAACCCCAAAATAAAGGGGGCTTTTAATACCAGGCTTATAAGTTTGTATTTTATTCTAGAAGCTCTAATAGAGAGTCACTGAACAAGTTGGAGCAAGAGAGTGATGAGCTCTTCCTTCTGTTTTAGAAAGAGTATTTTGGTAGCTGTGTAGAGGATCACAACCTAGGTGTCATCCTTGATTCCTCATTTTTTTACCCTTACCCTATAACCAATTTTTTGGCAAGTACTTTTGTTTTTACCTTTGTAATATATCTTATATATGCCTTCTTGTTTTATGACATTGTCACCACCTTAGTCCAAGCCATTATGACCTCATGCCTGGACTATTGCAATAGCCTTCTGGTTAGTCTCCCTGTTTCAAATGTCTGTCCATTCCAGTCTATCCTCCACTAAGCTGTCAAATAGATCTTCTTAAAGTATATATCAGACCATGTTATCACATTATTCAGTGGTTCCCTGTTACCTCCAGGATCAACTGTAAAATCCTCTGTTTGCATTTTAAAGCAAAATCTGATCCATTCCTACCTTTCCCATGTATAACCAGCCCAGTGACACTGAGCTCCTTGCTGTTGTTCCTCACACAAGACATTCTATCTCCCAACTCCATGCCTTTTCACTGGTTTACCTCCCATGCCTGGAATGCTTTAATTTCTGCTTTATAACTTCTTCGGATTCCTTCAGGTCTCAGCTAAAGCCCAGCCTTCTGCAAAAAACCTTTCCCAGCCTTCCTTATTCTTAACTCCTTTGTGACTACCTCCAGTCTAGCTTGTATATGAGTTGTTTGTATACAGTAGTTTGTATGTTATTTCCCCCATAAGACTGTGAATCAGTAAGAGAAGGGACTGATTTTTGCCTATCTTTGCATATCTCTAGCCCTTAGCACAGTGTGTCACATATATATGCACTTAATACATTCTTGTTGACTTGATTTGGCTTCACTTGTTGGGAGAGAAAGACTAGAAATGTAAACAAGTGAAGAGACTATTGAAATTATTCATTACAGGAGCTGTAAGTAGAGAAAAGAAGATAGAGGCACAAAATCTTGTGGGAAAAGAATCCATGAGAATTTGCAAATGATTAGGTATGGGGAGTGAAGGTTAGGGAAGTGTAAGAGATAACTATGTGGTTATGAATTAGGGTAAATGGTAAAGAGGGTAAATGAAGTCCTCAGCAGAGATGAGGATGTTTGGAGGAGGGTGCAGTTTAGGAGAGAAAGTCATTAGGCTGTTTCTAAATACTCTGTATCACCTGTGTAGGCTTAATTGTTTTCATTATGCCCACTCTCATTCTTCTACCTAAAAGTTTCAGAAGACAGCTATCAGAAAGGTTAACTCAATCATTGCCTTTACTTCTCTACCCCATAGCAATTAGTCTTGCTTTTGCTGGCATCAATTTCCAGTTCTTTTTCTTTAGTTTTCCTATTATGTTTCCAATCGATTTTTTCCTATAATGTTTCTGATTGCTTTTTTCAATTTTTAAATTTGCTTAGAGAGAGAAACAATCAATCATGACTTTCAGAGATTCTTATGGCATCTTGATACCTTTGTTATTTAGGTGTAATTTCAAAGACTTTTAAGGCTAAGTAAAACATTAATTTTTCATTTAGTTGCATCTCTACTTTGATTACTCTATTATTTACCCTTTCTTCCACATCACTTCTTGGCAAAGAACTATAACAGGCATACATCCCATGCTGAATAATTCTACATCTACACATATATTTGAGGTTAATTAAGATATTTACATTTCTTTCAAGGTGCAAATCTCTTGACCATGTGAAGTAAATTTCCCTTAGTAGGAGTCTTTTATAATGCAATAAAGACTATGCTGTTGTTATTGTAGCCTAGGTTACAATGAGACATCAGTATGGTTTCTGGAAAGCTAAATCCAAATCAAGGTACTCTTTAGGTTCTCTGACTTGAGTCCTCATCTAGCATATTCTCTTCTAGACCCAACCAGATTAGACATGAAATTATGAGTAAAGAGCATTTTATTAAAAAAAAATAGCAAGGTAAATAGGAATATCTGGGACATATTAAGCATTAATAAACATTTGTTGATTTGAGCAAGGAAACATATTCCTAACTTCAAAAAATACACATAAAGACACTCTTCCACAGCCGGGTGTCAATTAATAGTCAATAAAGATTTATTAAGTTCCTATTATGTGTCAGGGACTGTGCTAAGCCAGGAGATACAAATATGAAAAAGAAAGACAGTCCCACCCCTCCAGGTGCTTATAATCTAATTGGAGGAAACAGCACACAAAAGAAAACTGAAAAGTAGGAGAAAGGGAGGGACAAGGAGGAAGATACCCAACTGGGAGATGGAAGACCCATAGTGGAGAAACTGATTAAGTCCAAAATAAACACAACCACATTGGAAATGAGGAGACAGGAGACCTATAAGGAAGGTGTTAGGATACTCGTAGTCAACTCTAGGCAAACCATGCTCCTAGGAAGAACCTCACTGCCACCGAATCTTCCAAGAATTGTCTATGCCTATGTCTTCTAGGCTGCCTCCTCCATCAAACTGCTACTGACATCCACTGCTTCTCTAACGAATTACAGTTGCTGGGGTGTTTTTGGTTTTGCTTTTCTTTCTTTCTCCTTAGAAGAGTGTTTGGCAGCACAACAAGGTTACCTCAGGCCAAATTTGTCTTTTTTTTTTTGGTTTGTTTTCTGTTTTATCCTTAACGGAAACTCTCTCAGGCCAGTTTTCTTTCGGGATTGGGATTAAGTCAAATCCTTTCAACTTCCATCCTGCCCCTGACAGCTAGCCCCAGACATGCAGGTTATGCTGGAATATTATTCAACAATTAACACAAGATCAGGAGCAGGATAAAGTTTGCATTCTTTGTTCTCTGGCAATTCTTGAGTAACTGCTGTACTGAATTTAGGTTTTGGGGCAGTCACTTGGTCCAAGATATGTCTGAATCTTTGCAATAATGAGTTAAGTTATCATGGACTCCATTTGTATTTCATTATAGTGTGATATCACTGAGAAATGAAGTTTTTGAGGGATTTAAAAAATAATTATGAACATGCATTTTAATCTAAAGAGGTATATTTCACTAGCCTTGTTTCCATGTAAAAACCCAGTATAGTTTTAGTGAGAATTCTGTGATAGATGGGAAATATCATTAGCTTCTTCCCTCCACCCCCAAAGAAAATACATTTGTTAAATACACTTTTACAGACATTCTAATGAGGGAGATTGCCTGATATAAACAAGCAGTGAGAACAGTGAGAAATATTTATGTATCAAGTTATGCACTCCTTTTAAGCTCCAATCAATGTACACTAGAGGAGAGAATCATAATGCTGCGATGCAAAGAGAAGCCTAGGCCTCTGCCCTGCATTCTGTATTCTTCCCATAATTCTATTATGTGTTATTACTCAATAAACATCTATTGGTCTTTGACTGACTGCTCACTGATTTCTGCCTTCATGAGGAATAGTAAAATCATTCATAGGTATTCTTGTTTTGATTATGAACATTCTGTAAAACTTTTACAAGCTAACATGTGCATATTTTTTAGACTTGGCATGATTTCTGTGGACAGATTAAGTGCATAATACTCAACATTTTGGGGAGATTGCTAGTCCTGAAGGATGTATGTTTCATCATGGGATGGAACTCCTATTAACTTTGCCTTTTCACTTCCTGTCTCCCAAACTGAGAATGCTTTTCTTCCTCATCTCTGCCTCTTGTCTAACCCTGGAATCTTTCAAGACTCCACCAAAACCTCACCTTCTGCAAAAGGCTTTCCCTACCCAGACCCCCCACCTACTAGTGCCTTCCCTCTGAGGTCATCTTTTATGTGCACTATATATACATAATTATTTGCATGTGTCTCCCTCATTAGGATGTGATCTTCCTTAAGTCAGGGACCATGTTTTGGCCTTTCCCACTTACTAAGCTTGTAGGAAGTGCTTAATAAATCCTTGTTGACTGATTGACTTTAGATATGCAGACCATGGTCCAGCTATGATTTAGCCTTATATACTTGCCTGAGTCAGACACATAGAGATCAAGTGGTGATGCTGCTAGGACGAATCAGAGGCAGGATTTTAAGGTCTTCTTGGACCCAAGTGTAGTTTTCTGTCCATTATTCCCTAAGAAAATAACCTTCTGGGGAAGATGTACCAATCTGAGTTTTCAAGCTGCTACTGTCAGCCTCTTGTTTGCTCTGTGACCTTTGCATCCACAGACACAGTAATTAAAATATCTTTACCTGTCATTTTATCTGCAACTTTCAATAATTCCTCCTAGCATATTTCACAGACTTGTCCTTGTCTCAATTAAGAACTAATGCTTACAAAGCATCCCTCTGTAAATGATTTCATAGCATCTCCCAATGCATAGATCTATTTGACCTCAAAACTATCCTGTAATATTGGTAGGGACAAATGTCTGGGAATAAGTTTGGAAAACAAACTATGAGAAATTAGTTCTATGCTCATCATTGGCAAGCTATGAGAAGCAATATGGCATGAAGTATAATGTTGTGTTAAGATCCAGGAGACCTAGGTTCAAATCCTGCTAGTGTTGTGATGATGGGTCAGTTATATAACTTCTTAGAGCTCCACTTTCCTCCTCAGTAAAACAGAAATGATAACAATGACACTGCATACCTCCCACATGGTTGTCGTGAGGCAAGCACTTTCAAAACCTTAAAATGCTATATTGATATGAATTTTTCAAGAGTAAATTTTACATTATATGTATTGAGATTAATATACTATGGAATCAAAATGAGATATGCTTGGGGCAGCTAGGTTGCACAGTGGTTAGAGCACTGGCTCCGAACACAGGAGGACCTGAGTTCAAATCTGGCCTCAAACCAAACACTTGACACTTATTAACTGTGTGATCCTGAGGTTAAGTCACTTAACCCCAATTGCCTAAAAAAAAAAAAGAGAGAGATATGCTTGACTCAGGCTTTCCTCCTCAACTTCTGCTCTCATATTAGATTACTTCAACACAAATCTATAATATATATATATATATATTTTCCTTAACTAAGAAGTTAAGGTATTTGAGGGAATATCAATATACAAATATAAATTTTACATATATGTGTATGTATGTGTGTATATATATACATATACATATCTATATCTATCTTTATCTCTCTCTATGTGTGTGTATATAAATACGTTGCCCCCTTCATTGTATCATTTATCTTGTCCTACCAAGCTTAAGCTTTGGTAGTTTGTGAAACACACTTTCACAGATATTTTAGTGAGGGAGATTGCCTGATATAAACAAGTAATGAGAGCAGTGAGAAAGATTTATGTATCAAGTTATGCGCTCCTTTTAAGATCCAGTCAATGTATACTGGAGGAGAGGACCGTAATACTATGATGAGAAGAGAAGCCTAGGCCTCCGCCCTGCATTCTGCATTCTTCCCACAATTCCACTATGTGTTACTATTCAATAAACATCTATTGATCTTTGACTGACTACTCACTGATTTCTGCCTTTGCTCTTATTTACATACTACTGAATGAACCAAGAGAATTATTGAAACCATGGTAACTGGGACCCCTACAAATTTGTGGTACATAATCTCAACTGGACAATCACTATGACAAGGCATTCTTTTCATACCTCCCTAATTGATTCGTTATCTTAGTCAGCTTTTCTAAATTTTTTCATCCTGTCTCAAGCTTCCTCTTCACCCTCTCAACTGAGAACCTTGTGGAATATTTCACTGGAACAAATTGAGGCCATTCATGAGAGTTCCTTCTTCTTCCCTCCTCTTCATCGTATGTCACTCAGTTATTTTCTGTCATTATCTCCTCCTTTGCCCCTGTCTCACATGAAGAGGTATGCCAAGGCAAACCCCTTTCATGTATATATGATACCATTCCATGGCATCTTCTCCAGCAGATTTCCCTCTTGTTCATCTCTATTTCATCACTAATCTTAAGTCTATTTCTAACTACTGGTTCCTTGCTGCCAACAAACCCACCCATGTCTCCTCCGTCTCCTCCCCACCAAACTTTACTGTATCCCTCCATCAAAAAGCCAACGATTGTCCCATATCTCTCCTGCCTTTTGAGGTGAAATTCCTTGAGAAGACTTTCTATGATCACTGTCTCCATTTTTTTCCCTTTCATTCTCTTCATAATTATATTCAGTCTGGCTTCTGACTTCATTATTCAACTGAAAGTACTCTCTCTACAAAGTTACTAATGATTCCTTAATTGCTAAACCTAAGGGTCTTTTCTCAACCCTTATCCTTCTTTACCTCTCTGCAGTTTTAGACTCTGTTGATCAACTTGTTCTCCTTGTACTCTTGTTTTTCTAGAATTTTAGCATGTCTTTCTCTCTTGTTCTATTACTACCTTTTTAACTTCTCCTAAGTAGATCATGTCCACCAACCATGATCATCCTGTAAGAATCTGACCTAGGTACTTTTCTCTTTATACTATTTCACTTTTTGATCTCAGCTCCAATGGATTAAATTATCATCTCTATGCAAATCATTCTCAGATCTATTTGTCTACCTTAACTTCTCACCTGACCTCCAGTTTCATATATTCAGCTACTTCCTGGACATCTCAAATCGAATATATTCAAAACTGAGCCCATTATCTTTTGTCCCAAACCATTCCTTCTTCATAACTTTTCTCTTACTGTTGAGGACACTACCATCCTCTCAGTCACCAACGCTCACAACCTGGGTGTCATCTTCAATTTCTTATTCTTATTCTCCTTATTCACAGCTCCCATATCCAAATCTATTGCCAAATCCTGTTTTTACTTTTCTAATGTCTCTTGCAAATGACCACCTCTCTCTGACACTGCCAGCACCCTGGTGCAAGTCCTCATCACTACATGTCTCAAAGGACTAGTGAAATAACCTCCTGTTGATCTTTCTGCTTCAAGTCTCTCCCAACTCTAGTCCATACCTCACTTAGGAATTGTACTGATTTTTCACTGCCCCTGCACAATAAACTCCAGTGGATCCCTATCACCTCCCAAGTCAAATATAAAACTCCGTGATTGTTTTCAGAGCTCTTCATAATCTAGCCCCTTACTACCTTTCCCACCTTATTACACCCTATCTTTTCCTCCCCTTGCTCAGTGTACTATGCAATCCAGTGCCACCAGCTTCCATGCTGTTTCTCACATGAGACACTCCATTTCCCAGCTCCATGCATTTGCACTGGCTGGATTCTCTGGGTTCCTTTGAGTCCTAGTTAATACCCCACCTTTTATAAGAAGCTTTTTGCAATCCCCCTTAATGTTAGTGTATTCCCTCTTTTGATTACCTTTGAGGCGTATTGCATATCTCTTGTTTGCACATAGCTGTTTATGTTGCCTCCTACATTATATTTTGGCTTTCTTAGGAGCATTTTTTATCCTTATTTTGGATCCCCAGTATTTAGCATAGTACTTGACACATAGTAGGTGCTTAATGAAAAGTTTTTTGGATTAATTGAGATAAAGAACTGTTTATTCTGTTTGATAAAAGTTCATTTAAAAATAAAAAAAAAATCTTCTTTAGTTAACTAAGTATTGGTTGATATTCAACAGCTATCACCTTGAGATTAATCTGTCTTTTTGCATTTTCCTTTTATTCTTTGGCAAACCCTAGCATCTCTATTTGATTTGCAGCCACATTTCAGTTTGTTATTTCTGACAAAAAAAAATCTTCAAGAATATCATGATGTTTTGTTCTTCCTGACTCATTTATTTTTGAAAAATTATTACCCAAACTCGTTTCCCTCTGTACCTTCTTCATGTTCTCCCAATTCAAATCTGAATTGTCCTCCAAGCCCCTATTCATGTTCTCTGAATGCTAAGCATTCAGAGTCTGTGACAATGAGTGGAGCTTCTAGTATTTTTTCCAGACATACAGCCTATTCTCAGCTAGCCTTCATATCCATGTGTCCCATGTGCTAAATAAAAAGCAATATCTTTAATGAAACTTTAAATAGGCAACAGAAATTTTGGGAAAGACTGTCATTAGCTTCACATTAACATTTGTGTTGGGTGATGGGGGGTAATTGAAGGAGCATGGGAATCAAGAACTAGGACATTGAAGTTCTAAGTAAGGCTCTGCCAGAAACTAATGGAGGACCTTGCTCAAGCCCCTGACCTTCCCTAGGGCTTAGTGACCTCCTTTTCCATTTTGAGATTCTCACCAACTCTAAAGTGACCCAAATTTACAAAAGGGATTGGATAGAAAAAAATTTAAGAGATGGAATGACTAATCTCTTTTTCCATGAATTCATCACTCCTCAGTTTAATTCTTTCTTTAATTGCAGGTGGAGGTTTTCACAGTTAAAGCAGTGCACCTTGGTAAACTACATCAGATTATTCTTGGATTCCAGAGTTTGAAAAAAGGTACAGTGAATTCAGAATACAAAATAATTGTCTGCACATTGACTGTACAGCTTGTAATACACTAAATATATTGGAAATTTAATGAGGGGTTGTAACTTTAATTCACCACATTATTTTGATAGGTTAATTTGGTATTGTTCCTATGTAGGGATATGCAGGAGATTTTTACAAAGCCTACATCAAATCTGTCTATCACTAAGCAATGAAATAAATATAATGGGGTGTTAAGGGAAGCACATTCATTCTATACTAATCTGAAAGTCTTATAAATCTCATTATGAAATCTGGTCCATTTCACCCCCCCCCCAATCTTTTGACAAAGCAAAATAGCATCAAATTGTAGTAGAGTAGCCTCATAAGATGGTTTTGTTTGATGAAATGTCCTAGTAGGCTTTTATAAAGCCTGTTTGTAACTCTTTTAAAAAATAACCCATGTTTCTCAAAGGAAGAATATGCTTCAAAGAATTGAGAATTTATGTAGGTCTCAGAGGTTGCTGACTCTGTGCACAACACATACACAGAGTTGTGTAACTTTGGATTCTAGACTGCCAGATTCAGGCCTCCTTACTGACCTTCCTTTAACAGTTATAAAAATTATCAGCATAGAATAATGGATATTCTTTGTGTCATTCACTGAAAGAACAGAGAAGGGAAAATGGTAAAAATGTGAAGTTACTTGAAATTGCTGATTACCCTTTCTAGGCCCTACCACTTAAATCTGCTAGTGTTTTATATTCATAGTTTTGAGAGAAAGGGGGCAATTAGGTGGCACAGTGGATAGAGGGCCAGCCCTGGAGTCAGGAAACCTCATTTTCTGAGTTCACATCTGCAGACACATACTAGCTGTGTGACCCTGGGCAAGTCACTTAACCCTGTTTGACTCAGTTCCTCTTCTGTAAAATGAGCAGGAGAAAAAAATGGCAAACAACTCTAGGATCTTTGCCAAGAAATCCCCAAATGGGGGTCACAAAGAGTCAGACATGACTGAAAATGACTGAACTACAAAAATGAGAGAATGGACACCTAGAATTAAAAAAAAAATCATTCTAACGAATTTACTGTCCCTCATCTTCCCATATCCAATATGTTGCCAAGACCTATTGATTTTACCTTTGTAACATCTCTCACCTAAAGCCTCTTCTCTCCTCTGATCATCCCTAATACTTTGTTCAGTGTTTATCAAATAGTAGGTGCTTACTAAATGTTTAATTACTAACTGAATATTAAACTCACTGTACTTTGCTTTATCAGAATTGGCATTTAGGATACACAGGTTATATTTCCAGTTCTGACATTTAATTTCTGTGACTTTAGCTTAATCATTTTAACTTTGTCCTCTGTTTAGAAACATAAATGTGTAATGGAGGAATGAATATAATCACAAAGACTGGACTTATTGGTCAGTCACACATTATATATGTGTGTGTATGTGTATGTGTATATGTGTGTAAGCACATATATGTATACATGAGAGACAGGGGTGAGAGGTGACACTGGCACTTGATTAGAGGATCCTTCCCTCCCCAAATTCATTTACATACATGTACTTATACATATATATGTATATGTATATATGTATATATATGCACACACATAAGTGTACATACCTGCATCTAAAATATGTATACATAGTGCACATACATATGCAATATGTCGCTAATGTGTATACATGCATGTGCATTTATAATACAACACACATATACATACATACATACATATATATGAGAAAGAGTCAGTCACAAGGGTAGTAAAAAGTAGAGCTGAAAATATAATCTATGCATTCTGAATTAAAATTCTGACAAAGCAAGATGCCTTTAGATTTATATAAAAGTAAATTCATTTAAAATTATGTCTGTTTATAGATATTAGTTCTTGTGTAACTGTGAATATGAAACACTGATAGGTTTAAGTGGTAAGGCTTGGTAATTGGCAATATCAAGAATCTTGACATTTTTACCACTTTTTCCATTTTAAAAAATGTCAGGCAAGGATAAAAAGAAAACCCATTTGTCTCTTTAGGATGAATACACATATAATATACATGTGTTTATCCATATGTATTATAAGCATAGATAAACTATTGTGCTTTCTTTGTGTTCTTTACTAGAATGACAAATAGGGAAAAGGACAATGTAATGTATAGGGAAAAAGCGGTGGTTTGGACCCATGATCCTATGATTTTATCAATGTGGAAAATTTCCTAATGTAGAAACTTTCTCCACCAAAGAAGATCTTCAGTTTGTCTATAACTGACAATCTGAGTTGCCTGTGACACTGAATTTAGGTAACTTGCCCATAATTACATGGTTCTGTATCAGAGGAGAGAGACCTCAAATCCTGATCTTCTTGTCCTCAAGGCTGACTCTCCCTGCACTAGCTTTCCCTATGCTATCATGTTGTCTCCTTTAGATATCCCATAATTTGTTAAAAAATAATTCTACTGCATCTGTTTAAAGAAAAATTGTTAAAATCACACAACATATGCTACTTCAACTAGGTTCCTCCCTAACAAAAGGTTGTCACATCTCTTTAGTGGCCCAAAGAAATAGCAGTGCTGATATAGTTACAATAAATTTCCTACAAGGATTACTAAGTCATTATATTACACCAAAATTCCATTACAATCATTTATTTCTTTCTCCCACCCCACCTTTAAAGTTCCTAATTGTATGCTAAGTTCTCACTTGCTAATTTACTATGCTCTTTGCAATGTCTTCAGGGAGCTGAAGAGAGAGGATCTGAAATACATCTCATTTATTCTTGACTCATATTTCAACTCCTATTATCTTTTGCTACTTTACACATCCTGAACTCTGTACAATGCCCACAAAAGCAAAACTAACCCAGTGGTCCATGGACTTGGAGGTGTGTGCCTTAGTTTCTCCCCGATTGCTGTCAGAACATATCTTTTTAAATTTCCTTTTATTGATTCACTTCTGAAAAGCTGAAAGGCTAGGCATCACTTCTCTGAGATAAGGAATGTGATTTCTACCAAAGTATTCATTATACAAAAAATAATATGCTACAATGAAAATTTATGAACGTATGGGTTGCTGTGGTACAAAGGACTTCGATTTCTTCTGAGAGAGGTGATATGCTGTGCAAATATAAAAAAGGTCTTAAAAATGTAGATTGCTAAGCCATGATTTTTGACTTTTTATTTCAAGCATTGTGTATGACCTATTGAATTTACTGAATGATGAAGCCATTGTCCTAGAAAGTAATAATATGACAAATATACCCTCCAATGTACCAATGATGCCTTTTTGAAAAGAAAATGATTAATTTGGGCACTGGTTGCTATTATTTCTGGACAATTGTTTCCCAGCAAATCTTATTGGACTTTTTAAATTCCTGACATTCGCCATCATAATTTTGGCAGATGATACTATTTGTTTGTCGTAAAGAAGATACTTCCTCTTTTTTTAATTAGAGAAAATTAAAGCCTTAATCATTTGTCATGTAATGTGAAGAAGCTTTCCCAGGTTAGGATTTACCCAGACATGTTGAGAAGTGTGACCTACAGTTGGGTATCATCTAGTACAATGGAACTCACAGTGTTGTTTTCAGCAAGGCTATATGATGCCTGTTTTCTTAGACTTTTTTTATCCCTAAAAATTAATTTTCTTTTTCTTTTGCCTATCTCCTCTCAAACTTGTCACAACCATGCATTTATGATATAATTCAATTTTTAAAAAGTCATTCTTTTACAAATTTTCTATTCTTTTTATGTTATTTAGTTCAGCTCAATAAATGTCTCTTACACACAAGCTATGTGCAGTAAAAACATTAGCTAGGCACTTAGGTATACAATGATGAAACAAAACAGGATTTACACAAGTGAAGCATAAGATCTGAGAGTTGTACAAATCATAATAAGAGTGCATACAGAAATAAGATCAGGCAGCATAGTGTAGTGGATAGGGAACTGGGTTTGGAGTTAGAAGGCAGAAGACCTTAATTCAAATCCTGGCCCTTCAGCACCACCAAGTCACTAAATTTTCTGGGCCTCAAATCCTCACCTTTAAAATAAAGAAATAGGGCTGTGACTGCATGTTGCTTCCATCTCTTAAATTTTCGTAAATCAGAGTAGACTAAGAAATTCAATAAGGGAAAGAGTAGATTTTATTATCTCCAAAGAGGCTGTAAGATTGTTCTACAAAATTAAAAATAACTAGTTTTTAAAAGTGAAAAGTTTTCACTTTGAAAAATGAAAAATTCCATCATACAGGTTATTCTATTGACTTGCTGATTAATAATGAATAAATGTTTGTTCTTTGACTGTTAGAGCTGGGACGTATCTTAAAGATCATTCAGTTTAACCCTTTTATTTTATGGATGAGGAATCCGAGATAGTAGAGTGGTAGGGATATGTCCAAGGTCATATTCCTAGTTAATAGCAGAGCCAGGAGGGAGATCTGACTGACCTTTGACCAACTATGACCAAAATTACTGATGGTTAACCAAATTCAAGTTTTAAAACATAGAATCAAATGATTAAATTTATTTATGTCTAGAAATACAGACTTAATTAGGAGCTCTCTTTAACACAATTTGTCTATAACTGACAATCTGAGTTGCCTGTGACACTGAATTTAGGTAACTTGCCCATAATTACATGGTTCTGCATCAGAGGAGAGAGACCTCAAACTCTGATCTTCTTGTCCTCAAGGCTGACTTTCCCTGGACTAGCTTTCCCTATGCTATCATGTTGTCTCCCTTAGATATCCCATAATTTGTTAAAAAATAACTAAATAGCTAACTAAATAACTAAATAAATAGTGTCTTCTTAGCATTATGAGGGAGTGAACAAATCTTCCATTTATTTTTTAAAAAATTAATATTTATTTATTTTTAACATTCTTTTCTTTTTAAATTTTGAGTTCCAAATTCTCTCCCTCCCTCCTACCCCTCCCCCATCCACTGAAAAGGCAAATAATACAATGCCAATTAAACATGCAAAAATCATGTAAAATATTTCTATATTAGCTATATTTTTAAAAAGTAAGAAAATAAATGCTTCAATATGCAGAGTTCATCAGTTCTCTCTCTGAAAGTGGATAACATTTTTCATCAGGAGTCCTTTGGAGTTGTCTTGAATCATTGTACTGATCAGAGTAGCTAAGTCTTTCATAGTTGATCATCATTACAACATTGCTGTTACTGTGTACAATGATCTGCCGGTTCACTTCACTTTGCATTGTATTCATATAGATCTTGCCATGTTTTTTTTTTTAATGAAACCATCCCCCTCATCATTTTTTATCACACAATAGTATTCAATCACAATCATATGCCACACCTTGTTCAGCCATTCTCCAATCGATGACATCCCTTAGATTTCCAATATTATCCACCACAAAAAGAGATGCTATAAACATTTTTATACATGTAGGTCTTTTCCTTTTTTCTTTTATCTCTTTGGGATATAAACCTAGTAGTGGTATTGCTGGGTCAGAGGGTATGCAGTTTTATAGCCCTCTGGGCAGAATTTCAAATTGCTCTCCAGGATGACTGGAACAATTCACAAGTCCACCAACAGTGCATTAATGTCCCACTTTTTCCACCTCCCCTCCAACATTTGATATTTTCCTTTTCTGTCGTTTTAGCCAATCTGATATGTATGAGGTGGTATTGATGGGGTATGGGCCCAAGCTGAGACCTTTGCCCCTTGCTCCAAAAAAGAATTTGGCTCTCATTTGTCTATGGGCCCCAGAAAACCCTTATGCTTCATTCAACTGGCCTTTCCTTATCTCTTATCCTTATTCTGATCTTTCCCTAAGGAAGAAGCCTAGTCTTTGATCCTACCTTTGATTTTATCAACCTCTTTCTTCCAGTTTTTTGTTACCCTGATAAAAGCCTAGTCCTTCATTGTCTATTCTCGGGTGACCCTACCCAGATACTCCCATTCTCCCTAAACTCCTTCCCCAGTCACCCAGATCCTTTTCCCAGCTTCTCCTTTAGTCACCCAAAATTACTTGAGTAGTATATAAGATCCACCCTAGCCCCCATTTAAATGCTGAGACTTTCTCATGTCTGCTCATCCTTATGGGCATCACTAATGTTCAGATTCCTTAAGAATCTGACCTGTATGGTTTATCTCTAATAAACTTTTCTCTGGCTGAAAGATTTGGGTTGAATTCATTTAGGCAGAGCCCGGGTGTCATGATCTCAGGGTCGCAGCACCCCTAAATCTCTAGACCTCAGCACCTCAGAGTTGTTTTAAATTGTATTTCTCTAATCAATGGTGATTAAAAGCCTTTTCATATGGCTTTAGATACCTTTGATTTCTTCTTCTGAAAATTGCCTGATCATATTCTTTGATCACATATCAGTTCAGGAATGGCTCTTATTATTTTTATATTTGACTCAGTTTTATGTTAAGTATATATTAGAGAAATGAGGTGTTTATGAGAGAATCATGCTGCAAAGTTTTTTTTTTATATTACTTCATTGTCTCTGGTACCTTTCAGCAAAATGTAGTTTCCCTGATGATCTCTTTCAATTAGTTCTATTTTTGCTTTTGCTATGTCTAAGGTCATGATTGCTGCCTCCACCTTTTTTACTTCAGCTGAAGCATATTAGATTCTGCTCCAGCCCTTTATTTTAACTCTGTTTGTATCTTTCTCTTCCATTTATTTTAATCAGATAATTGGTTTTTGGATGAAGTTATTATAAAGGAAGGACACACCTCTGTCATCACTCATATCTTTGCTCATCAAAACTGGATCAGCAAGCGTTCAGAAAAAGGATTTAGTGAAGTTATAATTCCACTGAAAGGTAATACCAGTTTTGTTATTTGGATGCCACTATGCCATTGCTCAATCTAGAAAAGAATATAATAGTTTCCATTATGCCAATAATTCACCTACAATCCTTGTAGGTCTAAATAGTGCTTCAAATTTCCATATGAACAGGATTCATTAACAAGGATTCAAAGGTTAATTCACTAAAAAATAAATGAAAAGAATAAATTTAGAGGAATATTACCTTGAACTTTGTGTTTTATGTTGTTTCCATACTGTGGAAATAAAAATATCAAGAAAGAAATAAAATGGTGCTTGCAGGTTTAGGTGTTGGTCTGAAAACAATTTATCAAATGTTGCTATGATATTCAGAGGAGGTTCCTGAATATGGTTATCTACCAATGGACTCTGTATAAACTTAAAATAAAGATAATTTGAAGATCAAAATAGTAGAGCTGGATCTCTACCCATTCCCCTCTATTAAAATAACAGAATCTCAGAATATTAGACCTAAAGGAGATGATATTGTCTATCTGCTTTTATTTACAGTTGGGACTGAAGTTGAAAAATATCATAGAAAGGAAGACAAATGATTGAAAATAAGACAGGTATATACTTATATATCTGGTCCACAGACTGAGATCCTGTAACTCAATCCACTGTGACAAAGTTCATGAACATTTTTGTCCTGTTTTGGACTACAGTTTGGCATTAAAATAAACAAAATTAAATAAAAATTAAATTCAATAAAAGGTTATAGAGGCATAGTAAAAAGTAACAGAGATCATCTATTCCAAACCTGTCTTCTTATAGGTGAGGTCACTGAGGTCTTTAGAAGTTAAAGGCTTGTTTAAGGTCCCGAAGCTAGTTGGTGATGGATGTGGGTGCTAGAAATCAGACCTTCTAACACTTAATGTCAAAAGTAAGCTGGCGGTGTAGGTATTCAACATAACCAAGTCCTTATAAATGAGTCCCTATTAGTGACTAATTTTCACATCTTCTTTCTATAATATTATTTATGAAAAAAAAGTACAGTAATGTTCCTTACAATTTCATATATTCTAAAACACAAGATCTATTATATGTATTGTCATTTTAACAAGAATTTGATAGTTTTGCTTATGTGCAATTATGAATTCATTCAACACATAATAAGATGTAATGTAATGTAATTAGAAATTATGTATAATACATGATACTAGTGGAAAGCAAAATTAGCTCCAAACTTATAATTCAACTTCAAATTATATTTTCATAGAGCTTTTTCTCATAAGATAACTGACAGCTGTCTACTGTTCATTAAAAATTACTTCAAAGCCTAGTATCCTATGAGTAAAATGATATAATCTAGGGGAAGGATTGTAAATTAGTCAACCCATTATTTTTCAAGAAATTTGTGAACAATACAATATAGTTCTTTCAATAATGCAGGTGGGGACACATTGCTAATATTATAAATATTGTTTAAAATTCTCAAATTCTTAAATGAAAGCAAGATGAACATTCAAAAATAGAAAATTCTCTACCTCCCCTGGGTTACAATTGGGAATATTGCTGAATTGACCCTATGTATTTCTGTTGTATGAAAACATCCTAAGTGCCTGGTTTTTATTAATGAGGAATTCTCAGAGGAATTAGGCACCATCCAAACCATTGCTTCCTAAACCCCTTATTTCTTCATTATCATAACTCTAAGAGCTTTTATGTATTTTCTTGTTTGATTTTTGCAACAATCTTGTGGAGTAGATAGTGGAAGTATAATCATTTATATTTTCCCAATGAGAAAATTGAAACATTAAATAACTGTTCCCAAATCATACAATTAATTAGTCAAGAATCCAAAAAAAAAAAAAAAGAATTCAAGGTTCTTTTATTACCCCATACTAGTTCACTCACTTGCTCAGAAGGCTCTTCTGGCTCCTTAGATTGGCATTCAAGGACCACCGTAGCCCAACCCTACCCTGCCTAGCCAGCTTTATCTATTTCTTCCCTCTGTGAACCTTTTGCTCCAGCCAGGTCATTTATGAGACTGTTTGCCTCATAAAAACTCCATATGTGGTCTCCACTTCAAGGCTTTACTTGACCTATTTCACTCCCTTTTGTTAATCCAAATTCTTGCTATTTATTTATGGCCTATCTCTAGTCCTGTCTCTTCTAGAAGGCCCTTTTCAAACACCATAGACCCCATTGATTTCTCCCTTCTGTGAAATTCTAGAGTGCATTTTGTCTGAAAGGCCAGTTTTGTCCCTTAATAATGTGATAACTTGCATGATTACTCTTTCATGTGTGTTTTACACATATAGCAGGTACTCCATAAAGAATGATGAAGCTTTTATTTAGTGTGTACTATGTGCCAAGTGCTGTGCTAAGAACTGGGGATACAAGTACAAGCCACTAAGTCAGTCCTTGCCCTCAAGGAACTTACTCTCTAAGGCGGGGAGAAGATAACGCAGAAAGGGGGAGACAGTGAGGGAAATAGGCACACAAAGGCACAGTTTGGAAGTGTTCTACAAGTGATGTGGAGGTCTGGTTCTGTGGAAGATACAGTGAAAGAACATTATTCAGAAACCAAAGTCCCAAAGGCAGAGTCTAGGTTTGGGTGAGAGGAGTATAAGAAGGATACATTTTAAATGAGTGGGTGTGATTTTGGGTTAAGTAGCTTCAAAATTGGAAATGCTTCACTTAAATAGAATTTATGCATCTGTCTAATAAAGATTAGAGTACTTTGAGTTTTTCAAAGCTTCTTTTCATTTGCCCCTCACAACAGCACTATGTGTTAAGTTGTGTTAAGTGCAATAAGTATTTTTTTCTCATTTTATAAATGAATGAACTGAGGATTTGAGAGGTTAAGTTTTTTGTCATACTGTTAAAAATTTCAGAGGCAATATTTGAACCCAGGTCTCTCCTGACTCACTCTCTCTCTCGCTCTCTCATTTTTTTTTAAATTATAGAGGTAAACGTGATCCCTGCAGTGATAAAAGACTCCCAGGTTACCAGCAGAGGTCAGTGGCAAATGTGGCTCTCTGCATCTCCCCTACCAGAAAACATTCCAGATATTCAATTGATTGTATTTGGAATGAGAGGAAAATCTCCTGTACAGAAAATTAAGAACTTGAAAAATGATCCATTTCTGGTAAGTTTACATTAAGATTACCTTTTGTTTATGTCTTACTGGTCTTTCAAATAGTATTTTAATTGGTTGACTGAAAAATAATAACAATGGCATTCAGACTGTCTCTTGTAATTTGCTGTGTCAATTTCACTTACTTGATAAATTTAAAATCACTGAAAAACATGAAGAAATCCTGTAGAGAAATGTGGTCAGTAAAACTTCCAGAATGCTTTTTCAGACATTAAAGGATACAGAAAAATGCAAAATGTCTAAAAATTGTTTTGAATCATTCTGCCAAATCTCAGACACTACCATATCTTGGCTGCCTTCTTGATAATTCAGTCTAGGTGCTTGAAGTTTCCCCCCCAAAGGATGGAGCTTTCTAATGCTTTAGCAAGAGTGTTATAAGGAACTATCACTGCTCATGTGCCATCCTTTTTAGAGATTTCCAGAGACATAAAAAGCATTTAATTATGTTATGGAAAGATCAGTATTCATAAAGTCTTTCTGTTAACTCTAATTTTGTTATTTCATAGTTGCACCTTGATGACATTGGTGACATCACAAAAGTTTCTTTTATATTGCTTGATTCATGTTTGAAGAAAGGAATTAAGCTACACAAGGTACTCTTCTGTGCTGTATATAAGTAATATTTAAATTATTGTAAGAAACATATTCTTTGAATCAAACATTTTTGGAATATTAAATTCTGCATAACTTAGAAATAAATCATTTTCCCAGTAAACATTATTCTGTTTCCAAAGGTGAGTAAGATGTTATAAATCTATGGAGAAAAAGAAAGGCCCTTAGAGGCCTGCATCATTACCTGTCAAGGAAAATACCTCTAATTAAAATTCATGGTCAGGGGTTTGGACTAGAGGGTCAATGAGTTCCCTTCCAGTCCTACATTTTTAAACTGTGATCCTACGACATACAACCCCAAAAGGAGGTGAGATCTAGACATGGAGTATGATGAGAGAGAACATACAGGTTACGCTGAGGCCAGAGCTCTATTCTCTCTCAGGAGCTTTTGCTGATAGGAGAAGGTATTTCCTAGACTACCTCTAAGTACAAGAATATTCTGATGGAGAAAAAATCAAGGATCTCAGGGGCAATGTTAAGGCATTGTGCCTATTCTGCTGCTGGCACCTTCCCTTTTTCTCCCTGTTCATGATGCTGTTTATAGAAGAAGTGTGTAGAGTTTGAAGAAGCTATTTTACCCTCCAAACATAAGAAAGTATATTATTAACACGTGCCAGGCTATGAATTGGAGAACTGAGTGAAATTATAGACACTATTTGAAGTGGAATTTTTACCTGGATATTATCATCTTTCTGGCTTCCATCAATCCCATTCCCATACAAATGTTCTATTTTCCTATCTATTCTGTCTTCTTTTCTCCCTATTTTACCTTTTGTGAGTTATATGCCATTAACATTTATAGAGTGTTCATTGTGTCTAGGATTTTGTGCCACAGCTGTCTATATCACTCATTTGGGACTCAATTTTTGTTTTAATCTTTATTTTTTTGTATTGCTCCACTCTAATGTGAGAATGGTTAGTCTTCCTAACTAGATTATAAATATGCCATACTCCTTGGCATTACTCCCATAATGTAGAATGATGTTATTCAAATAATAGGCACTAAACTAATAAAGACCTCATTGCCTTTTCTCTCACTATTCCCCATCTCATCCTTTCTTTTTCATTTCTCCTTTTCTGAGTATGAATGTCCTTTTCAATATCATGAAAATCCTGCCACACTTAGTTTTTGGATAGAAGATGAATATGAAACATTTGACTTCATGAAATAAAAATTACTGAACTAGAAGGAAGGGATGATTATTTTTGTTCTCATACTAATCTTCATTAGGGATTTGTTGTTAATTCTTGTTCTTGAGGAGAAAAATTAGAATAGGAGTACTGAAAAGATTATATTGAAGGAAAAGATCCTACAAAGTTGAGAATAACTGAACTGAGTTTTTATTTATTTAAAAAAAATCAATTATGTCTAGGCATTTCTTTTGAGAAAACCAGATTTGCCCAAAGAATTTTGAAATACAAATGCATGGAACAAAATGTAGTTAAGACAAGTCAATAGTCATTAGCATAGAGCTCAATAATGTGTTACATTTTGAAAAGAGGGCTATTTCTTTGGAGTTTAACCTTGTTTAAGAGTCTCCAAGTGAAAAAAAGGAGACAAATTCTGACTCTGGATCTTTGAAAAAGAAAGAGTTTAAGGGGCAGCTAGGAGGCACAGTGGATAGAGCACCGGCCCTGAATTCAGGAGGACCTGAGTTTAAATTCGGCCTCAGACACATAACACTTACAAGCTGTGTGACCCTGGGCAAGTCACTTAACCCTCTTGCCTAGTCAAAAAAAAAAAAGAGTTTGCAGAGCAGAAAGGGGAGGCATCAGACCTGGAATAGATTAGTTCTTGTAAGTGGGGTATCACAGGTGAAGGCTATTTATATTATAGGGATGAGAGTGAGAGCACTTCAATCCTTACCCTTAATGACATAGTAATAAAATCAAAACAAAGTAGGGATGTGCCCCTTAGGGCAGTGGAAGGAACTGGGTCTGAGATGAACAGTGAAGTTGAAAAGAAGTCTGCATTAAGCCACAAAATAAAAAAATAAACTGAGGCTGATACATGTTTTTAAAGGGTTTGGGGAAACTTAGTGATTTAGGTCTATGTTGGGAGGGAAGGATGAGATCATGTTTGTCTAAGTAATACAACCTGATACATAGTTATATAGAAAAAGGAATGGGGAGAGGAACATAAAGAAGGGGTAATGGGAAGACTAGGCCTTCATTGGTCTGACTTCCCCTTACACTGAAAAACACACTTAGCAAGAATATTGTGAGTGTTAGTTACCCAGAAAACATTAAATTCAAACAGCAGAAGTGGTAAATATGATCTCAGATAAGGAAAAAGTAAAAATAGATATGGTTAAAGACATGGTCAACAGGCATGCAAGAAAATTTTATATATATAATATATATATATATATATATATATATATATATATATACACATATATAAAATCTAAATGCAAAAGGGAAAGTCTAACTGAAACCAATCAGGAAAGAATGGGGAGTCTGATGCTACTGTATTTCAAAGTATATTATTAAGCAGTTATTATCAAGACTATCTTCTACTGGATTTTGAAAAAAAAATTATTGATCAGTACAAGAAGCTACATAAACAGTACCTAGAAACATATTCAGATAGAAGTCAGTGTTTGCAAAACTCAAGAACACAAACTCCTAGGGAAAGAAGTTTTTTATTTGACAAGCGTAGATGGAAAATGGTCTGGCAAAAAATAGAGTTCACTTAGCATCTCTTTAATAACATATAAATTTAAAGTACATGAATATTCTCAATATAAAACATTGTACCATAAAACAAATTAAAGTAGGATCCAAAGTTACACGTTGCACAATTACAAATGGAGGTTTTTTTTAAATAATAAGGCAAGTAATAGAAAAAAAATCATCAAAGACAAAGTAGCCAATTTGGTTTTATTTTAAACAATTGGGAAAAGCTTTTGCAATCTGTATAGATAGACTAAGAGATGCAATATAGTTTGGAAAAACCTGAATTAAATATCTCTAATAGAATCATTCTCTCCAAAAGGTAATTGAAATAAATATGTAAGAATAAACACCATCCTCCAGCAGACAAGTAGTTAAAGGATGTAAAAAAAAGTTTAAAAAGTAATTCAATCAATAACTATCTGAAAAATGCTCAAAATCAATACGAATCAGTGATATAAAATTTAATTCCATAAGCACTTATTAATTACCTAAGTAGATGATACTGTGCTAGGTGCTGGTAATACAAAGATTTTTTTAAGAGAATACTAATGAATCTTAGTAATCATAAAATATTACCTTATCACCATAAAAATAACAAAGAAGCTAAAAGATAAGAAAACTCATTGTTGGAGGGGGTAAGGTAGAAGTTTTAAAACTTTTTGATCTCAAGACCCTTTTATACTGTTAAAAGTTACTGTGGAGCCCAAAGAACTATTAAGTGGATTATGTCTATCCATTTAGAAATTAAAACATAAAATTTAAAGTATTGTTAATTTATTTAAAATAACAATAATAAACCTATCATGTGTTGACATAAATAGCATGTTTTTATGAAAAATATTTAAAATAATTTTCCAAAACAAAAAAAATTTCGTGAGAATTGTGGCATTACATTGTCTTACATATTTTTCAAATCTCCTTAATGTTTGGCTTATAGAAGACAGATATGAGGGTTGCCTCATATCTGCTTCTGCATTTAATCTGTTGAAATACTTTGTTTTAATTGTATATGAAGAAAATTCAGTCTCACACAGATATATAGTTGTCAAAGAGAAGTGTTTTAATATGGAAATAGAATGTTAGCACTATTATGAAAATTAATTTAACTTCAAGGAACCCCCCCTACCCCTGCAAAGGGTCTCAGAAATCTCTAGAATTCCACATGCTATATACTATGAGAACTGCTGGACTATGGAACTAAAAGTATGCTAATTCAGTGCTCGTGGATGGGTGAATGGATTCAACCATTCTGGAAAACAATTTGGCAATATATAAGCAGATAAAATCAAGTGTTTGCTGTATCAGTGTTTCTTGAGTTTTTACTTACTCAGTGTTGAAAACACTAATAGTTTCAATACTGTAGATATTTGAATGATCAAAATCTCTGTCCACTGAATAGAAATGAATTCATTAATAAGACCTGAATTCTTTTCTGTTGCTGGCAGCTCCGGCTCAAAGACATGGATACGAAGGAAGAGCTGGCCTTTTATGTGGCAGACCGGTGGCTGTTTGATGAAGATGGATCAGAAAGCGTGACGGAGCTAGCGGCAGTCAGGCCAGAAAAAGAACCCCTAAGAGGTATTGTTGCTAAAATAAGAAATAACCCTCCAAATGTTTTTATGAAATGTTTTATTAGGTTGTTCATTTCACATTAAAGGGAATCTAATCATGGAGAAATCTCTTATCAGTCACAAGGACTTTCGATGTGCCTTGGTCTTACTCCTACTTATAAGATTAGGGTTAAAAATTATAACATCAAAGAGCATGAACCGGAAGGGGCTTTCAGGGTCATCTTGTACAACTCCCTCATTTCAGAGATGACAAAATTCAGGTTCAGAGAAATCCACTGATTTGCCCAAAGTCACCCAGGTCATAAGTGGCAGAATTGGGATTTGAACACAGTAACCTTCAATTCCAAATCTAGCACACTTTCCACTATGGCTAGCAATATGCATATCAATTTACTAACTTAAGAGAAATAATTTTATTTATTCATTTTAAATGTGAGGAGAGGGCTCTGTGTTTGGTTTTTAATGCTCCGTTGTGGTAGAATTTCCTTTTAGCATAGTAAGTTTTTTAATGGTTACTATGTTTTATAATTTAAACTTAAATGAAAATTCCAAATCTGAATCTAGAAAAATGTTGATGCATATAATAGCCAGTATTCATATAGCACTTTAAGATTTGCAAAGTACTTCACAAATATTTCATTTGATCCTTACAACAAACCTGGGATGTAGGTGCAATTATTATTTCTGTCTTACAGATGATGAAGCTGAGGCAGGTAGAGGTTAAGTGACTTGCCCAGGATTACATATCTAGGAAGTGTCTGAGGTCAAATTTGAACTCAAGTCTTCCTGACTCCTGGTCCAGCAGCCTATCCACTTGTTTACCTAGCTGCACCTCAAAATCTTCAATTTATATTTCTCTCTCTCTCTGGATGTGTTGTAAAAAATGAGAAGTTGGTTTTTATGCCAATTCTGATTAATTCTTTAGTTACATATATGTACATATATATGTATATACATACATATACACATACATATATATATACATACATACATATATACAGATACACACATATATGGCAATCTTTATCACCAAGGCATGTGGAAATGGTTGGGCAAAGACACTTAGCATCTTTTTTGTCCCAGACCCAGAAGGTTGGTGAAGTTGGTGAAAGGTTTCATAACTCTTTTTTTTTCTACAGTTAACACTGCCCTTGCTAAAATATTTTTGTCATGCTGCCTAAAGGAGCATGTACTACCTAACAATATGCTGTCATCTAGACATCATGGTAGATGATAATTATTGCTATCAGTGGGAAATGCTAATGTATATTGAAGGGAAGAGTTGAGCCACTTCCCTAGACCACATTAATTGGTAGTGGCAGCAATTATCTCACTGAGAGCCTAATACCCAGTGCTACTGATTTGGAACAGACATAGGAATCTCCCATTGTGGTTCTTTCTCTCCTTGTTCATAAAATTCCAGAGCAGATGAGGAAACATTAACTCAATTTAAAAGCTATAATTAATATGAAGAGAACTTACTTAGATAATAGCTTTATTTTCCTCCTCTGAATGGAAATTAGAGTATGAGAATGGATATAAAATGTGGAATTTGGGTAACATCTGAAAATGAGAACTCCTCACCAAAGAACTCTGAGGTTTGGTGTTTCATTCTGCTATTCCTTTGGGCATTCCTCAAAGAAGGAAGACATGATAGCACCTTACATCATATTTGAGTAAAAGATGTTAGATCTTAACCTTGAGAAAATTATAGAGACTGTTTATTTTAACTTCAGTCACAACACCATAAACATAGCTGATACTCAGTAAATCTAGTTCAACTCTTTCACTTTACAGTTAGGGAAAATGAGACCCAGAGACCAGAGAAATGGTGACTTGTCCAAGGTCATGGAGGTAGCACTACTTAAATAGTAGAACCACCATTCAAACATATTTCTTCAGATTCCAAATCTAGTACTTTTCAATCTACACCACACTAGCCAAGGCCTACAGTTGTTATTTCTAACACAGTCATTTATATTAAACATTGAACTGATGAATAAAGCATTTATTTAGCACTTTTTTTCTAAAAAACACCATACTAAGCACTGGTGATACAAATAGAAAAGTAAGACAATCCCTGCTATCAAGCAGCTCACATTCTTAAGAGGGAAACAATGCATATGGAAGGTTTCAACTGCAAGTCAGATGGAAAGGTCCCATGGCCTTAGAGCACAGTGGCAAAACAAATGGTAATGCTTGAATGTCTTCTTGAATGATCATTTCCACTGAGAAAAGCATATCCATTTTTGATGCTTAACCATTTGACATTATCAAATATTTTGATAATAATAAGAACTTTGATTCCTAACTGATAGTTGGCCATCACCACCAATTGTTTTAATAGATGTGGTTGTGGCACCTGCAGGAGCTGTTGCCAGGCTCCATTTTCTCAGGGTTCCTTTCCAGGATGACTGAGGGTATTAGGTTGGAAATATTGCTATTCCAAAGTCTCTTGGGTTCAGGGTCCTTACCTTTTTCCACCAAGATCTGAGGGGAGATGGTATTCAAGGAGGTGATGGAGGTGATTCAACTCACCTGGCACATGCTCCCTTCTGAGTCCCTCTCAGGGAGCTCTACTGCTTCAGCTAGGCTGCCTTGACTACCCTTTGAGTGGCAGTTGGTTGGCAATTGGTGGTGATGGCCAACTAGAAATTTTTTCTCCTGATGATAGCTATGATGGCTGGGCTAGAAGCAAAACTGGTGGTCTGGGCAGTGCTGCCACCCCCAGGACTCTTGTGCTTATCCAACCCATTGGTGGCAGTTGAAAGGCAAATGTCACTGGTGGTAATGAGGAAGGTCCCTTCTCTGTAACATCTCATTTTAGTGATGAGGTTGGAAATAGATCTGGTGGCCTGGGGAACATGGCTATTCTTAAGACTTATAACTATCTTCACCAGGGTTGAAAGGGGAGATGAAAGCCAAGGGTAGAAGAATGGGTATTTGGCTCACCAGAGACATGCTGCCTCCTATCTTTCCCACATGCTATATTGCTAATTCAATTAGACCAACTCACCTGTACTGAGTATATATATTATTGATCCCTGGATGTGCTTTTTTGTTAAAATTTCCTTCTTTCTTTGTTTTGTTTACAGATGTGCTTTACTTAGTTAGTATCCACACAGGGATACAGCCGGCATCAGGAACTGATGTGGATATTTTTATCACAATATTTGGGGAAAATGGAGACTCTTGTCAAAGAAAACTCAGGCATTCAGGGTTAAATTCCAGTTTTGAAAGAGGCCAGGTATAGTATGAGCTAAAGGAAACAACTGTCTGTTTGTATGTACACATTTGTGTATGTACCATTGGAAACCTGCTTGCCTTTTCAAAAATGCCTTTATTTAAACAAAAAAAAGAATGATTGATTGAAGTGACTAATTTTAAAGCACAGCTTCCAATATGTAGTAGGTAAACAACAGATGTTCATTGATGATGACAAAATTATTATGGGTTTTTATCATCATCACTGTGACTATTGAGTGCAACAAAAATAGCCATTGAAAAAATGGTGGCCTAACACTGATTCAGATACAATTAGAAAAATAATGAATGATATGAACTCCTACGATAATTTGTGAGTCCACTCTTTTGAATAAAAAATGAACATGCTTTATTTTTCTTCTGATTTCTTTTTTTTAAAAAAATTCCTTTTATTTTACATTTATTTCCAGCCATAACCCCACCTCCTTACCTTCCTATGTGAAAAAATATACTTTTTAAAAAGTTCAGCAAAAACACCTAACATGTCAGCTGTGTCAGATGGCATGTGCAATATTCCATACTCAAAGTCACATACCTCTTCAATGAAAGTAGGAAAATGCATTTCTCTTCTCTGAAGCCCTTCAAATTAAGTCACTATAAATACACAATGTGTAGTTTCATTCTATTTGTCTTTCCAGTTACATTGTTATATTCATCAGGCATATTGTTTTCCAGATTCTGCTTACTTCACTTCATGTCATTCATATATCTTTCCAAGTTTCTCTGTACTCTTTATATTCATCATTTCTTATGGAGCAATAATACTCCACTATATTAATGTGCTAGTTTGCTTAGCCATCCTCCCATTAAGAGGCACCTGTTTTATTCAACTTTTTTTCCTTTAAAAATACAGTTTTTTTGATACATTGTTTTCATATCGCCTCATTTTCCAATGAATCTCTCCTCCTTTCACCTTCCTAGAGAACTGTCCCTTATAATACATAATAAAAAAAGAGAAAAAAGTTCCACATAACTAACCAACATATCAACCAAGTCTAACATTTTATGTAATATCTTGTTCCCATAGCTCCCACCTCTGCAAAGAAAGGAGGTAGTAGAATTTTTTGTATCTCTTCCTTAAGGCCAGGTTTGGTTCATAATTTTGTAGCATCCAAACTCTATTACTTTGTTGTCGTTGTTCTTTTCATTTACATTTCTGTAGTTACTGTTTTTTTTTCTGGTTCCACTGACTTTATGTTGTATCAGTTCATGTAAGTCTTTTCATCCTTCTCTGTAGTTATCATTTCATATAGCACGGGAATATTTCATTATATTCATGTACCACACCTTATTTAGTCATTTCCCAATAAATGGACATCTACCTTGTTTGCAATTCTTTGCTACTATAAAAAGTTTTGCTATAAATATGTTGGTGTTTATAGAATTTTTCTTTTTATCATTGATAAACTTGGGCCACATACTTAACAGTGTAAGCTCTGAGACTAAGTGACTAACTATTTAAATAATGTTCTTTTGGAAATTTCAAATGCATTCTGGAATGGTTAGATCAATTTTCAGGTTCACAAATAATGTGTTAATGTGCAAATCTTTCAACAAACTCTCCAACATTGACAATTACACCTTTGTCATCTTTGCCAACTTTTGGTTCTGAAGTAAAACCTCAGAGGATTTTTGATATGAATTTTTCTTATTATTGATAATTTGGAGCATTCCAAAATTCTTCCTTTGAGAATTGTTTGTATCCTTTCACCTTTTACTTCTGAGGGAACAGCTTTTATATTTCAGTATATTGACTTTCTAAATTGCATATGATATCTTTGTCAGAGATATTTGATAGAAATATTTTCCCACTAGACCACTTCCCTCCTTATCCTAGTTGCTCTAATTTTGTTTGTAGAAAAGGATTTCAGTTTCCTGTAAACTAAATTTTCCATTTTACCTTTATTCAGTACTAAGAATTTCCTCTCCCCAGCCAAATCTATGAAAGTTACCTGATCTAGTTCTTTTGCAATCCTTTTATAGTGTGACTCTTAGTATTTAGGTCACCTTTCCATTTGGGTTTATTATATTATGGGGTGTAAGATATGTTGGTCTGAACCTAATTTGAGCCAGTCTGCTTTCTAGTTTTCCTAGCAATTGTCATCAAATAAGGAGTTTTTCCTAGGTAATCCCATTTATTCTCCATGACAAAAAAGTTTTTCTATGAAGATTTTGGTAAATATCCTGTACTTGCCCTCCCTGGAGGGTATATGCCTGTAATTCAAGATTTGTGGGTAAAAGTATAAGGAAATTTTGGATCCTTTTATTTCATACAATTCCAAAATGTTTTCCAGAATTGTTTTGCCTCAGTTTTCTAAAATAAGACAGTAGAATAGAGCTGTAGGAAAGTTAAACCAAATGAACATGTTGCACTAAAATGTCTTTACATTCAACTCAATATAAGATGATGATGATGATGATGATGATGACATTGTTTATGTAGTTCTTAAAAATTTGAAAAATGTTTTATACATGTTAATTCATTTAATCCTCACAATAATCCTGTGAGTTAGGGACTTTTATTGTCACCATTGGTAGAGGAAATTTCCTCATCAAGGAGTTACCTGTATTGAAAAAAATAACGGGTCCATTTCCTAACCCTAGAAGTGTTTGAGAAAGAGAATGGACAAAAAAAAAAAGGATGGTAAGATGCTGATGGATATTTCATGTAATACTGAGTGATCCTGTGTAGGGCTATCATAAATCCACAACTCTTTTTTTTTCTCTTTCTTTTCAACTTGTAGACAGTGAGGTGACACAGTAGGTAGACAACAGGAGCTTGAAGTCAAGAAGGAATAATTTCAAATCTTATCTTTGACACTAGCTGTTATGACCTGGTCAAGTCACTTAACCTGCTTGCATTTCAGTTTGTTCATCTGCAAAATGATATAATCATGTAAAACATTTCCATTTAGTCATTTTGTACAAGATGACTTGAATAAAAAAAAAGAATGAAAGAAGGAAAGTGAAAAAAATACCATGCTTTAGTCTGTATTCAGATAGTATCAGTTCTTTCTCTGGAGGTGGATAGTATGCTTCATCTTTAGTCCTTTGGGATTGTCTTGGATCTTGTATTTCTGAGTATAGCTGAATCATTCACAGTTCTTCATCAAACAATATTGCTATTATTTTGTACAATGTTCTCCTGGTTCTGCTCATTTCACTGCATCAGTTCATATAAGTCTTTCCAGATTTTTCTGAAAACATCCTGCTTGTCACTTCTTATAACATAATAATATTCCATTACATTCATATACCACAGTTTGTTTAGCCTTTTGCCAATTGATTATTGTTCCTTTTTTTTAAAGCTATCTCTTCTATTATCTGTGCACTTTTTTAAAAGAAAAATTTTATTACAGAAGAAATGTGTGGAATAACGATTGTTTCCTAGTACTTTAGCTCTTTTGGGTTATAAGTTGGCCAATAACTATTCAAGTGTTCCAGGTAACATTTAACAAAATGCCCATGTGTGGCCATGGACAAATGTGTTAAAGTACTGTAGCCACAGCTTTCTAGAGTTCCTCTCCAGAGCATGTAGTGCTATGATTTTGGGATTGTTATGGTTCATAAGGCAGGGCTATGATACTTTAACACTGAAAAATTGGTCTATAAAACCCTAGAATTGAAGGGATATTGTATGTTGTTTAGTCCAACTCTTATACTAATCATGAAATCTATCAATCACATGGTTAATATGGCATTCACCTTTACCTTGAAGACCTCCATTCACTGGGAACTCACTACTTTAGGAGTAGCTCAATCTATTTTTAGACTTAATTTCAAGATTTCTAATTTCTCCTTATAGTTAGTTGAAATCTGTCTCCTTGTAATTTCTATAAAATTGATCTTAATTCTACCCTTGGGGCAAATGTAATTCCTCTTTTCCATTCAAATATTTGAAAACAAATACTGTCTCCACCTAAATGTTCTATTATTTGAGCTAGAAAACCATTTGATCAATCCTTGTATGACCTGGATCTTTATTGCCCTTACCATTCTGGTTGCCCTCTTCTAGAGTCTATCTTGTTTTTTTGGTGCATTTCCTGAAATGTTGTACTGAGAAGTAGACACAGTATTCCAAATGTGGACTTACCAGAGCAGAATATTGCTTATTTTAGACACTAAAATTCTGTTAATGCATTAGCTTTTTTCTTTTGAACACCAGTGACTAATAAATATTTAGGGTTTAAGTCTTTTTTCCTTTCAAAATATCTTTGTAGCCCTAATTTTTCCCATGGTGTATTTGTTTTATTGATTTTTAAGGCAAGGGCCCCATATTGTGTTTGTGTTTTGATTTTTAAGTTAAGGGAATGACTTTATATTTCTCCCAATTAAATTATTTCAACTGATTAATTTCAGCTTACATTCTATCCTACTGAGGTTTGTTTTTTTCCTTTGAGGGTAGGAGGGTGGGGGTATCCTGATTCATTTTATTAGCTATCCTCAGTTTCAAGTCTCCAATCAATTTGATAAGTTTGCCACATGTAGGTCATTCAAGTCATTCTAAAAAAATGTTAAACAAAATGGGGACAAAAATAGCACCCTGAGGCAATTCACTAGAGGTTTCCTGCCAGGCTGACAATGATCCATCAATAAGTAATGCATTCAGGTCTGGTCATATCATGATTTCTAAATCTACCTAACTGTTATCCCCAGTCCACTTATTTTTAATTGAAGTGAAAATCAGTTTAGAAAACCTTTTAATTGTATTATTATAGTAATAGTTGAGTGGAAGTGGAGCAAAAAGATGGCATTGAGTCAGATTACATTTTTATAGCTGACCAGTAATTCTCTATTCTTGGATCACATAGGACAACAGATGACATAAAATATGGCCAAGAATAAAAAAAGAATACTTTCTTAAAAGATGTGAGAGAAACACACATGAATTCATGTAAGATTTATAAAAAGAGATCTGTAAATTATTTTTAAATTCCTTCATTTTTCAGTTTTTGTGTACAACATTCAAGTGTACAACACTTGAATGAATTAGTGAAGAACACTTATTAGATGCTTACTGTGTATAAGCACTGACTTTTTTTTTTCTTACTCTAAAATAGAATAATATAACCTTTTTTCTGGTCATGATAAGGCATAGAACTGTAATTTCATTAGTATGGGCAATTCCCAATGTGGAAACTTCTTCTATCTATGAACACAAGGAGTTTCTGTGTAATTTAAAATTTTAGAGAGTTTCCTGGGACAATGAGAGGTTAAGTGACTTTTCCAGAGTTACATACATAGCTGATATATGTGGAAGGCAGAAATCAAACCTGTCTTTTCCTGACCCCAAGCTCAGCCTTCTATCAGTCTTCTTCTGCTTCTATAAACCATTTAAAACAGTGCAGTTTTCATATCAGATCAAGCGCTGCCAAAAGAGTCAGAGTACCTGGGCTTCAATCCTGCCTTTGATGTCTGCTGCCTCTATGGCACTCAGCAAGTAGCTTACCCACCCTATGTTCCTCCCCCAGAAACTCACTTTCCTTATTTGTGAAATGTGGGGGTTGGACTACATACCTTTTGAGGTTCCCATACAGATGAAAATCTATGAACTATTAGACTAGATGTGAGATGCAGAACAGTTTTTCTCCTCCTAAAATGTTGAGGTGAAATGTTGTCATTGGCACAGGTACATAATTCATTCTAATTGTTATAAATTATTTCAAAAATCACGGAACTTTATCACTCAGAAATTGAATTAACGCAACATAAAGAGCTGGCCTTGGAACCAGGAAGACCTGGAATTGAGTCCTGCCTAAGACACATGTTGGCTATACATTGGTGGACAAGTCACTTAGCCTGGAAGTTCTCTAAGAAACTCTTTAAGATTATAAGTTGCAAAGATGGTGCCAACCTGCATTGGTAGAGGGTGTTTCCATACCAGAGATTTTTCTAGGTCATTGAAATGTTGAACAGGTCAAATAACGATTCTTAAGTTTAGACAAGTATTTATTTATATGGTCACAGAACAGGAAGAGGGAATAGGCTGGATGGACTTACTTCAGGAAATTGCAAAACTCCTTTAATGACCCCAGGTTTCTCCAAAAAAAAAAAAAAGCTCATCATTTTAACATCAGTATTCAATGGTTGTTGTTGTGTGATTGAAAGGCATGTAACACAACATTCTTAAATGAAAATTTAATACAATGGAGGGCAGTAGAGAGGGACATGTAAGTGTGAAGAGGCTGCAACATGTGACCAAAGTGGAACTTAGAAGAATAGGAATAAAAAGATATCATCAGGGAAATGGATGATAGGAAGAAAAGATGGGCTAACCACTTGTCCAACAACTATTCAAATACTTCATTGCTATCATTGGGATATCAGGAAAAAGTCACATAAATCTCTTGCATATTGCATCTAACCCCTATGGTACACTTATGGGAGGATATGAACAGGAAGTCCACAGGATGGGTTATGGTAGATGGGCTGTGATCTGCATTGTAAGAAGAAACATTCAAATCATTGGGATCTGAGGTCTACTTGAAGGTCTGACTAAATTGCTTTTTTTTTGCTCGCTTTTTAAAATTTTTTAATTTTTTTTTTTATTTTTAGGCAATTGGGGTTAAGTGACTTGCCCAGGGCCACACAGCTAGTAAGTGTCAAGTGTTTGGTCTGAGGCCAGATTTGAACTCAGGTCCTCCTGACTTTAGGGCCGATGCTCTATCCACTGTACCACCTAGCTGCTCACTTTCTAAGATTAATGTGAATGAGAAATTTGGTCAAACCTGAGAAAGTTCAGTTTAAATTTGGGTAGTAACTTTGTTATTTTTTTCAAAATGTTTTATTAATTTATTTTTAATTATCAACAATAACTTCCATAAGCTTTCGACTTTTAAATTTTTCTCCCCCTCCCTCCCTACTTCCCTCCCCAAGATGGCTCACAATCTAATATAGGCTATAGACATATATATATATACACACATATATGTATGTATGTATGTATATACACGTTCCTATTAAACATATTTTCACATTAGTGATGTTGCAAGTAAGAATTAGAACTAATAGGAAGAACCACCAGAAAGAGGAAACAAGACACAACAGAAGAAAAAAATAGCAAATAGTATGCTTCAATCTGCATTCAAACTCCATAGTTCACTCTTTGGATGTGGATAGCATTTTTCATCATGAGGCTTTTGGAGATGTCTTAGATCCTTGTATTGCTGAGAGGGGTTAAGTCTATCAAAGTCAGTCATCACTCAATGTGGCTGTCACTGTGTACAACATTCTCCTGGTTCTGCTCACTTTACTCAGCATCAAACCATACAAGTCTTTCCAGGTTTATCTGAAGTCTGCCTGTTCATCATTTCTTATAGCACATTAGTATTCCATTACATTCATATATATCACATTCACAATTATGATTACTATCTGTGTTTTTCTCTCTATCCTTCCCCCCCATTTATGCTTTTCTTTCTCCTTTTCCCTCCTCACTAATGTTTTGCTTCTGACCACTGCCTCCCTCCGTCCCACCTCCCTTCTATTAGCCTTCTCCCTTTTCTTTCCTCTTTTCCCTTCTATTGCCTATAGGGCTTGTTAGATTTTATACCTAATTGATTATGTTATTCCCTTCTTGAGCCAAATCTGATGAGAGTAAGGTTCAAACAATGCTCATCTCCCTTCCTTCTTTCCCTCTGCTGTAACAGGTTTTTTTGCCTTTTCCTCTGATGTAATTTACCCTTGTCTGCCCCCTCCTTTCATTTTCTCTCAGTACATTTTCTTAGTTAGATCAGATTAATTCACTTACTTGGATCCATTTAATCTACTTGATTAGACTTTTTTCATCATTACATCAAAGTCAATTTATACCCACCCCCTTTATGTATACCCCTTTATCATGGTGTAATAACAATACAGTTCTCAAGAGTTACAAGGGTCATCTTCCCTTGTAGGGATATAAAGAGTTTGCCCTTATTAAAAACATGCAGTTTCTTTCTGTCCCATTTACCATTGTATATCTCTCTTGAGTCTTGTATTTGAAGATCAAATTTTCTGTTGAGCTCTGGTCTTTTTATCAGGGAGGTATGGAAGTCCCCTATTTCACTGAATATCCATCTCCTCCCCTGAAAGATCATGCTCATTATCACTGGGTAGTTGATCCTTGGTTGCAATCCAAGCCCCTTTTCCTTACGAAATATCATATTCCACACCCTACACTCTTTTAATGTAGAAGCTGCCAGGTCCTGTGTAATCCTGACTGTGGTTTCATGATATTTAAATTGTTTCTTTCTGGCTGTTTGCAGTATTTTCTCTTTGACCTGATAATTTTGGAATTTGGCTACTATATTCCTTGGCATTTTCAATTTGAGATCTCTTTCAGAAGGTGATTGGTGGATTCTTTCTATGGCTATTTTACCCTCTGGATCTAGGACCTCAGGGCAGTTTTTCTTGATAATTTCCTGAAAGAACTGTCCAGGCTCTTTTTTTCATTGTGATTTTCAGGTAGACCAATAATTTTTAAATTGCCTCTCTTGGATCGACTTTCCAGGTCAGTCATTTTACCAATGAGGTATTTTACATTTTCATCTATTTTTTCATTTTTCTGTTTCTGTTTGACTGATTCTTGCTCTCATAGAGTCATTAGCTTCCATCTGTCCAATTCTAATTTTTAACAAATTGTTTTCTTCTATTAGATTTTGTACCTCCTTCCCCATTTGACCAATTGTATTTTTTAAGGACTTGTTTTCTTCAGGGTACTTTTTTTTTTTCCAGTTGGCCAATTGTATTTTTTAAGGACTTGTTCTCTACAGTTAATTTTTGTCCTTCCTTTTCCAAGCTATTGACTCTCTCTTGCATACCTCTTATTTCTTTTCCCATTTTTTCTTCTACCTCTCTCATTTGACTTTTAAAATCCTTCTTGAGCTCTTCTAAGAAGCCTTTTTGGGCTTCAGACCAGTTCATACTCCCTTTTGAGGTTCCAGATGTGAGTTTGTTGATAATGTTGTCCTCTTCAGAATTTTTGCCTTGATCTTCACTCTTCCCATAATAAGAATCTATCATGTGTTTCTTTTTTCTCATGATGTTTGCTTATTTCCTGGTTGGGGAGCAAAGGGCACTGACCCGAGCTTCTTGTGTTGGGAGCCTAAGGCCTGGTCAATGGCTATGTTTGCTGGGGCCTCCAATGTTGGCAGTTGGAGGCTGTAGGATTCTGGCAGCTTACCTGGTGTTGGGCTGGAATCAGCAATACTGGAACTCTAGGGGTAGGATTGGGTAGCGTGACTCCTGGAGACTTCCTGTTCACCCAGGCCTTTCCTTCCTTTTGCTTTCTTCAGCTCCTTTCAGATGGATGTTGTAGTATGTTTATTCACCTGGGGCCCCTTGGAGCACTGCTTCCCTTAGTTTTGCTGAGGCATTGGGAAAGCCAGTTCCTGCAGAATGCCGAGGCACCAGGTGGTTTTCTGAGCTGGTTTCCACTGGTTCCTCAGCCTTCAATGAGGGACTCAGGGGCCCAGATATTGGTGTTTACCTGCTCCACCACCTGGGTTTCAGGATCTCCTCCTGGTATGCTGAGGTGGGGCTTTCTAGTAGCTTGCTGGGATGCCTCCTGTTCTATACTGCTCTTTTCCCCCAGGGTAAGAGGGGCCTTTCCAGTTAATCCCTCAAGCTACCTGGGCTACTGGACTGCTGCACCCCATCATTCTTCTGGTTCAGCTGTTCCAGGGTTTTTCCTGGGGTGATATTTTCTGGGCTTTCAAGGGTTAATAAGGGAGGGTAAGAGAGACTCACCTCTTACTCCCTCATCTTGGCTCCTATAAGTGGAAGTGTCAGTGGGTAGTAACTTTAAAACATGCTATTTTTAAACCCAATATTAATAACAGTAACCACAATATTACTGGACAATTTAATGATGAGTAAAAAAAATAAAATTCTGATGAAAAAGTACAATGATCTGAGGCAAAAATGCAATATTGCTAATAGGTTAGAATAAATAATATGCTGAATTTGATGAGAATTAATTGAAAACAGTAAGTGATTTTGTCCACTATTATTTAATGTCATAAATTATGGTGACAAAGAATGGTGATAATGATTAGCCTCAAGGAACTTTACAGCAGGGAAGAAGGCAGAAAGAATCCTCATGGGAGAGTTTTTCAAAGTTTAGGGTCAATATAGACTGACAAGAAAGTTAGAATATTTTTTATTTAAACTGTCTAGAATACAACCAAAAAATGAGACTTTTGTAAAAAGTAACCACTAAGTTATTTACATCATTTTCCCCACCATCTCCTTCTTTAGGTCTCATGTGGGGAAATCAAAGCAGATATGGCAAAGATTGAACTGTGGTTAAAAATAATCTCTCTACCATTTTCCTTTCCCTCCAGTGTGCTTTGTATGAAGCAAACTTAACACTGGACAGCCGTTCGGGGGTGGGTAGAGAGAATTTGGACTAAATAACTAAATGAGTCTTTCCCCTCTCCTCTATTTTTTGCCATTTCTGGTCTTTTAGTCCTTCCTGGATGGTTGAGTGGTTGGCAACTAGTGAGATTTAATCTGCTTCTTCTATCCATCTGGTCTCTTTTATGTCACCCACACATACACCCATATATCCACCTACACATAGGCTGTGTCTTACAAAAACACAGTGAAGTAGAGAATTGAGGTAATTATCTGAATAATTCAGGCCAAGAACTACTTTCATCCAAACTATCTAGACAATTAGGATAAAAATATTTTTGATGTAAGTCATCTGGGTTATTGCTAAATCCTCATTCAAAATTTAAAAATGTATATGAGAATCAGAAAATATTGAAAGTCTGATTCTCTGTGCAATCTTATGAACAGGTCTGTAATTCCTGATGTGTATTGGCAGATTGGTGTTCATTTTTAACTGAGTAAGAATTATACTAAACAACACAATAGATTACCTTTCCCCCACAGTGTCACCAACTTTTCATTTTAGAGGGCTCTACAAGCAGGGAGTCCCATATTTCAGTAGTCCCATAGTGAAACAGAAGAACCTAGAGAATGAGACCGAGCTAATCTCATAATCTTGTTTACATATAATTCATACTTACACAAATACTGTAATTGCCTCCATGGTTTTTTACTTCTCTTGTAGTCATTGAAAATTACTTAGAGATCTCCAAACACATCAAGGGATAGGCCATGTGGTATTATGAAAAGAACACTGGATTCAAGTCAGATGTTTGCTGTTCTTCAATCCTGTCTGACTCTTTGTGGCCCATTTGGGGTTTTCTTAACAAAGATAGTAGAATGGTTTGCCATTTCCTTCTCTAGCTCACTTTACAGATAAGGAACTGACTCAAACAGGGTTAAGTGACTTGCCCAGGGTCACACAGCTAGCAAGTGTCTGAGGCCAGATTTGAACTCAGGAAGATGAGTCTTCCTGACTCCAGGCCCAGAACTCTATCCACTACTCCACCTATATTCAAATCCTGGCACCTGGGAGGATATGGACCTGGGCCCCAGCCTCAGCTCTGCAACTTACCATTTCTGTGCCCCGGAGGAAGTTATTTAACCTCTATGGGCATCTGTCTTCTCACCAATATCATGCCCATGAACATGATGAATGCTCTCTAAGCTTCCTTCCAATTCTAAATCCTCTGATGCTAAGAGAGTACTTATAAGTTGAAGAGAAGTTAACATTCTGTATTGGAAGAGGAAATTTCCCCATAGGGAGTTACATATACCAATGGCCTCTCAGATCTAAACCCTTAAGTCAATAAATCCCCCTATAATATCTCTGCCACTGTTAATAAGCTTGAAATATGAACCATGGTCCAGGAATAGACTGTTGTACTATGAATCTTGCTTACTGTAAGTCATCTCCTTTCTAATATTTGTGTTTATATGTAGAGATATGTACACAGCATATGTGTGTGTGCGGGGGTATGCAGATCAGTGCAAGAGCTTCTTGTTCCCTCAGTCCTGGTTTGTCTGGCTATGCTTTATTCTCTTTACCTTCACCCAGCCTGTGGATAATTTTGATTACCTAATTTCTCCCCTAGAGCTGATTTTTTTCATCAACTTTTGCCTTTCTACTTCTCTCAATTTCCCAGAGTTTGGGATCATAGAATATGGGTACCCACTCCTTCAAGAGGCAGCAAGTTCATTAACTGCAAATCTGCCTCCATGAATGAAGAGGGTGCCAGTGATTTTAACTCTGCAGCTCTTATGTACTAGTGTCAGGAGCTGGAAATGGGCACAAACTGGTGCCTTCTGAGAGTTTTTCATTTTCAAAATGGTTGGCACTAGTGTGTGAGACATGGGTATAGGGGTAGCTTGGCACTAGATCTCCACTGTTGGCAGTGGCCTAATACAGTAAAGTGAGTGATTTAGAGTTTGTGGTTCTTTTCAATAGCACAAATCTGTAGCTCCTGACTCTTTTGTTCCTTTTCAAGTCAGAACCAAGTTGTATATTGATGAGAGGGTGCCCATTATTTCTCAATGAGGTGTCTGTGGGGACTGGGGGTAAAGTGTATTTATACCACTGTGCACATTGTTGCTCTGTCTGATTGTTCTGTAATACTCAAATGCATGTGAGGAACATGGGTGTACCTTCAGGTCAAATAAACAGATTAAATCCAAGAATATGTCATATCATATGGGAGATAGCCACAGAAATTAAGAGAAACATTTTTAGAAGGGCCTAGGGTCCAGGGAGAAAAAAATAGAATAGATTTTTTTTCCCCAGGTTAGAGAAGGAAAGATATTCTCTAGCTTTCTCACAAGGAGAATCTTATGTAAAGAACTTCCAGGTGAAGAAATTCCCTTTACAAATTCAGGTCACCACTTTTGTCTATAACATATTGTCTTAGAGCATTATCTAGGGAGTTAAGTGACTTTCCCAGTGTCACACAGTCATTGAGTACCTTGAATTCAGGTCTTTCTGCCTCCAAAGTTGGCTGTATATCTACGACAGTAAGTCGTCTCTATACACCCCATAGTATAAATATTAAAATTAATTGACCTATGCCTAGAAAGCTTTTTGGGAGTCAGGCAATTCTAGAATAGCATACTTGCTGTATATCTAGATCCTTCTTCCCTGCCCTTTACCTATCCCTTTCATGTAGGCTAAATCATAGGATCATAGATTTAGATGTAGATGACCAAACAGCAGATCCAAATACCCACCAACCTACCCTCCATTTTATGGAGGAGAAAACTGAGGGCCAGAGAAGCTAGGTGATTTACCTAATACCAAAAAGGTTGTATGTAGCAGAAGTAGGATTTGAACCTGGGTCCTTTGAGCATAGTCTTTTGAACCAAGGGCCATGACTCTTTCCACCCTATCATACTGAAATTCCTGTCTGCTAATAATTCACTCACCCTATACAAGTTGGTGAAGACTCTTGTGCTGGAATGAGAACATTTAGATGGGATGCCTATGAAAAGTGAACTGCTCAGATATGTGGGATTTGAGGTAGTCTAATTCATTGGGCTATTGTGAGTATTAAATAAGAACATGTAAAGTGAGTTGCAATCTTTGGAGTGCTAGATAACTGCTAGCTATTATTACTCATTGAAGATAGGTCAATGTGAGTAAATGCATGATCTAGAGAGAGAAAATATGGTGAAAAATATTTGAGTAAGAATTAGTGGGAGGAGAAACAATAACAAAATCAAAATAGGTGTATAAGATGGACTATGAAATTAAAAGGAGGAAATTGATAAGGAGTTAATGAAGTGGATCAGTAAAATGGAATAAAGGATTATAGTATGATTGTGGATTTCTGCTACCTGGACATATGAAGAACTTCTCTCCAATAAAATAAAGCAGTCAATAAATATACTTTCCTTAATGAAAATTTCATCCTTTAAAAGGCATAAAAAGTAACAGGGAGAACTGTTTTCTGGATGAAACTCTAACCAGTAAGTAGAAACTGGTTGCCAAATTAGGAATGATAGGAACTTTGGGAGGAATTGACCATTCCATCTGAGAGATTGCAATAAAAGAGAAAGTGACTCATAGCATGGTGTGCACCTTAGATTTGTGGGGGAGGGGGGGAACAAGATTTCAGAAAAAAGTTAGAATCCTATAGCCTACCTAAAATTCTAGAGTAAGCTGGTCCAAGAGGAATGGGATGCTCTTTACAATAAATTCTGAAAACAAGAAGAAATAATTCTGAGCAAGAAAATGATAGACACTGTAAAAAGACTAATGGGGCTGCATGTAGAATTCATCAACTAACTTTTTTTGAGTATTTACCTATCAACTGAAGAATGACTAGAGAAGGTGTTATGCCTGAGGATAATGGAATATTACTATGTTGTAAGAAATGGTGAATTTGGTAAATACAGAGAAAAATTGGAAGAGTTACACAAACTGATGGAAAGTGAATTAAGCCAAACTAGAAATATAATAAAATGCCTATAACAGCATAACTGGAAACACACACACACACACACACACACACACACACACACACACACAAAATAGAAATTGAATGCTGTAAAATTATAATGGCCAAGCTTGGTCTGAAGGAACAGATATGACAAGACACAACTCTCTTTTCTTTGCAGAGGTAGGGGACTATGTATGTACAGAACACTGCATATAATATCAGACTTGGTTGATATATATATATGTATATATATACATATGCATATATATACACACATACATATATACATATATCTATGTATTTATGTGGGTTAATTTTGCTGAACTATATTTTACTTTTTTATTATTTGGAATAATAGATCTCTGGGAGGGGGAAGGGAGGTATATGTTGGAAGATGTTGGTGATATAAAAACAAAAGATATTAATTAAAATAAATAAAAGATCTGTTTAGAAGATGAAACAAAAGGGAAGTAATTAAGGATTAATACAAAAGAGTATTATGGTCTTACAAGCCTCATTCCTAGAGAACTTAAACTTAGAAGGAACTGAAGCTGTCAATGAATGCCACGTATAATAAACATAACTTATTAACCTATGTTGGAAAAAAGAGGAGGAACAAAGAGTGGAAAGGAATGCTACTTGATGTAGATATGGGATGACCGTGAGAAGGCAAAACTAATTACCTTTTAGTTTGCTGGTTTTCTTAACCAAAAAGAACAATCTAATCTAGGATGGGTAAAAAAGAGTTGAAATTCAAGATAAATGAGAAGATAGTGGGAGAGTACTTAGCTCGCTTCTGTGAGTTTATGATCTGGACAGATGAACTACATACCAGGGTACTGAAAGAAACAAAGGATGTAATTACTGAAATGCTATCAGTACTCTTTGAAAAGTTCATGATAAAAAAGGTTATAACAAATGGAAAAGGTTTTGTGAACTAATTAGAGGCAAAATCCTGGTTTTCAAAAAAAGAAGATTGATTCTTCAAAGTGTATACCAGTAATACTGACTCTAATTCTTGTCAAAATCCTAGAACACATTGTTTAATAGTTATTTTGTGTGCATTTGGAAAGGAAGTGATCACTAGGACCCAGCATGGCTTCCTTTTCTTCCTCTTTTTTCTTCATAATTGGTAGATCAGCAAATAATATCGATATTAGCAAGACATTCAAAAATGTCTTATTATATATCCTTATGGACAAGGTGGAGGTGTGTGAGCTGGGTCACACAATGGAGTTATATAATAAATGCATTTAGGGTCATAGGAATAAGAACTGGATCTGTAATTTCATTGATACAGGTTACTCCCAGGTGTGGAAACTCCCTCTACCAGTACAGGTTCATACTTTCTCTTCAACTAGTCTTAGATAATGGTATAGGGCACTAAAATATTAGTGGTTCATCCTGGGTTTTACAACCAGTACATACCAATGGTAGAACTTAAATCTAAGTCTTCCTGGCTGAGACTAGCTCCCTAACCACTACATCAGATGCTTCCTCATAAATGAATTTAGGATGTGTGTGTGTGTGTGTGTGTGTGTATAT
>NW_020955033.1:26328-26394 GCF_900497805.2 Vombatus ursinus | reverse complement strand
GTGTGTGTGTGAGAGAAAGAGAGAGAGAAAGAGAGAGAGAGAGAGAGAGAGAGAGAGAGAGAGAGA
>NW_020955033.1:24210-26238 GCF_900497805.2 Vombatus ursinus | reverse complement strand
AAACCTAATCCCCATATAAAGCGCTAATCCAATTAGGTAGCTTTGGAACATGACTCAATGATCAGACTCAAAGATAGTCAACTGACTAACTGATGTCAACTTGGAGGGATGTATCTGTTAGAGCATCTGTCTCTGGCCCTATGCTGTGAAACAATTTTAAAAAATCAATTTGGATGAAAGCCTCATTGATTTGGATGGTATGCTTATCAAATTTGCTGGCTAGAGGTATAGCTAACCAACTGTAAAAGGATTTGAAAGCCTCTTCACAGGCTAATACTATTTTTAAAAAGCATTTTAAAATATTGATGTAAAATTCCAGTGCTTTGCAAATGTCTCATTTTATCCCCTCAGCAACCCTGAGAACAAATCACTATTAACTCCATTTTGCAGATAAGGAAACTGAGGTTGAGAGAGGTTAAGTGACTTGCCCAGCATCACATAGTTAATAATTGTCTGAGGCTGGATTTGAACTTAGATTTTCCTGACTGCAGATTCAATACTCTTTATGAAGCTTTTGCTTATTGCTTTCTGCCAAAAATGATCTCTTGCTCCTCTAAATCTCAAAGTCATTCTTGATTCTTCCTTCATTACTATCCACTTTAAATATCTTAATAGTCTCCTGACAGTTTTCCTGCCTCTACTCTCTCTTTATTCCAAACCATCTTTTGTGCTGCTCCCAAATGACTCTTTCTCCTACTCAGTTCTGATTGTTATTGTTTTTTTGCAAAATGTTTTGGTGGCTTCCTATCACTTTTCAAATGATATTTGAGCTTCATACCTTCATCTTCAAAGCCCTTTACCATCTGTAGTCTATATTTTGAGCCCCTTCCCTGGCTGTCCCCTTTTATGCATTCTCAACTCCAGGCAAACAGGAATACTCAATATCCCCTAAACTTTACTTTGATGTAACATCATCTTGATATAGTTCCTGGCATGCCACACAACCCCCTGTCTTGGCATTCTGACTGTTTATTAAGGTATAGCTCCAATAAGATTTCCTCAATGAAGTCTTCCTTGATGGCCTTTCCTGCCTCCCATTCAACAATGTTCTTTTCTCCTCCGATCTGAACAACATAGAACTCCACTTAGCCCTGACTTATGTATCATTACACTACAAATCACAAGAATTTAAGCAGTTGCTTTTTGCTTCTCACTGTGCCAAGAGCTGAGGAGAAAATGGAAGACAGACAATAAACTTATCAACAGTTAACAAGCATTTCTTAAGTGCTTACTATGTGACAGACACTATGTTAATTCCAAATACAAGCAAAAAGAAAGACAGCCCCTTATCTCAAAAAGCTTACATTATGATAGGGGAGATGGCATAAAATAAATATACAAAATACATACAGAGTATGTATGAGAGGTAACCTAGATTAGGAAGACACTAGCAGCCAGAAGGGCAAGGCAGCCTGGCAAAGGTCTTTTTTTTTTTGTTTTTGAAAGGTCTTCTTTGAATGTGGCATTGGGGCTGAATCTTGAAGGAAGCCAGTTATTTACACATGTGTGAGCTCTGGAAGAGGAGGCACTATTTTGTACTTAATCTTTTTAATTCCCTTAATGTCTAGTTCAGTTCTCTATTTGTTGTCAGTACTTAGATGTCCTTTTGTTGGTTGTTGAACATTTCAACATGCTACAGCCCAAGTTCCATTGAAGTACTGAAACAAATCTGAACCTTTCCATTTGATCACTTACAAAGTGTTTTTGTTATTTACCTTTCATCAGGTAAGCACCTTCAGCCTGAGAGCAGTGGACCTGGGCATGGTCAGGAAAGTGCTTATAGAACACAGTGGCACTGGCTACGGTGCTGGATGCTATTTAGACCACATCACCATTCAGGAATCTGGGAAAAGAGACAAGGAATATGCCTTTTCTTGCCAGCAGTGGTTAGACAGTGAAGTTGGTGACAGACAGATGGAAAGGAAATTGAAGCTTCTTGGATATATCCGAAAAGAGCGACTGCCGGATGATATTCAGGGTGAGGTATCATCACCAAATTGTAGACACATATCTTTTCTCAAAGGCATT
>NW_020955033.1:22557-24173 GCF_900497805.2 Vombatus ursinus | reverse complement strand
ACAATTTCTGTATTTTTATATGTTTTTTTCTTTTTCTTTTGATGAATTTTATATTTTATGTATTTGAAAAATTATTTGGTATTTATATCTGGCATTTAATGATAATACTATTCCATAACATTCTGTCTATTTGTTATTCAGTCATTTTCAGTCATTTCCTATTTTTCATGATGCTATTTGGGGTTTTCTTGGCAAAGATACTAGAATGATTTACCTTTTCTTTCTGCAGCTCGTTTTGCAGATGAGGAAACTGAGGGTGACAGGATTAAGTGACTTGCACAGGGTCACACAGCAAGTTCCTGAACCTGTATTTGAACACAGAAATATGAGTCTTCCTGACTTTAGACTAGCACTCTATTCACTATAGCACCTAGCTGCCCTGTTCTGTATATAGTCTGAACTAAAAAGAAAGATACCAGAGGTAGGAGTAGAGAAGCAGGTGGTAAACAGAATGGATAGGAAAAGGGATTAACTTGAATACTGGGAAAATATCAAAATAATTCTCCCTCTTGACTGTGTAACAAATGATTTTTTATAGAAACATAGATTTCATAGATTTTAAGTTGAAAGGAACATCAGAGGCTAGTCCAATACCCTTAGTTATAGATGAGGAAAGTAAGGCTTGGAGAGGCCACCTGATTTGTCCATGGTTACACAGCTAATAAGGGTCAGTGGCAGAATTTGAACCTGGGTCTTCTTGACTCCAAGTCCATCATTATTCATTATAATAATCATTATAATACCCTTCATCTCACAAACAGACATCTGGAAAAAAAAACTTTTGCCATCAGAATTTGGACCCATGTTTCTTTTACCATTTATAGGTGCCACCATCTCTATGCCGGTTTTCTTAATTGAGACTTGACAGATGACAGTTAGCTAATGCATTTCAATCTGTGATATTTTAGCACAGCCACACATATTATTCAGCATGTGATCACAAGTTAAAGTGTTGGAAAGAATCAGATCAAGAAGTTTTAAAGAAATCAGGTCCTAAAGAAACTATAATAAATCCAGGATCCTGGGTCTTAAAGACTGAGACTCTTGCCAGTTCCATTAGTAATTAGTAATAGGGATGTCTATAGATAGCTCCTTAGGGCATTGGAGAGTTTCCCACTACAGGTGGCAAGGATATTTTTAACAAAAAAAAAGAAAGTGTATGCTGTCACTTTTTAAATGATCTAAATAATGCATGCTTAAAACACATAGAATGATTTATTCTTTCTATCTATGCATATGGTTCTCCTTTCATACGTTCGCAACCTGTATGACTCATCCAAATTGTGTTATAAATCCTCACTAAGGATCTAACCAATACATTGAAGGTCTCCTATTAAACCGCTTGGGTTATCTGTCTGTTATGTCTCATTATCACCACATGAGCAACCACCTCTTTTTTCTAGTTACATATTTCCCCAATCATGTCTTTTATTTCATTTCACACCTAAACACTAGACTTAATCACTGAATGAGTGTTGCCTCAATCAAACTGAGACTTGGGACAGATTTAACTTCAAAACACCAAGGTCTCCCACTGCAGGACCATTTCCAGTCATCCTGATCTATATATTTCCACTGAAATCACATGGCTCCAGAGGAGAGAGTGAGGCTGGTGA
>NW_020955033.1:22389-22504 GCF_900497805.2 Vombatus ursinus | reverse complement strand
TTTTGCACAGACCTCCCTCACTTAAATTCAATTCACATGCAAGTCAAGACATCACCCTCCTGTTGTCATTGGTCCCCTTTGAGAATGGAGGAAAAACAATAATAATAACAACAAC
>NW_020955033.1:13793-22349 GCF_900497805.2 Vombatus ursinus | reverse complement strand
AATAACAACAACAACTAAAACCTATCACTGGCAATGTGTTATGGATGATTTCTACCTACCATATATTTCCATTGCCTTTCAAGTTGTTTATAATTTTAATTTTTCAATAATCATTATATTCTAGAATTCATGGCTAAATAATATCACTAGGAGAATGTTGTTTAAAAAAAAAGGTGGATTTATTTACTGTGATCTGCTGGGATCATTAAATGTACTGTGTGATTCCCTAAATTTGACCCAATCTGATTTCCTCTTTCTACTCCAGGGTCAGAGCTTAGCTCATTATATTTCTAACAACAGTTGTGTAAGTATGTGTTGATGGCTTAGTGTAATAGGCCTTCTATCTGTCCAGCTGAAATCCAAAAGATGGACAATATGCATTTTATTTGCTTTATTTTTAAAATGTGCATGGTTGGGTCAATGTCATCCTCATTACTGTGTATTTCTAAGGAGAATTCACAATGTTCCATGGCATAATGCAACTAAAACAACTGTCAAAAAGAAACAGTTTGAGAGTCTTGTCAGCAATAGGAAACCTTTCTCTCATTTTAGCTTAAGACATTGACTTTTGGCAAACACATATTTGTGGAACATGAACATCTATTTATATTTATGTTATGTATATCTACATCTAATGTTGACCACCCTGGCCCTCATTGCCTGAAGGCCAGGTATGTTACACATAACCCTCACCCAGGATTCTCTGATACCCTTAAGGGAGGTTGGGAGTGTGTCTATCAATGACTCCAGCCTCTACCAGTGGTGTTCTCCCAATTGTAGGGGGTAATCCTTTGCACCTCAATTTCATTTAGCCACTTAACAGTTGGATTAGCTTTTGCAAAGAAATATTTACTTCAAAAGTACAATAACAAATATGCAATTTGCTTAGCTAAGTTTTTAAGAAGCACAGTTGCAAGTGCAAACACCTCCTTGGGCTCTAGTCCTAAGCACCTGGCTTCTTAGACCTTTCTTTACAGGCTGGCTAGCTGCATCATCTTTAGCGGAATCCTGTCTCCAAGGTTGCCACGTCTCCAACTCCTGGGTCTGGTGAGGATTAATGCCTAGACCTAGAAAATGAGAAAGACAAATGAAACATAACAAGATAAACACCATTGGCCCATTTCATGGAGACACAGGATAAAAAGAAAAGAAGGAGAGAAGGCATCCCCCCTTCCACCTTAGCAATTTGGGAAAGAGAAATAGATTGCCCCAGGCTGCCAATATTAAAAACACAGCCTGTTTCAGCTGCTTAGCCAGTTGAAGGAAGCTTTTCCTATCCACACAGTAGGGGAATTGAGCATAACTTCTCCCAGAATCAGAATGACTCCATGTTGGAAAATCTAGGCATGCTCCAAGCAAGCCCCCATTACATATATCTCCCTGCTTAATACCTCACTTATTAATACTCAGTGGGTCATTAAACAAAGTAATCTCTTTAGGTGCTTTTTTCTAAAATTTCTTATGTAATTTCAATATGTGAGATACCTTCTTGCATAAGAATTGTCTTTAAGGTTGCATTTTTCTCCATGCTATCAGATATGATGTGGAAGTCAATAATCATTGTGTGAGAGAGGGGGTAGATTTATATTCTCTGGATTTTATCACCCATGTGACTATAAGGACATGGTCTCTGTGTAAGAAGTCTGTTTCCTTATTGTGTTTTCATCAAGGATGCTCTATAAGCATAGATCATTTCCATATTTTATAGATGTGAGAAATCACAGTGGTTGGTAGCTATTATATCTTCCTAGTTGCCCTGTTGTCATTAGTTCTAATAAAAGCATCCCTTGCAACAATTTCTATCCTTTTTGATTCTTCACGTCTTTGAAACAGCTTCAGAACTGTTCCCTGAGTCAACAAGAAGTATTTCACTTCCAATGCAGACATTTTTCTTGGTGCATTTAATCAGGTCTAGCTGCTATTCCCAAGTCCTTTAGAACTATTGCCACTGTTCTCCCCTGATTAGAGGCAGCTGTTCCCATGGAGAACACTGAGAAAAATGGCAATAGGAGACATCTAGCTCCTCCAACACTCCCGATATGTGAGCGTCCCTCACAACTTTATCCTGAACCCTCTTTTTTTCTCTCACTATAATCTTTCCCTTGTTGATCTCATCTACTTCCATGATCTATGGATCTAATCATACTCTTTCAATGGTCACCTCTGTTGTGATAACTTGCACATCTGTGTGTTGAAAAATTGGTTTCAAAAAGCACTTTCATGGGATACTTAATTACTTCATTTTAAGGTGATCATGATGACTTTAAGTGAACATATCATCTGAAGATTAGAGTCCAACATCTGTTACAGGGAATTAAGCAGAAGAAAAATTCTGTGAAGAACTTGATGAGATTCTCCAAATTAAATGCAGTCTGATGCTTGATCACTTGAATATGAAATACAGCACAGGGGAAGATACAGAAGTTTGTTGGAAAAGATATTTCAGATTCAAGGAATGAAAGAAGTCAAAGGCTTATTGGCTATTCAAAATCCTCAAGTCTTTTCTTGAAGAAAACAGAAAGTGCTGAAAGTGATTGATGACCTCCAAATAACACAATAAAACATCTAATTCAATTTAAGTAATGTTTATGATATGATTCTTAATAGATAAGTAGCTCCTTCAGATATGTCAACCAATCAACCAACAAACATAAAATCAAGTGCTATTTGTACCAGGCACTGTTAATGATATAAGTCCTAATTTTCAAAGGGTTTACTTGCTACTAGGGGAATGAAACATGTTCATAGAAAAATAATTATGGGATATATTCAGGATAAGTACAAGGTGATTTGCAGGAGGTCTGGGCGATGGGACCAGAAACTGGGAAAATCAGAAAAGGCTTTTTGAAGCTCAGCCTTGATGGCAAATTGGGATTCAAAGAGGTAAAAGGGGAGAACATTTCAGAAATAGCAGAAACACTATGCAACTGCCTATCTATTCTTATGCCAAAAAGTCCTATATTGTTGACCTGGATGTTTGGGGAAATGGTGTTATTCTAGACAGAAATAAGGAAATTATGAGGGAAATGTGAGTTTAGAGAGAAAGATGAGTTCTGTTTTAAATAAAGTAAGCTTGAGATGCCTTTGAGATATTCATTTAGAAAGATGTAAGGTACACGGCTGGAAATAAAATATAGGAGGCCAGAAGAGAGATGAGAGCTTTGCATTGAGAATTGGGAGTCATTTTTTATAGAGATAATAGCCAAATTTATGTAGCTGACAAGGTGTCAAAGATTACTTGACATGTCACGTCTTCAAATTGGCAATCTGCAAACAGTTAGATCATCGACTGAGTTGTCAGAGTAAATATCAAAGTGAATACCAAGATAGAAAAAAAGGATAAAATCCAGAAGAAAAAGGCTACATATAATTCAAATAGTTCCCACCAACCAATCAGTTTAAATGATCTATTGACTATCAAATAATTTCTACGTCTCCTCCAGTAGAATGGAAGTTCTTTGAGGTCAGGGACTGTCTCATTTATCCTTTTGGTTTCCCTCTACCCCACCCCACTCCTGAAGCTAGTGCAAAGTGATAAGTGAATAAGTGATAAGCATAGTGATGCTTGTTGAATTGCCCCTCCTTACCCAGAAATGATGTCCAAGAGCCAGGAATTGAACCTAGATTGGTGTGGGAACAACTGGGACAAGTAAGACAAGTAAATTTGTTGAATTATACAAAACCTTATACCTTTTTATATCTTTAAACACTTTTAATATCTAAAATTCTCTTCTTTTTCTGCAAGAATTTGTTTTATATGTTTTGGCATCTATTTCACAAGGTTTTGACACATATTCTCTAATTCATCATGAAACCATACTTTTTACCACACTTGATATTAAATGTGTCTTTGATGAACAGTTTATTTCCTCAAGTCTAACCTTGATTATAGCCTGTAAATTTATGATGGGGGTTTCAAAAAGGCCAATTCCCACACCATGGAAGCATGTTTATTTACATCTTGAGTAAATTTCTTAATATTTTTGGGATCTACAGTATTGTGTAAGGTCACATTATAATATTCCCTCTCCATTTAGGAATTTTTGATTCTTTTCTGGCAAATGTGGTCTCTAGAATTTATGAGTATAAGCCTTTTTCTTAAGTGAATTAAACTTTATTGAAAATTTAACAACTTCTTTACCTTATTCTTAATATATACCAGAAACATGTCAAATATGGCTATCTATACTCACCTACTCTCCAGTAGACAGTAACTTCTTTTCAAAAGCAAAACAACTCTCTTTCCAAATAAGCTTTGGGATTGGTTTCTGAGATGTTGTACTCCATGGTCAGCCTTAGCCAGTGTGCAGTCTTGGGCAAATATTTTTTGAGAGGTTCCTTCTATATAAACAATTTGATTAAAAATGTACTGCAAAATTCATCAGCCTATTTGACGCATACTGATTTATAGATGAAGATTTAGAATAATTAGTTTGTAATAGTAACTTTTTCGTAAGTATTGAGATTTAAAGCACTGAATTTTACAGAGCTAAAATGGTTGTCTAAAATCTTGATTACTATTGTAGTCCCTATGACAATTTGCATTATAATTCTGTGCATATGTGTGACCACAGAAGGTTAAACAGAATCACCCTACCCATCCTCTTGGCTATTCACAACATTCATTCCCAAGTATTCCAAGAATACAGTTTACATCACCTTACTCCTTTAGCTAAGGGACTGTCCCCTCAATATGCCACAAATAGTTATAGCTTAATTTTCAGAAAGTATTTCTGAAATCATTTGATAGATGATAACTACAAGTTAAAAAAATATCAGTCTGCTATCACTCCTCATTAATCCACATTGTGAGAAAAGCTGAAAATGTTGCCCTTGTTGCAAAAACAAAGTGAATAAACATTTTATTACATAACAGAAATCTGTTCTAGTACATTTTGCATGGAAAGGGCCCTGAAAAATGAAGCAGGATTTTTTTCATGAAATAGATAATTTAAAAAATGTTTTGTTGCATCTTACACTGGTTTAAATTGTTCTTTTTAATACTATCTTTTATGTTGGCAGTACCAATAGACCAGAGAATGCCATTGTTGATACTACCTTTACATTTTATAATGCCCTGTTTTTGAAACCTCAGATATAAGAACTTTTAAAATTAAAATCATAAGTACTTTGTATCAAATATACAAAACATGTAAAAATTTTAATTTAAAAAATAAAATAGTGTCACATTTCAATTATTGACTTTAACTTGCATAAGTATTTTCAAATTAAAAAATGCACTAGTCCTTTATTTTCCACTGTCATTTCTGACAGTTTAAACACATATGAAAATGAAAAGTACCAAAGTAAAACATTCAAGTCCATACACAAACTATCCAGCCTCTAACATAACATTATGTAAGAGAAGATGCCATCCTATACAACATAATGAGTTAGTGTATGTGTATATTTTTAAGGACAACTGCCAATCTGACCCTTCTTTAGACTGGATAATTTTAAAATTTAAGTTTGTCATAGCAATAATCATAGTATTAATGATTATAGCCTATGAACCATTAAGGATTTAAGTAAAGGACTCAGAATTTTTTTATCTTTAAAACTTGTTTTTTTAATTAACAGAAATTTATTTTCCCTCCTACCTCCCATTCTATTAAAAAAAAGCAAAGAAATCAATTTCATGTAACAAATATGCAAAATCAAGAAATATAAATTCCTTAAAAAGTTGTATACAAAAATATATATCTTATTCTGTACCTTAAATCTTTTCTGTGCTTCTCTGTCAGTTGATGGAGAGGTTGTGTCTTCATCAGTCTTCAGGAGTCATGGATAATCATTGTAGTTATCACAATTTTTAGAGCTTTTAAAGTTGTTTGTTTTTCCAGTGTTGTCATTGTGTAAATTTTTCCCCTGGTTGTATTCATTTCCTTCTTCATCACTTTATAAAAGTCTTCTAAATTCTTCATTTTTATAATTTTAATGTTATAGTATAAATTGTTACCATCTTTCTGCTTATTTCACTTCATATCAGCTCATGTATTTCTTTGACTTTTTTAAATCATCTATTTCCTCATTTCTTACAGATCAATATTCTATCACATTAATATACCACAATTTATTCAGCCATTCTTCAATTAATGGGTATCCCTTTAGTTTCCAGGTTTTTTTTTTGCTACCACAAAAAAAGGGGGAGAAGGGGGAACATTTTTGTAGCAATCTTCTCTGATAAAGGTGTAATTTGCAAAACATGTAAGGAACTTATTCAAATTTGCAAGAATAAGAACCATTCCTCAATGGTCTAAGGATATGAATGGGATGTTCCCAATGAAAGAAACCCAGGTTTATCTATAGCCATATGAAAAAAATTCTCCAAATCACTACTAATTAGAGAAATGTGAGTTAAAGCAATTCTGAGATTCCACCTCACAGCTATCAGATTGGCAAAGAAACAAATGGTAAATGTTGGAGGGGCTCACATAGAATTTTTAAACATCCAACATGGGGCATATTAGAAATTTTAAAAAGCAAAAACAAGACGTCCAAAATAATTAACATTTTAAAGTATAGAAAAATGCTACTAATACTAATAGCTAAAGATTAATATTCTCAAAATGCAATATAATATATTTACATCTTAAACCTGACACATACATAAGATGTCAACAGAAAATCCTTAAGTTCAGGGAGAATGTTTTGGTACTTACTTCAGATGAAAAAAAAAACAACATCAATATTGTCTCTACTACAAGTTTGCAATTGCTGGTGTAGCATCAGCAGTCACATTACATTTTTCTTCTAAGTAGTATCTTTTAACAATGAGTAAGATTCTTGCCCACACTTCATTGTGTGTGCATTTATGTTATTATTGAATTTATCATCTGCAACAATGTATTCAGTCAATAGTATATGTAGTACTTTCAAGTGACTCATGACAGTTGACAATGAACAATAAATCTATGAGCACTTAAATGAATTGATGAAAATGTGGGGGCAAGTGGAATATGTCAGATGAATGCATAACATCTTCCATTATTTTTTCCATATGGGGATTTGGAGCTATCAGAATTAAAACTATCCTGTCTAATCCAGGACAATTGCCTGGTTTAATGTAGGTGTATTCAGATATTTCCATGAATCATGCAATAAATCCCATACAAATAAGGTAATATAAACTTAGTTATGTAGATCATTCAGAATTATTTCATTTTATTCTGTTTTCATTTTTTCTTAATAATCTTTATGCCTGTAATGAACAGGGCCCTCCAAAGTGGGCACGCCCTGAGAAATACAGCCCTAGGCAAGGGCCCTGTTTACCTGGGTATAATGGTAGTACTCTTGTGCCCCATATCCTAAAGTTATTACTTTTGGTCTGATCAGAAGTCTGTGAGAAATTTACCATCTAAATAGTCCATTCTATTCAGTAAGAGGGCTGCTAGGTGGTGCAGTGGATAGACCACTGGGCCTGGAGTCAAGAGGTCCTGCATTCAAATCCAGTCTCAGACACTAGTTGTGTGACACTGGACAAGTCACTTAACCCTGTTTCCCTCAGTTTCCTCAACTGTAAAATGAGCTGGAGAAGGAAAGGTCAAACCACTCTAGTATTTTTGCCAAGAAAACCCCAAATAGGGTCATGAAGAGTTGAATACAACTGAAATGACTAAATAACAAATTCGGTTAAAACCAGTTTTCAAGCTGATTGGGTAAAAAAAAAAAATCACACCTTTTATTTCATTAATGAATTAGCAATTTAAATGTGATAGTCTTCCCTGATATAGATGCTTCTGTAGGACTTACCTCTGCTGCCAATATACTCAACCTGAGTCCAAGGAGGCAGAGCAGTGTAATCAATTAACAAGCATTTATTAAATGACTTCTATGTACCAGGTACTGTGCTAGGGCCTATGAATACAAAGACACAAATAAAATAGTCCCTGCCTTCATTGAGCTTATATTCTGTAGAAGAAATAACCCATGATATATAGGTAACATAACTACTGTAAGTGTTTACATGCTATTCTCTTCATTGATAAAACTTACTATATCCCCTGTCTCCTCAAGAGCTACTCAAGGCCCCAAAAGAAAATTGTCAACTCCAAAGTTCTTGTTGCTGTCAAATGGTTTGATGTAAAACAAAAACAAAAACAAAAACAAAAACAAAACCTACTAATATAGTTTTATCAATGAAAATGACACTGAAAAAGATACATTGCCAACTTCTTTGTCAAATTCAATTCAAGAACTACTGGGTCTTTCCATATGAATTGTAGTTGAAATCTAGTATATGTGTTGTCTCCCCTTTTGAAAATGTGAGCTTGAGAACAGAGATTATCAAGCATTCCTATTTGTACCTTTGGAGATTAGCATAGTACTTTGCACAAAGCAAGTGTCTTTTAATTCATTCATTTATTCATTTATATATATGTATATACATATATATATACATATATGTATGTGTGTATATATATACATATATACATATATGTATATATACATGTATATATACATGCGTGTGTATATATTTTATATATATACGTGTGTATATATATATATATATAAAATGCAAGACTTGGCCACATTCCAGGGAATCTTCAGTAGATA
>NW_020955033.1:10814-13753 GCF_900497805.2 Vombatus ursinus | reverse complement strand
GAGACTGGGAGTTGTATTTCTTTCCAGCATGGGAAGAGAGGAAGCTAATATATCTAAGATTAGGACTGGAGAACACAGTTTTCCCCAGAAGCAGGAGTTTTGAAGGATCTCTCAAGAGAGAAAGAGAGGTGGTAGAGAGCTTTTTCTCCCTGACATGGATCAGTAGAAGGACAAAGGCAGACGGTGGTCCAACATTTGTAGTTTCCACCAAGCCTCCAAGGGGGAATCCAAGAGGTGGAATCTAAAAGGATGAGTGATGAAGCATAAGACTCTGTTTTTCATGGTAAGTGTTTCCTTAGGTGGATGGAGCATGGAGTATAAAAAGGAGGAATTGTTTTTAATTCTACTTTCTTGCCCCCTACGTTACTTCAAATGAATTCAACTAGCTATTTTTCTTTCCTTTTTATTATGTCCGTTAATTGTATTTAAAAACTACATTGGACTAATCCAATATTATTTCTGATAAACAGTTGTGGTTGGTTCTCTCCTTTGTATTTTCTTCTGTCCCTTTATTAGTGGCATGAAACCATGGAATAGTTCTGAGATCAGCATGGGAAAGAGTGATGTGACTTAGCACAGGGCGGTCATCCCAACATGGAAGTTAAAAATGAGTTAAAGAGTTTTTGTTTTTTAATTTAGGTTTCATCACAAGCTATTCATATATTTCATAATTACACTTCCAAGGGCAGAATTACCATGAATTTGCAGACCTTTATGTCTGCCTCTTCAGACCACACCCCTAAAATAGCAACCCCTAGGTTTACAAGTCAAAGTGTTTGGGGAGTGGAAAATGCACTAGTAACTCATGGAAACAGAAAGATCTTATGTAAGTGGACATGTTTTAAGTAAGCTTTGATGGAAACTAGGGATTTTAAATGGCTTAAGTAAGGAAGGAAGGAATTCTATGGGAAATATGTCTATGCAAAAGCACCAAGATGATAGATCTTATTGGGGAAACAGTGCCGAACAATGTAAAGAAAATTGGCTCTGGAGTTAGAAAACCTGAGTTCAAATGCTGTCTCTAGTGCTTACTACCTATGGAACTGTTAGGTAATCATTTAATTTTCTAGGACCTCAGTTTCCTAATATATAAAATGAGGGGCTTGGATTAGATTACCTCTGAGGTCTTTTCCAGCTCTAGTTCTATGATCCTATGTTATATGTGAGCAACAGCAAGAGGTCCAAGATTGTTTGAAGGGGAGTAATGAATAACAAAACTGGGAAGGTAGGTTGGAGCTAGGCTGTGAAGAAATTGAAATGCTTGTGTTTGATCCTAGAGATAATAGGAAGCCACTGGAATTTATTGAAAATTTCTCGTCAGCCCTATGCTTTATAGCAAAGGTACTTTGGCAGCTATGTGGAAGATGAATTTGATTGGGGAGAGGCTTTAAGGTAGGGAGATCAATTTTGATATTAATGAAATAATCCAAGAAGTTGTGAGGAACTGAACTTGGGTTTTGGTTGTGTGAGTGGAGAGAAGGAGATGGATGAAATGTGTTATGGTGGCAGACTATATGAGGAATGACAAATGATTGGTTATGAGAGGGGGATGAGTAAGAAGGAGGAACCAAGTTGTGAAACAGGTTAAGGCTTGCATAGTAGTAATGCTCTCAACAGAAATTGGTAAAAATCAGAAAAGGTCTTGATTTTATAGGAAAAGATAATGAGTTCAGTTTGAGATGTTTTTTTTTTTATATGCCTAAAGAGTATCTGGTAGAAAATGTCTAATAGGTAGTTGATGATTGAGACTGGAGTCCACGAAACAGCATAAGGATGGATTATAGAGATATGCAAGTCATCTATATAGAGAGAATAATTGATCTCATCAGAGATAAAAGGTCATTGAGAGAATTTATAGAGAAAGAAAAGATAGCATAGAACCTTAGGATGTACACAAACAATTACAGAATAGGATATGAATGATACTTTGACAAAGGAGACTTAGACACATACAAATAAGGGCAAGGAGGAGGAAGAGGAGGAAGAGAATCACTATAACATGCAGAAAGTATCTAGGGAAAAGTGTCAAATGCTTCAAAGAAGTCCTTGTGATTGCTGAGAAAAGACCATCAGATTTGGCAGTAAGAGATTACTGCTAACTTTGGAAATTGGAAAGAACCAGTTAATGAGGTTGGAAGCAAGGAGTTGAGAGATGTGTGAGACAAGAGGAAATGCAGGTAATCAGTGTAGACAGTTTGTTTTTTTCCTAGGAGTTTGGCTATGAGAGATATTACAGAGATATAGAGTGATAAATTGAGAGGATGGAAGGGTGGGAAAATTTTTCAAAGGATAAGGATGAATTGGAAATGTTTATATACAGAAACAAATGAGGCAATAGATTGGGAGAAACAAAAGATTAGAGAGAAAGATAATAATTATAGAACTAATCTGCTCCTAGAGAAAGTGTGTAAATGGAATGTGTGTTGGATTATGAGACAAAGGACTTGAGTTTTGAATCTTAGCTCTGCTACTTACTATCTGTGTGTCCTTGGGCAAATAACTTTGCCTCATTTGACCTCAGTTTCCTCCTCTGTAAAATGCAACTTAGACTAACTGACCTCAAAGGTACCTGTCAGCTCTAAATCTTTGATGATTCAAGGTCCCAGTCATGCCATTTTCCTAGTTCATATGATTTTTCTTATTCAATCCAGGGCAACCTAGTTTAGTAATTAGATATAGGAACTGTCTCATGGCCAGGTGCTGATATTTACAGCAATGACCCATCCTTTTGATTTAATGATTTTTTCCTCCACAGTGGGTAAGTTAATAGTTTGATGTCTGGAAAGTTAAGGAATGTTTACAGATAGAAATCATTTCGCTGACTTCTAAAACACAAAGCATAGGAGTAGTACTTATGTTAATACTTCAAGGACCTGTACTTTCACTGATGTGAGGATTCATTGCACACACACACACACACACACACACACACACACACA
>NW_020955033.1:2547-10791 GCF_900497805.2 Vombatus ursinus | reverse complement strand
GTCTTTGAGACCTCCTGAGGCTGAAAAATTCACTTGTCTGTAGCCAAACTGGTGACAGATATTTTCAAATTTGGCCAGATATCTGTTTAGTCAAGAAGACTTTTCAACTTCATAGGATTTACCAGAGCTTGTGCTCCTCTGGCGATCTTAGAGAACCCAGGCTTGCTTCCATGCCAGGAAGAGGCATTGGAGTCGGATTTTGGTGGAAGGGTATACATACAAATTCATTCTTAACATTTGAATAACCTAGCTTTCTTTTTCCACAATGACCACAAATAATTACTTTATTTCTACTTTTATTATTCTGTGATTCTCTTCACATTTCTGTGGCTTGCAATATTAGTTTGGGATTTCAAAATTTTACATTAACCCATTGACTGATAGTACACAAAGTATGTCTTCAGTAAATCCATATTGATCTTGATTTATCATGTTTCCCATTAATAAAAGTTGTACATTGGATGAACCAATAGTAATTGGTCAATCAAGAAGTACTTATTAAGTGCCTACTTCAGGCACTGTCTGAAGTACTCAGGTTAAAAGGATGAAGAATGAAACATGGTGAGAAACTTATCTACAATATAAGGGGAGGGAGAGAAAGAGAGAGACAGAGACAGAGAGAGAGAGAGAGAGACAGAGACAGAGAGACAGAGAGAGAGAGAGTTTGCATGTGTGTTTGTGCAGTGAGGGAAACAATAAATACACATTTAAATATATGCACATATATAGTGAGGGAGACAATATACATATAAATATATACAGCATAAATATAAATTTAATAAATGAATATATATAAATTAATTAAAAACAAGTTAACAATTGGGGGATAATAAAACAATATAGCTATATTCTTTTATTTATTTTTTTCAGATCTACTTCTTCCTAAGTTTCAACACACAAAAGCAAAGAATAAAGCAAAAGTAAAGTGAGGCAATGGACAAAACAAAATATGAAGAGAAAGCAATTTCACAAATAAACACTCTTCACACAAGTTTTATCTCTTTAAAATTCTCAGACCGCAGAAACAGTCTTTTCAAATTAGCAATTGGCTAAATTAATTTTTATTCATGGAGTGCCTGATACATATTAGGTGTTTAATAAGTGCTTATTGATTATTTGATTGATTGATTTTCCAAAAATAGGATTTTAGAATCAAGAGAAGAAAAAAAAAACCTTAAAGTCTTAACAGTAGTATAAAAGGTAACAATTGAAATGTGTCATCAAATTAACTTGTCAAGCTCTCTGACTACTTTGATTTTGAAGTACCAAAATAAATTAAATACGTACTACACTTTGAAACAAACTACATCCAGAAAATCTTGGCCCTTTTATGGTTAGCAAACTAATGCAGTTTTAGCTTATTGCTAATTATAAAAGTACTATAACAGAATGAAATATTCTGTCCCCCCACTTTACGATAGCATGTCTCAAGGATAAAGGTTGACTGGTCCCTTGCATATTCAGCTTGCTACACAGATCTAGCACTAAGATGCTATATTTAAAAAAAAAAAACCTTTTCATTCCTCATATTTGGAGATTATATGCATTTGGCATAGTTCTTTCTATTAAAAATGGTACTTTTATTTTGGGTTAACATTATATCTATATGATTTATCTTATAATTTGTATGATTATATGTTAATGTTATATCCGTATGATTGTGAGCAATAGTTTTAAGTGTGATAATGTTTCAGTTCCAGTAGAACCAGCCCTGGTAGAATTTATTTGTGAAATTCTTCAGAATATTTTTGTTTTTGTTATTGTAGTCCTCTATCTATTAGGTCAACAAACAAGTACTTGCAGGAGCATCACTTGGTTTTGCGAGTGGGTTTTTTTTTCTACAGTGAATATGATTAAACCAGTGGTTCCAGCTCCCAAGGTTATCAGTAGATCATGGTGAAGTTCCATAGGGTAGTAGCCTGAGGATGCTTAAACATCTGTGTAGTCCCCATACTGTGGAAAGTCTTGTAAAACTGCCATTTATGAACAAAACTAACACCTGTCTTCTTTGCTAACAGTTTTATGAGACAAAATGTAGTCATTGTATTTCAGGGCACAAAATTTAATCCATGACATTTCTAGTTCTGTGTAAAACTAAGATATTTTGTAGCTAAGTTTTATTCTTCTGTATTTAAATAGCTGCCATTTCCATTGACAAAGGTCTTCCACTGTAGGGGGGAATATTTGTGTGTCTAGAGTTGATATTTCTACTTGGACCCCTGATGGACATATCTACCTACTAACCAATAAAGGTATCTAAATGGGGAGTATTAGTCAAACCTATAACCAAATCTCTCATTTTCAGTGAATTGAATTTTTCAGTTGAATATTTTATATATTTTAAAGACTAAATCTGTTGGTTTTACTTTTATCATATTTAGTTTTGGACTGTGAACACATGTAAACACAGTTATAGTCACTATCCTCTAAAAATATCTATTTTAAAATAATAGAATACACATGTCACAGATATGTATGGGAATCAAACAGTGGTGTGTGAATTATTTGAGAAAAGAAGTAATTTTAATATTGATACATTTTGTCATGTCAAGTCACACGTATGTACTTCTACTCATGCTAGGCTGACATGAAATATATGATTTTGACCAGATGAAACTACATTGAGCTGGTATTCTCCCAATTCCCCACCAGATACTTTATCAGTTTAATGCTGGCAACATGAGCCACTCCAACACCTGTCAGGTGTCCAGAAGACAGGGCTAGGCTTACAATGATAATCCAGGTTGCCATAGTGTTTTCTGTGAAAGGTCGTGACCCTACAATATTGCCACCTCTTGCCCCAAAGACCAGCTTCCAAAGGCAACCAAGGACAATTGGAGCACCTATCTTAAGGCAGGAGGCCATATGTTCTCAAGCATAATAACTCCTGTCCTGAGGTGGAGGGCCAACCACCTCCACTTGCTTCCTAAAGACTATTTTCTTAAAGCATCCAGTGTATTCTAGCACCTGCTCTGAGGCAGGAGGTTGCAATATCCTGGACCATATTATGCCTCCTCTAAGGGAGAATGGCAACCAATATAGGGCCATGCTAGTGTCTGTCCCAAGATGAGAGGCTGTGTAGCAAGTCTAGAGCACTACAGTGCCTGAAACAGGAGGTTAAAATACCTGCCACACTCTTCCCCCTTAATATGCCAGGTACTTTAGCACCTGTTCTAAATAGGGAAGCCAATGACTCCAGATGATGCCAGTATATACTTTCTGAGTCGGGAAGTAATGCATCTGCAGGGCTCTTAAGCTCTTGCTCTGAGGCAGGAGGCTAAGGATACCTTCACTTCTTTATCCCCCTCAAAGACCAGCTTCAGGATGAAACCCAGTCTACTCAAGTGCCTGCATTTCTCTGACCCCTGCCAGAGGAAGGAAGTAGTGCAACTCTAGGCTATGGCATATTCTGAAGGCCTTGAAAGTTTGGCATACTTTAGTACCTGTCCCAGGGTGGAAGGCTCTGGGACACCCCAAGTTAGGAGGCCATGACAGTATAACCTCTCATTGGAAGACCAGCTTCTCTCTGGCCCCTAGTCAACTAAAGTACTGGCTAAGGCAGGTGGTTTAGATGTGAACACCTGTTGCCTTTTGAAGAGAAGCTTCTGGTCCTCTCCATCCAATTCTAGCTTTTTCCTCTCATTGCTACTTCTAGCTTCCTAACTAGTCTTGTGGACTCCTACAAAACTTGGGACATACCTCCTTTTGCTCTTGTTCTTCTGAGCCTGGTCTCTGACAGCCTTAGAAGACAAAGCAGTGACTTAAACAGTCCTTGCTGTGGTGGACCTTTTCTAGTTTCCCCAGTAGCCAGAGCATTCCTGTTGAAGCTAAGCTTCTGTCTACTCTGTAATGAATCTAATTATTTCCATACTGTCTCTCTTACTAGAACATAAGATTCTTGAGAACTATAAACTGATTTTACACTTAGAATAGTATTTGCCACATAATATTTAATATATGTTTGTTGGTTGATTGACCTGCTATACACATGTGTTTCATTTTTTTCTTTTATTGTGTTTTAATTCTGTTATTTTTAAGAATGTGAGTTGCTTTAAGGACACATACAAAATGATAAAGCTAATAAAGAGCACACTTCAATGACTGTTAGAGAGATTGCAGCCACTGTAGGTATAGGAATGTCAAGTGCATCAAGTGTTATTCAAGAATACAATGAAACAATCATTCACACTAAAGTGCAAAGTAAAATGCAGTCAAAAATGTTGCTGTGGAACAGCCCAATTTATTCTCAGAAAATAAAGACTTTCAAAGGTGCTCAGTGTGACATATGCTTCTTTAAGTTGGAGTATGGATAATTGGGGGGCGGAATCAAGATGGCAGAGTGAAGGCAGTGACTTGCTTGAGCTCTCCCCCAAACCCCTCCAAATACCTGTAAAAAATGACTCTAAACAAATTCTAAAGCAGCGGAACCCACAAAAAGACAGAGTGAAATAAATTTCCAGCCCAAGACGGCCTGGATGGTTGATTGGAAAGGTATATTGCTCTGGGAAGGGAGAGGCGCACAGTTTGGTGTGGGCGCACTGGCAAAACAGGCCACAGTGAACCTGGAGCAGGTCTCAGAGGACTGAATCTTGGGCAGCTATGACAGTTTCCAGACTTCTTAACCCACAAATGCCAAAGTCAACTTAGAAGGTCAGTGGGAAAGGTCTATGACTACAGTGAAAGAGACAAACACAGTCCCAATCCCAGTACAAACCTTGGCCCCAGAGCAGCAGCTGCCTCAGGAGCTTCCAGCCCACAGACTGAGGGGGAATTGGGTGGTTGATCAAAGCAGGATTGAAGGAGTCTCTTTTCCAGTGCTGAGGCAGGAATCTCTTGCTTTGACTGTGCTTGGATCTGGGTCACAGTTCTGGTGGTTCTGGGGCAAAGAGGACTGCTGGCATGGTGGAGCTTGTAGTGGTGGTGGAGAGGAAATCCTCCTCACAGTTCCAAGGTAGGAAAAGAGTGCTTGTGGTCACTCATAGACCAGAGCATGGTCCAGGAAAGGAATAAACACCTCACCCCTTATCATACCACATTGGAAGAACTGAAAATTTACAGGTCCCTAGAAATATCTCTGAAAACAGCTGCACAAAACCCCCAAAGCATGGGACAGTACATTCTCCACATTGGAAGCAGACCCCTACTTTAACAAAGAGTTTAAAACTCAAGTAATTGGCTGGGATCATGAGCAAACAAAGGCACAAAAAAAAAAGTCAGACCATAGAATCTTTGTTTGGTAACAAAGAAGATCAAAACATACAACCAGAAGAAGACAACAAAGTCAAAATTCCTACATCCAAAACCTCCAAGAAAAATATGAATCAGTCCTAGGCCATGAAAAAGCTCAAAAAGGATTTTGAGAAACAAGTAAGAGAAGTAGAGGAAAAACTGGGAAGAGAAATGAGAGTGATGCAAGAAAATCATGAAAAACAAGTCAACAGCTTGCTAAAGGAGACCCCAAAAAGTACTGAAGAAAATAACACCTTAAAAAATAGCCTAACCCAAACGGCAAAAGAGGTCCAAAAAGCCAATGAGGAGAAGAATGCCCTAAAAAAGCAAAATTGGCCAAATGGAAAAGAAAGTCCAAAAGCTTACTGAAGAAAATACTTCCTTAAAAAATTAGAATAGAGCAATTGGAAGCTAGTGACTTTATGAGAAATCAAGACACTGTAAAACAAGTCCAAAAGAATGAAAAAATAGAAAACAATGTGCAATATCTCATTGGAAAAACAACTGACCTGGAAAATAGATCCAGGAGAGAGAATGTAAAAATTATTGGACTATCTGAAAGCCATGATCAAAAAAAGTGCCTAGATATCATCTTTCAAGAAATTATCAAAGAAAACTGCCCTGATATTTTAGAACTAGAGAGCAAAATAGAAATGGAAAGAATCCACCAATCACCTCCTGAAAGAGATCCCCAAAGGAAAACTCCTAGGAATATTGTAGCCAAATTCCAGAGCTCCCAGGTCAAGGAGAAAATATTACAAGCAGCCAGAAAGAAACAATTCAAGTATTGTGGAAACAAAATCAGGATAGCACAAGATTTAGCAACTTCTACATTAAGGGACCACAGGGCAGGGAATATAATATTCCAAAGGGCAAAGGAGATAGGATTACAAGCAAGAATCACCTACCCAGCAAAACTGAGTATAATCCTTCAGGGAAAAAATGGTCATTCAGTGACATAGAGGACTTTCAAGCATTCTTGATGAAAAGACCAGAGCTGAATAGAAAATTTGACTTTCCAATACAAGACTCAAGTGGAACATGAAGAAGTAAACAGGAAAGAGAAATCATAAGAGATTTATTAAGGTTGAACTGTTTATATTCCTGCATGGAAAGATGATATTTGTAAGTCATGAGACCTTTGTCAGTATTAGGGTAGTTGGAGGGAAAAATTTATATGTATGTATATAGATAGATAGATAGATAGATGGCACAGGGTGAGTTGAAGATGAAGGAGCGATATCTGGAAAATAAAATTAAGGGATGAGAGAGGATTATACTGGGAAAAGGAGAAAGGGAGAAGTAGAATGGGGTAAATTATTTCACATAAAACAGACAAGAAAAGACTTTTACAGTGGAGGGGAAATGGGGGAAGGTGAGAGGAAATGAGTGAATCTTATTCTCATAGGATTTGGTTTAAGGAGGGAATAACATACACACTCAATTGGGTATGGAAATCTATCTTACCCTACAGGAAAATAGGGGGAAGGGGATAAGAGAGCAGGGGGATGATAGAGGGGAGGGTAGATTGGTGGAGGAGGATAATCAAAAGCAAACACTTCTGGGGAGGGACAGGGTCAAAAGAGAGAATAGAATAAATGGGGGGTGGGATAGGATTAAGGGAAATACAGTTAGTTTTTCACAACATGACTACTATGGAAGTGTTTTGCTTAACTACACACGTATAACCTGTATCGAGTTGCTTGCCTTTTCAATGAGGGTGGGTGGGGAGGGAGGAAGGGAGAAAATTTGGAACCCAAAGTTTTAAAAACACATGTTAAAAAAATTGTTTTCATATGCAACTGGGAAATAATAAATACAGGAAATGGGGTACAGAAATCTATCCTACCCTAGAGGAAAATAGAAGAGGAAGGGAATAAGAGAAGGGGGGGAGAGATAGAAGGGAGGACAGATTAGGGGAAGGGGTATTCAGAATGCATGTTATCTTGGGGTGGGGGTGGGGTGAGATGGGGAGAAAATTTGGAACTCAAAATCTTGTTAGAGGTGAATGTAGAGGTAAATTTTAAAAAAGGAAACTAAAAAAAGATAATAGGTAATTTTGGAGGAAGCTGTTTTAGAATGATGTTAGAAGGTATATGTTAATGAGTTTAGAAGAAAGTATGAACAGATGAGGAAAGTAAGGCAGACAGAGATTAAGTTACTTGCGCAGGATCACATAGGAACTGTCTGTAGCCCAATTTTTTTTGGTAATTTTTAAAATTAATTTTAAACAAACACAAAACAAAAAAAAATTTAAAAAGAACATTTCCATGTACATAGCAGAACATAGGAGAGGATTCCAAATAAAAAAATAAATTTCCATTTCCAGAAAACTTATATAATAAATACTACATGTTGTTTTCAAAGCTTAAAAAAAAAGACAAGTTGGAGTATGAGATGACTTTTTTTTTATAAATAGCTACTTACCATTACTAGTAACAAAAAGAAAACACACTTTTTCTCATGGGCAAAACAATACAAAGACTGGTTTACTAAACATTAAAAAATAGTCTTTTTAAAATGAATCTCACTTATAGAGACAGGTAAATGATTCAGTAGATAGAATCATAACCCCCGAGTCAGGAAGACCTGAGTTCAAATATGGCCTCAGACATTTACTAGCTGTGTGACCCTGGGTAAGTCACTTAACCTCTATTTGTCTTAATTTCCTCAACCATAAAACAAGGTTAATAATAACAGTTACCTCCCAAGGTTGTTATGAATATCAAATGAAATATTTTTAAAGTAGTTAGCATAGTGCCTGACACATAGTAGACAATAAATGCTTCTTTCCTTCCTTTTTCATTTAAGTCTCTAACTGAATCCATTGACTGAAGTAACATCAGTGTGCTTATAAGATTTGGTATACACACATATGTATGTTTATGTACATCTATATGTATGTATGTATATAAGTATCTCCAAGAAAATGTTTGAGAGTTTTACTTCCATTTCCCAAGACTAGCTTCTCTTGGACCCACGGACAATTTGAGTCCCCCATAGTTCTTGAAATCT
>NW_020955033.1:0-2506 GCF_900497805.2 Vombatus ursinus | reverse complement strand
AGAGAGAGAGAGAGAGAGAGAGAGAGAGAGAGAGAGAGAGAGAGAAATAGATTTCTATATTTATACACACACATATCTAGATATAGATTTACTGAGCAGAATTATTCTAGGGTTACAGAAATCCCTAAATGGAGATGAAATACTGAAATATATCCTCACCTTTTATGAGCCATCACACCAAAAGATGGAAATAAACAAACTTAAATGGTCTTGGAACATCCCTGACTAAAATTACATAGAAAATCTATGGATTTTAATCAGACATCTTTGAAAAATACACAGTTTTCCAAAGATATACTTAATATCTAATGCACTAAAAGTGTGGTACCATGACAAATTAAGGAATATGTCAGAGCCCAGTACCAAATTGTATTTTAAAAAGTGCAGCAAAAGGAGGACATATTGCAGATTAAACGCTTTAAATGGGAAAAACTTCATAAGGTTTATTTTATGTCAATAAATTTAATTATTTTACTTTGTGCCAATTACTTTACACACCACTGTAAATGTAAATAATATTGCACAAATATTGAATATATTATGTGTGTCTTAACTTTTTTAACCTTTATCATTCCGTTTTCATTTTCCATTTCCCTTCTTCTATGAGACAATGTGAATATATGGGGTCTGATTAGTGGTTATATCATCTACTCAAATAAAGCTTCCTGGAGAGGAAAATACATTTGTTGTTTTTTTTAAAGAAGAAGATAAAGGGGCAGCTAGGTGGCACAATAGATAGAGTGCCTGCCTTGGAGTCAGGAGGACCTGAGTTCAGACAGTTGATGCTTACTAGCTGTGTGACCCTGGGCAAGTCACTTAATCCCAATTGCTTCACCAAAAAAAGAAAAAAAAAGTAGAACATAGAAACATTGAAAACAGAGAATAGATTATATATGGTGTTACAGGACTCCCTAACACTATAACTAATTTTTCCTTTCCTTTATCTTGAGAGGAGAGAATATATTCTTCACTTAAGAAAAAAATACAGTGTAAAAAGTGTATACAGTGGTTATTTTATAATACAGTGGAACATAAATAAAATCTAAAAATTAATCTGAAAAATCCAAGTTTGTAATGGTTGCAGAGTGAAGGATAGCCAGTGTCATATCATTTTCTGTCATATTTTTCTAAAGATAACTTCTTTTTTGTTTGTTTGTTTTTGGTGAGGCAATCAGGGTTAATTGACTTTCCCAGGGTCACACAGATAGTAAGTGTCACGTGTCTGAGGCTGGATTTGAACTCAGTTCCTCTTGACTCCAAGGTCAGAGCTTTATCCACTGTGCCATCTAACTGCCCCTAGAGATAACTTCTGATAGAGGTTATACTTATTTTTATGTCTTTATTAAGTATGGAGCTAATGAAAATTCAGAATTATATTGAGTTCCACAAATATTTTAGTGATTTTTTTATGTGTATATTTTCATTTTTCTATAAATAGGAACTTGGGATATCACTGTAAAGACGAGTAATGTTTTGTCCGGTGGCATAAACCCTAAAATGGCCTTCATTGTATGCTGTGAGCGAGGAACTTGTGCACCCATCATATTTCCAAAAAGCTCTCTTCGAAGGGCTCAAATCTATAAGACCACGATGGAAATGGACAGAAATTATGGAGCCATAAAGAAAGTACGTTTGCAAGTTGAAGATGCTGAGGATGGGGAAGTCTGGCATTGTCATGAGGTAAAAATTATTAATGCACACACACACACACACACACACACACAAAAAGACACAGATTTTTGTTTTCATTAGAGTGAAAGTTCCTAATGGGCCAAGACCACTCATTATATATTAGAGATGGATATTAAGTTGTTCATTTTGAGAAAAAGTTGGCTTTGTTTTTTTTAAAGACAGAATCCCTTCAGTCATTGAAAATAGTTACACAAACATTATTGCATTAGTCAAAATGTAGGGGTGTGTGGAGCCAAGGTGGTGGAAGGACAGCAGTGACTTGCTTGAGCTCTCCCCCAAACCCTTCCAAATACCTATAAAAAATGACTCTAAACAAATTTTAAAGCAGCAGAACCCACAAAAAGACAGAGTGAAACAAATTTCCAGCCCAAGACAAACTGGATGGTTGATCAGAAAGGTACATCGCGCCGGGCAGGGAAAGGAGTGCAGTTCTGTGTGGGCGCACAGGCCGCAGTGAACCTGGAGCAGGCCTCAGAGGACTGAAATTGCAGGCAGCTGTGGCAGTTTCTAGACCTCTCAACCCATGAACGCCAAAGGCAACTTAGAAGGTCAGTGGGAAAAATCTGTGACTACAGTGAGAGAGAGGCTAGGTCTCAGCCTCAAAGCCTGAGCATGGGCTGTGGCTGCCTCCTGAGCTTCTGGCCCATAGACTGAAGGGTAATCAAGTAGCTGATCAGAGGGGGATTGCAGGGATCACTTTACCAGTGCTGAGGCAGGAATCTCATGCTTTGCCCGTGCTTAGATCTAGGTCATAGTTCTGAGGGGCGGTCCTAGGGCCAGAAGAAGCATTGGTGTGGTGGAGCTTGTTGTGGCA
>NW_020955032.1:2461-6006 GCF_900497805.2 Vombatus ursinus | reverse complement strand
TTTGGAATATGATATTGCAGAAGACAAAGGAGCTTGGATTGCAACCAAGAATCAACTACCCAGCAAAACTGAATGAAATTCAGGGAAGGAGATGGATATTCAGTGAAATTGAGGACTTCCAAATTTTCCTGATGAAAAATCCAGAGCTGCACAGAAAATTTCATCTTCACATAAGACTCAAGGGAAGCATAAAAAGGTAAACAGGAAAGGAAAAGAAAAATGTTATTCAATAAAGTTGGATTGTTTACATCCTTCCATAGTAAGATGATACTTGTAACTCTTGAGAACTGTATCTCCACCTACACATGTGGGTGTAAGTTGACTTTGAGGTGGTGATAAAATTAATGAAGTAATGGATAAAAAAGTATTGTGTTGGGAGAAGAGGAAAGGAGGAGGCAGAAAAATGGTAAATAACATCACATGAACTGGGGCAAAGCCCTATTACAGTGGAAGGAAAGAAGAGAAAGAGACAAGCATTCTTGGAACTTTCTTTCATCAGATTTGGCTCAGAGAGGGAATAACATACACATTTAATTGGGTATGAAGTAGTAAGGGAGAAGAGAAAGGAAAGGGAGGGAATGGATAGAAGGAGGACAAAAGAGAAGGAAGAAGTAGGAAGGAAAAAGGTAAAGATAAGAGAGGGGGTGCTGATAGAAGGGAGGTCAGTTTGAGAGAAGTGGTGCTCAGAAGCAAAACACTGGTGAGGAGGGAAAGGGATAAAGGAGAGAGAAAAGCATAAATGGGAAAAAATAGGATAGAGAGAAAGACACAGTTAGTAATCATAACTGTGAATGTGAATGGGATGAACTCTCCCATAAAACAGAAGTGGAATTAAGAGTGGATTAAAATCCAAAATCATACAATGTGTTGTTTACAAGAAACATATCACGAGCAGAGAGATACACATAGAGTAAAGGTACAAGGCTAGAGGAGAATATATTATGCTTTAACTGAAGTAAAAAAAAAAAAAAAAGCAGAGGTAGCAATTGTGATCCCAGGCAAAGCAAAAGCACAAATAGATCTAAGGAAAAGAGACAAGGAAGGAAACTACATCTTCCTAAAAGGTACCATAGACAATGACTAATATCAATATTAAACACACATACACCAAATGGCATCCAAATTTTTGGAGGAGAAGTTAAGTGAGTTATAAGAAGAAATAGACAGCAAAGCTTTACTTGTGGGGGACCTCAACCTCTCCCTCTCAGAACTAGATAAATCTAACTACAAAATAAACAAGAAAGAAGTTAAGGTGAACAGAATTTTAGAAAAATTAGATATGATAGACTTCTGGAGAAAATTTAATGAGAATAGAAAAGAATACATCTTTTTCTCAATAGTACATAGCACCTACACAAAAATTGACCATGTACTAGGTCATAAAATCCTCATAATGCAATGCAGAAAGGCAGAAATATTAAATCCATCCTTTTTGATCATAATGCAATAAAAATTGCATGCAATAAAAGGACAGGCAAAGATAAACTCAAAATGAATTGGAAATGAAATAATCTAATCTTAAAGGATGAATGGGTCAAACAACAAATCAATGAAACAATCAATAACTTCATCCAAGAGAATGAAAATGAGACAATATACCAAAACTTATGGCATGCCGTGAAAGCGGTTCTTAGGGGAAATTTTATGTCTCTCAGTGCTTACATGAATAAAATAAAGAAAGAAATCAATGAATCGGGCTTGCAGCCAAAAAAGCTAGAAAAAGGACAGATTTTTAAATCCCCAATTAAATGTCAAATTAGAAATTCTGGAAACAAAAAAAGAGGTTAACAAAATTAAAATTAAAAGAACTATTGAACTAATAAATAAAACTAAGATCTGGTTTCATAAAAAAAAACAACAGCAATGAAATAGATCAATCTTTAGTTAATTTAATAAAAAAAGAAAGCAGAAAACCAAATTACCAGTATCAAAAATGAAAAGGGTAAGGAAATCAAACAATAATTTGTGGCTTTTTGCCCAACTGCATGAAAAATAAATCTGACAATCTCAGTGAAATGGATGAATAATTACAAAAATATAAGTTTCCCAGATTTACAGAAAAGGAAATAAAACAATTAAGTAACCCATTTCAGAAAAATAATTTGAACAAAATATCAGTGACTTTCTTAAGAAAAAAATCTCCATGTCCAGATAGATTTACAAGTGAATTCTTCTGAACATTGAAAAAAAGCAGGTAATTCCAATGCTACATAAGCTTTTTAGAAAAATAATTGAATAAAAACAATGGAGTTTGAAAGATGTCCACCTCCTTGACTTTCTTTTCACCCTTCCTATTCAGAAACATTTGATAACTCATTGGAAGAAACAGCCCCATTTCATTTCCCAAAAGTGCGTTTTGAATGGGAAAAGATTTCTGAAGACAGCCTTATTTCTTCTACCATTCAGGAGATCCAAGGAAAAAAAGTAAAGGCCACAGACACATGAAGGTCTTCACCAGAAGAGGATAGGAGAAGACTGAGATTTTGGAAGGTTGATATGTTGATATCTGTTTGGAATAAAGTCTGGGAGGAGAAAGGAAGGAGACTCTCCCTTGCTTCCAGTGAGGAAAGTAGAAGGTTCTTTTTGTCAAGGTTCATTGGAGCAGACCACTGTCAGAAACCCAAGTGGTCTCTTTGAGGCCCAGTGTTGTTCAGCATGGTCTAGGGAAAGGAAGACCAAAGCAGAAAAGATTTGCTTGAGGGATCACAATACACAAAATTCACAAGGAGCTGGGCCATACTTGAAGGGGAGGCTCTTTGATGTTACTCTGTTGATTTGACATTTCTCCTGGCTAAGCATGCAACAAGTTAGGATTTGAGTGCTCATGAAATAACTTCACACATCATTCCTCTGAAGGTAGATAAAAAGATGGATCTTAAGCTGGAATGTTGTCCAGGGTCTGGACCAGACCTGCATAACTTAGCAGTAGGTAGGGGCCAAAACTTCTAAAATGCAACCAGGACTACCAGCTCAAAAGCTTGTCTGAGAGCTGAGTTCTTAACCTTTCTTCCATCTTTTCTTGGAAGCCTCCAAGAAATTCTTCAGAAGGACACATTTTTAGGCTTCTTCTCTGCTCCTCAATTAGGAATCACAGCCACCTGTGGAAAATACTGAGTGCCCACAATATTTAGTGGTGCCACAGATGCCATGAAAACCCTTCAGAAATGATTTCTCTTTCTTCATCTCTGGCCTCTTGATCTCATTCTTTGTTGATGTTTCTGTCTATATGCAAAGGGATTGATCTTTGTTGATGTAACTCTGTTTAAAAAAGTTAGTAACAATGGGTGAAAAATGATGAGAAGGGTAAAACTCCTGTCATATTCATGCTTGGCATCCCTCTTATGTGTTTGCTCAAACAGTAAGTACTAGCCCATGTCTCCCCATCATTCCCTGGATGAAGCCTATGCTCAGTTCCAGTCAGTCTTCTCTCTGGGACCCCCTCAAGACATTGACAGCTCTACACCCTGTTTGCCAGCAGGAAGCAGTTTCAGAAGTGGAGACTTTTGCCCCATACCCAAAAATATTTTGGGTCCCATTTGTTGAGC
>NW_020955032.1:0-2437 GCF_900497805.2 Vombatus ursinus | reverse complement strand
GGCCCATCCCAGTCAATAATCCTTTTAACTGCCCTTTCACTGGGGCTCTCCTGCCAATTAATTGTTTCCATTCTCTGCACCAGGCTGTTTGCCACTCCTTAATCCCATCCAGATCTTCCCACAGTCTTTCTGTATAAAATATCAATCTTATCCTCACCAAAATGCTCAGATTCTTAAAATCTGGCCCCTCATGTTGTTTTCATAAATAGTGCAGATGCACTAGGAATCTCATCCATCCAACTGGTCTCTGAATAAACTTGCTACTTGGACTAAAAGAAGGCTTGAGTGGTCAAATTCTTTCAAGCCAGATGGCTGTATTTTACCCTTGCGTTTTGAGGTTCCTAGCACTGCTAGACTGCAAAATATTTTGTGACCCTGTTACAGTGAATTGCCTGATGCCATCAAGCCCTTCTCCAGCAAGAATGGATNACTAAAAGAAGGCTTGAGTGGTCAAATTCTTTCAAGCCAGATGGCTGTATTTTACCCTTGCATTTTGAGGTTCCTAGCACTGCTAGACTGCAAAATATTTTGTGACCCTGTCACAGTGAATTGCCTGATGCCATCAAGCCCTTCTCCAGCAAGAATGGACGGTATGAAGCCTCACTTCTTATCTATCACTTTTTTGGTTTGGGGCCTTATGCTTTCAGGTTCTCATCTCAGTGGTTTGGTTTGATGATATTAAACTAGGTACATCTTCTGCCACATAAGGGAATGAAGCCTTATCCAGAATCATATGTCCAAATCTCCCAATTCCCCAGGACTCCAGAGAATTGGAAAACTGCAGGTATTTTTTGGTTTCCTGAGGCTTGCTGTACAACCTGGGATCCTCCTTCACAGAGGGACTCCCTGTCCCCAGGCCTGCAGGATTCCCCTTCTCTTCCAGGTTCATGACCACTGGATCCTGGCAGCCTTCTAAGTTGGGTAAGCCTGATCTTTTAAAAGTTGTATTTTAACATGTAATGATGAGATGTCAATTCCCTGTGTAAAGTAATTTTGAACTGCAATTGATGTCATCTAAAGTTTATTGTTTTTGTTAGAGTTAAAACAATTTGACTACCACTTATAAAAATTGCAAGACTGATGAAACCTCAAGCTGGTGATTGGTTCCTGTGTGTGTGGAAAGGAGGGGATGAGGTGAAAATCTTATTCTGTCAATTCAGAGCCATCCTTAGGGCTATTAGAAAGGCACAGCCTACAGCAGTTCTAAAGATAGATGGGATAAACAGAAAACCCCTTCTCTGGGGTCTGTGTGGGTCCTCCTTTATTTTGTAAACTTGTCAAAAAGTTTGTTTGGGTTATGGAATTCTTAACNNAAATTTGAGATACACATCTTGGTAAAAATTTTCCCTGAACTATGATTATTGAAATTTGCCATTTGAGGCAAAAGCTCATGGGATTTTAACAGATTTTATTTTGAGTTATACGATGGGTCACAATAATCTATCCATAATCAATAGTCAATAATCCACCATCTGAGAGAAATGCCATAAGCCACTCAGAGAGAATGTGATAGAGGTGAGAAATCTTCATCTGGAGAAGCTGAGAGGACAATTTTAGACTCAGTCTAAGGTGAGATCCTCCTGGCTCAGTTTTCCCATTGTGTTAATTTGAAATATACCCATCCCTAAGCAATGGAGTGGGTGGCTATGAGGTGGAATTGACAGTGTATGGTTGGAAAATTGTGAATTATCTAAATTCAAATACAGGTAAAGATATTTTATCCTGTTACATCTTGGCCCATACTCTTGTCCCTACTTTATCCTTTTACAGCAAATTTCTATAATCAGAGTAAATGGTCAGTAAATTAGTATTTAGCCTTGTCATCTGCCTGCCTGCATAGTCAAGTGAATTATTATCCCATAGACTAAGGTTGGGCTAATAAAGTGTGTCTTTAAGATCTGAGCTCTTCAAACTAAAATTATATTCCTTTTTATATCCTAAACAATGTAGTGACTGGGTTATTCTGTTAACTACTGAAATTAAGTCTGAAATATGTTTAGTTTGGTTAGAGGAGGAGAATTTGGCCTAGTTAAATCCTCCCAAGTATTTTATTATAATTGGAGTAAAAGTCAGTCTCTGGCACATTCACTTGTGTAATTATTGAAAATGGGGTGGAAAACTTCTTCTTGCAAAAGTGTTGTTACCTCCCAATGGCATCGGATCCTCCTAAAGTAAGTGAAAACAGTGGAAATTTTTAGACAATAACAAGATCAGATCATCCTGTGAGTCAAATGTAAATGATTCTAATGGGGCCCTTGCTTTCTTTCTTTCTTTGTCCCCTTCTTACATCACTTTTACTTCTCCTTATAGTTGAGCCCCAAATATTGAACCAGGTTGTCAGACTTGCTTGCCAGATTTCTGTCTTTCAGACTACAGGCTTTTCACCTACAGTTGGTAGCAAACAGTGGGTATCAGTCCATGTTCCCCCATCATCCCC
>NW_020955031.1:0-4480 GCF_900497805.2 Vombatus ursinus | reverse complement strand
CTATAAGAAATGGTCAGCAGGTGGATTTCAGAAAAACCTCGAAATACGTAAACTGATGCTGAATGAAGCAAGCAGAACCAGAACATTGTACACAGTAACAGCAACATTGTGTGATGATCAGCTTTGGTAGACTTAGCTCTTCTCAGGAATACAGTGATCTAAGACAATTCTGAAAGACTCATGATGGAAAATGCTATCCACATCAAGCGAAAGTACTACAGAGTCTGAATTCAAATCGAAGCCTACTGTTTTTTGTATTTTCTTTCTTGTGGTTTTTCCCTTCTGTTTTGATTCTGTTGTCACAAGATGACTAATGGGTAAATATCTCTAATATGATTTTACATGTATAGCCTATACAGATTGCTACCCCATGTTGGGGAGGGGGAGAGAAAAAAATCTTGGAACTCAAAATCCTATAAAAGTGAATGTTGTGAACTATGTTTACATGTAATTGGAAAAAAAAAAAGTACTGTCAATTGGGTGGGGGGTGAAACCTATTATAGCATCTTGTTTTGGAGAATCCTAAAACTAGGTCAAAATCAAGACTCTTCAATTTAGCCAGATGGTGCCTTAGCTCTTTGGGAGAAGGAAGTGGGTGGGATGAGAGATTTCACGGTAGAACTTTCACAGTGAGTCATGGGTTGGAGAGATTAGCAGATCTAGTGACCTCTGTATAGGTTTTCTACCTTCCTATTGTGAGTAAAGGAGGTGGTATAGAGCAGACCTGGAGCAGCTTGAGTTATGTTTCCTTCCGGGTGGATTGATTTGGGACCCACTTTAGCGACTCTGGGGCATGGAGAATATTTGGGGGAAAAAAAAACAGTATTGGGAGAGGAACTCCTGACATCCCAGGGAACCACCTTCTTGATTGTTTTAAATTCCTTTGTCTGCTTGTTTTACTTTTTTGGACTGCATTTTGCCAAATATGGAGTGTCAACTCTGCCTCAGTTTCTCTAAAAATCTGCCAAATGGGGATAATAACAGCTCCTACCTTCCAAGGTGGTTGTGAGGATATAATGAGATGACTACACCACTATAAACTCTAGCTATATTTTTATAAACAATCGGTTTTTAAGTCAGAACATCCAAGGGCCTCCAGGTAATGGGCCCTGAGGCTGGTGGCAGCATTCCCTTTATATTCTGTGGTTTGGACTCCAATCCAATTTCCTGCTAGACAAGTATTTGAAGGGCTGTCATGTGGAAAAAAGGATTAGACTTGTCTCATTCAAATGGCAGAACTATGGGAAATGAGTACTGTGTCTTCATGCCTTGGTTTGTATCCCCTGCACTTAGTAATGTGCCTGGCACATAGTAGGTGCTTAATAAATGCTAGTTGACTGACTGACAGATTAATGAATTAGGTGTGCAACTAAAACACAAATTAAAAAAAATTTTAAAATCCAATTAAATACCAAAACAAATGCTGAAATCAAGTTAGATATTAACAAAATTAAAAACAAAAAAAATGAATAAACAGATAAAACTATGAACATTTCAGTGGAAAAAGCAATCAGGTGGATAAACTATTGGCTAATTTGATTTGAAAGAAGAAAAGGGAAATTAAATTACCATTAACAAAAATGAAAAAGGATCATTTATGTTAAAGGATTTTATTAGAAATTATTCCTGCCCTCTTGAAGAGGTGGGTAGGGAGGAAGGGGGAGGAAATTTAGAACTTAAGAATATATTTTGTAAATCTGACTACCTTTTGAGGAATGACATCAGGAGGGTGAAATATCATGACTTGCAAGTGAATTTGCTTTAAGGTCTTTCCCCAGTCTGTTTACCTGAAGCAACACCCATTCAGTAATTAAAGGCTAGAATGGCCTAGTTTTCCTTCACAAAAGAATCAGTCTGGGAGGGGAAGACCCTGCGAGTTTTTCTTTGTAGGGGATAGATTTCTGGGCATGCAATCAGGAAATCCTGAGTTCAAATCCAACTTCAGGCACTAGCAAGTGTGTGACCCTGGGCAAGTCACTACACCTAGTTTCCACACCTATAAAATAGTGTCCGTATAACAGTCCCTGCTTGCCAAGAATGGTGTGAGAACCAGAAGAGAGAGTCCTCGTACAGCCGTGCCTGGAGCACAGTAATCTCCCCCTAAACGTTAGCTCTTAGTTTTACTGAGCCCATCCACCAGATGACGGGCATTCCCCAGGTACAGCCACAAGCTCTCCACGTCTCCTGGTTTCCCTCGGGTCAGTCTACTTGAAGGAGGAACCAGACACAAAGGAGCACGGCCCGGCTCTGCCTGCACCCCGTGACCGTAATCCTCATCCCAAGGACCCCAGACAGAGTCATAACTCTGATAAACAATATGTTCACCTTTTTTTTTTCCAGTTACTTGTAATTTTAGTACATTTTGTTTTGTTTTTTTTTTAATTATATCTTTGTAGTTTTTGTGCATTATTTCCTGTTGGGTCTGCTCATTTTACACTGTGTCCATGAATATACATCCTCCCCTGCTTCTCAAAATTCCCCATCTTTCTTATTTTCAAGTACGTAAATGAGAGTAAATTTATATGCCATTTTTTCTAAATGTTCTTTACTGGTGGGAATTCAGTTTGTTTCCAGGTCTCTGCTGCCCAAAAGAGTGCTCTTATGAATGTTTAGTGTAAAAACTCAGTTGTGGCCTTGATCTGGTTATGCGGAAAGGGAATGGCAACGTGGTACAGTGAGAATAGCCTTGGATTTGCACCTGAGGTCCTGGTCTCAAAGTGCGAATCTACCATTCACTCCCTTTTTGACCTTAAGCAAGTCACTTTTCTCCTCTAATGAGCATATTAGACTCAAAGTCTCTTCCAGCTCTATAGATATGAAATGGAAAGTTAATGGTTCTTTAACACCCTTTTCAGCAATAAAAAAGTTGTTCACATGTTACAGACAGGAGATTTGCTCTTCTGGTTCCAGGAGCATTGAACGCAATCATGTTTATTTCAGAGCACCACATTTTAAGAAGCACAGCAATTGGATGAAAAGAGGAAGCTAACTGCCTTAGTTGTGAAGTGATCAGGTCAGTTGGTCAAAGGAACTGGCTATGTTAGGATTGGAAGAGAAGACAGGGTCACATGATAGCTCTGTCTTGAGCAATTTCATTTTCATTGTTTATTTCAGCAAGTAGAAAAAGAATTAGCCATATTACTACTTCAGCTTTGAGAGCAGAAGTAGAAGCTATGGGTACACATTGTAAAGTAAGAATACACACGCAAAAACCACACATTAGTAAACATATATTGAGCACCTACAAAGTGCCAGGTATAATGCTGAGTGTGAAGGATACAAAGGACGGCAGTAATGGCTCCTGCCTTCCAGGAGCTTACAAACCAATTGGGAGAAGTTCTTTTTAAAAACTTTTTATTTGTACTGGAGAGAAACCTTACAAATGTAGTGTATGTGGGAAGGCCTTCAGAGAGAAGACACATCTTACAGTGCCTGCAGGGATAAGACTACTTACAGTGCATCACAAAATTCATACTGGAGAGAAACCTTATGAATGTAGTGAATGAGGAAAGGCCTTCCTGAGGAAGTGATATCTTACTGTACACCAGAGACTTCATACTGGATATATGTGTGATGAATACAAAGAGTGGGAAGGGTTTCCTCTACAACTGAGATCTTATTCTATGTCAAAAAATTCATGCTGGAAAGAAACCTTATAAATGTAGTGAATGTGGAAAAGCCTTCCTGGATAAGACACAACTCGTGAGGCAAGTGACTTGCCCAGGGTCACATAGTAAGTGTTGAGTGTCTGAGGCTGGATTTGAACTCAGGTCCTGACTCCAAGGCCAGAGCTCTATGCACTGCATCACCTAGCTGCCCCATGGACCAGCCATTCTTTTTTTTTTTTTTAAGGCAATTGGGGTTAAGTGACTTGCCCAGGGTCACACAGCTAGTGTCAGGTGTTTGGTCTGACCTGGGATTTGAACTCAGGTCCTCCTGACTTCAGGGCTGGTGGACCAGCCATTCTTGAAAGCACTTCGAAATAATGCTGAGAAAATTACTAAACTATGGACATACTCTTTTGCCCAGCAGTACTACTACTACTAGGTGCAACACGTTCAAAGAAAGAGAAAGTGACCCATATGTACAAAAACATTGATAGCAGCTCTTTATGTGGTGGCAAAGAATTGGAAACTGAGGAGATTCCTATCGTTTGTGGAATGGCTGAACATGTTTTGGCATGTAAAGGTGATAGAAAAATATCGTAATATAAGAAATCACACAAGGAACTTCTTCATAGAACCCTTGGAAAACTTACATGAATCAGTGCAGAATGAAGTAAGCCGAGCAGGAGAAAAATTTATCCACTGACAATATTGTGAGTACAAAAAACTCTGAAAGATTTAAAAACTGAGTAACACAATGACCACCCATTGTTTTCAGGAGAATTCCTGATGAAATATGCTACCCACCTTCTGCATTTATGTGATTGACTTTTCTACTTGACATTCCAGTGAATAATCTGAATTAATTTCTTTAA
>NW_020955030.1:5160-5558 GCF_900497805.2 Vombatus ursinus | reverse complement strand
TAAGAGTCTGCTTCCAATGTGAAGAGTGTACTGTCCCAAGCTTCGGGGGTTTGTATAGTTGTTTTCAGAGGTACTTCTAAGGACCTGTAAATTTTCAGTTGTTCCAAGGTGGTATGATAAGGGGCGAAGTGTTTCCTCTCCACCGCCACAACAAGCTCCACCACACCAGTGTTCCTCCTCGCCCCAGGACTGCCCCTCAGAACTATGACCCAGATCCAAGCATGGGCAAAGCAAGAGATTCCTGCCTCAGCACTAGCAAAGAGATCCCTGCAATCCCCTGAACACACTGTTTTAAAAATATATTTATATCCTTTGTTTTTATATCACCTTCCTTTTTTAATATGTCCCTTCCCACTCCCTTACCCAGGGAGCCATCCCTGGTACAAAGAAAAAGAGAC
>NW_020955030.1:4534-5117 GCF_900497805.2 Vombatus ursinus | reverse complement strand
AAGGAAGGAAGGAAGGAAGGAAGGAAGGAAGGAAGGAAGGAAGAGAGGGAGGGACAGAGGGAGGGATGGAAGGAGAAAGAGATGGAGGGAGGGAGGGAAAGAGGAAGGAAGGAAGGTAGGAAAGAAGGAAGGAGGGAAAGAAGGAATAAACAAAGAAACAAAGAAAGAAAAAGAAAAAAATCAGGCAAAACAAACCAACACATCTCCCAAATCTAATGGTCATAAATCTAAAGATCATCTTGCTCACCTCCCTCATTATATAGTTAAAGAAACTGAGGCCAAGAGCAGTGAAATGACTTGTCCAATCACACAAGGAGTATATGAGGGAGCTGGGATTTACACTAAAGTCCTCTCAGTATATAGTGTGGCATTTAGCAGGGGAGAGGGGAGAGAACTTGGAGGACTTAGAGGAATATGACCTCTCTACTCTTTCCTGGGCAGGAAGAAGTGACCATGATCTAGATCACTAGACATTCCACACCCTCACATAGCTTTCTGATCCCTAGGCACTGAGATGTCCACCCCTGGGATGAAAGTCTAACCTAATCAAGGGAAGCTGGAGCTCTGAACACCTCCCCAACTA
>NW_020955030.1:3045-4403 GCF_900497805.2 Vombatus ursinus | reverse complement strand
GCCATGGAGAGCTTCCAGCTTTCCAGGAGAGGGGTAACAATGTGGAGAGGCCTCTGTTCCTCCAGTCCTTTTTTCTGAGAATCATCCATCATGGACACCTACCTACAAAATCTGACCAATGAAAAGACAGATGTCAACTAAGAGAGGAACCACTAAACAGAGGGCAGGGACAGAGCCCCATTCAATAAACAACAGAGAGAATCTCCCTGGCCCAGCCCACTTCAGGCTCCTTCCAATCCTAGTGCAGCTGCTCACTGTCTTCCTCTTTCTGGGCCTGTTTCCTCCCCTGTAAAATATGGGGAGGTGGGATTTCCAAGTTCTGTTCCAGCTCTAAGATTCTATGATTTTACATGAAAAGGGAAGAGAAGAAGGGGGGAAGGGGAAGAGACATGGAAGGAAGAGATGGGTGATGGGGTAATGGAATCAACACTAGACCTGAAGTCAGGAAATGTGGGTTCAGATCTTAGATTTGCCATCATTACCTATGTGTGCCCAGGCAAGTCACTTTCCCTCTCTGGATCTCAATTTCCTCCTTTAAAATCTGAGAGAGTTGGAATAGATGATTTCTAAAGTGCCTTCAAAGAACTGGCCTCTAATTAAGCCAGGAAGCCTTGGTTTCAAGTTTAGCCTTTCACTCATACTGGCCATGTGACCCTGGACAAATCACTTAACCTTTCCCTGCTCTAGGAAACTCCATACTATAAGACTCTACACTGCAGAGAAAGGGCCAACCTGCATTGGCAGAGGGAATTTTTTCATCCAAGAGACCCCTAAACCCATAAAATGATAGGTCCAGTCCCTGGGCCAGTGCCTAGGATCCTAAGAGTAGATAACAAGGGGAAATAGAAGAGATCATGAGACATTACAGGCAAGAGATCAGAGAGACAGAATTCAGCAAAAGAGACAGAGACAGAGAGATAAAAGAGACAGAGAGGCAGAAAGAGATAAAGACAGAGACAAAGAGAAATAAAAGCAAAAGGACAGATAAAGATATAGAGAAAGAGAAAAACAGAGACAGAGGTAAACAGAGACAGCCAGAAGGAGAGAGAGAGACAGAGAGAGAGAGAAATAGAGGCAGACAGACAGAAACACAGACAGACACACAGAGAAACACAGAGACACAGACAGAGAGATAGAAAAAGAGAGAGTTACAGAGAAAGACAGGGAAAAAGAGACGGGGGAGGGAAAGAAGGAGAGTTCAAAAGAAGATGGCAGCAACAGGGAAGGGCTGAGAAAGAGAGGGGAAGAGGACAAACTAAGAAAGAATTCTGGGAGTTGAAGGACTGACCACTGCACACAGCAATCACTGCAGGGGTCAGAAAAATCCAAAGGTCCTGGGGTCCCTAAGAAACTTCATC
>NW_020955030.1:0-2970 GCF_900497805.2 Vombatus ursinus | reverse complement strand
TCCCCTGTGGCTCCATCACAGCCCTTACATGGCCTCTTCTGCCTGGAGAGCTGAATGGCCCAGGACCAAGGTCTCCCATCCCCCATCTACACTAGGAGCCAAGAGCCCAGACCAGAGTGGGGAAGGAGCCACTTCATACAAGTAAGCAGTCCTAGCAGTTCCAAATCTCAAAACTATACCACAAAGAAGGCATAATCCCACAATTTGGCATTGATTAAAAAATAGAGTGATCATTGGAACAGATCAGGGTCACACCATACAAAAACAAACAAATACAGTGGCATAATTTTCAGTAACCCAAAGATCCCAGTTACTAGGGTAAAGACTCACCATTAGACAAAAACTTCTGGGGAAACTGGAAAGAAGCAGTCTGATAGAACTTGGCATTAGACCAACATCTCATATTGAATAGCAAGAGAAACTCCAAATGAACTTAGACATTTTTAAATGGCATCAGCAGGACATTGGAGAAAGAAGGACAAACAACTTTTTTGAGATCTTTGGATAGGGGCATCATTCATGACCAAACAGGGGATCGAGAGTGTCATAGAAAATTAAATGGACAGTTTGGATTATGTGAAGTTAAAAAGTTTTTGCACAAACACATCTAAAACAGTTAAAATTAGAAGGGAAACAAGTAATTGAGGGGAAAGCTTTGTAGTAAGTTTCTCTGCTGAAGGTCTCATGTCCAAGATACATAAGGCATCAGTTCAAATGTATAGGAACAAGAGGCATCCCCCAATACGTAAGAAGATAAAGGATATCTATCAACAAGCAGTTTTATTTCAAAGGAAGAAATCCAAGTTATCAATAACCATATGAAAAGTGCTCCAACTCACTAATAATTAGAGAAATTCTGATTAAAGGAACTCTAAGGATCTACCTGGTACCTGGCTGACTGACAAAGGTGACCAAAAATGGTAAATAACAGACAATGGAGGGCTATGGGAAAACAGACACATGAATGTATTTGTTAGCAGAGCTGTGAATTGGACCAGACATTCTGGAAAGTAATTTGGAAATGTGCCCTGAAAGTCACTAAACTATGACCAAACTAAATAATTTCTAGGCTTGTACCCCTAAAGAGATCAAAGAAAGAAGAAAAGCACCCATATATACAAAAATATTTATAGTAACTCTTTTCATACCTATCCCCAAACTGGAAACTAAGGTGAAGGTGTCAGAGTGGATACTTTGTAGCCAGGCAATTTAAATCCATGCCTCAGATACTTACTAGCTGTATGACCCCAGGCAAGTCATTTAGCTTCTCAGTGCCTGTTTCCTCATCTAAAATGTGGAATTTACATCCTAATGTAAAATCAGGATAATCATAGCACTTACCTCCCAAAGTTATTGTGAAAATAAAATGATATAATATATGTAAAGCATTCTCCCCTTAAGGCACTATATAAATCCTAGCTACTATCAGTTTTATTATTTATTCATAAGAAATAATGAAATAGTTTCAGAGGAAATTGGGAAGACCTGTATGAATTGATTCAGAGTAAAGCAGGTAAAATTAAAACAATTTATACAATTACAATTATCCCTTCCAGATCTTGGGTTTTAGGAGTACACCGCCTCCGTGGTCTGGAAAATCTTGTAAGATTTTTGACCCTCCCTTCACAGCAGAGAAAGAGTCTGAATTTTTTCATTTTCTTTTATGGGACTTTTACAATACCTTGTTGTAAAATTTGGATTAAGTATTTGGTTATAGGCTCTGCGTCATCTGCTGGCCTTCATGTGGTGTCTGTGGTTTGCACAAAACTCCCAAAATCCCCATTTAATTTCTTAGGCCGATCGGCAATATATGGAAACCCATGGGGAAAGTTTTTGGAGATGTGGAAGGGATAACTGTACAAGTGTTTTAATGGCCACTAGGTGGCGCCATAGCACACAGAGCAACAGGCCTGGAGTCTTGGAGAGACCAGAGTTCAGTTTCAGCTTCAGACACTTACTGTGTGTGTGCAAGAGTCACCTAACCTCCATTTGCCTCAGTTTTCTCATCTGCAAAATGGGGATAATAATAGCACTTCCCTCCCGGAGTTGTTGTGAGGATCAAATGGGATAAGAATTGATAATAACTGTAAAGCGCTGAGCACAGTGCCTGGAACAACTGAAAAGGACCTCATAGGAGGAAGAAAAGGAGAAAGAAACTATAAATGGAAAAGGGGGAAGAAAATCCTTCCTCATAGATCTAGAAATTGAAGGGACCTTATAAGCCATCTGGATGGGGAAACTGAGGTTCAGTGAGTTGTCTATGGCCAAAGAGCCGGTAGTGATCAAAAGCAGAGTTTGAACCCAATACTTTAATCACTGCAGCATATGCTGCAACAGGGCCTGAAACAGGGAGGATGTATCAACAGCCCTAAGTGACGAGAGCAGCCGTCAGTTAAACAAGAAAGCCTGAACTGAAAGCAGCAACATTGGCATTGGAACAGTCTACAAGGCTATTTTTATGGATGGTTAGACACCTCTATCCTATTACCCCCAATCCAGGATTCTAGAACCTAAAGAGATTTTAAAGGTCACGCAGCCCATGAGAGAAGCAGGTCATCTGACTCTCTGGTCCAGAACACAGCATTGTTCTAGAAGGAACTGCCATCCTGGCCATCCTCACCACTGAGCTCAGAGGAATGTAATCAAACAGAACCTGAATTCCATGGTTCTGCTGTTCCCAACCTCAAACCACCCTGAAAGTGGGGTTACCCCTAGGGTCCAAGAAGTCACCTCTTTATTTTTCACCCACCTGCCCTCTTGAGCTTTGTGATCTCCAGAACAACTGGGGAACATCTGCCCCTAACAAACTCTGTGGTCGTTGGGGAGATGCTTTCTTCTGAGCTTCAGTTTTTTCTAATATAAAGGGGTGGTGCAGTAAGGAGGGGTTCCTTATTTATGCACCTCTAAAGGCCCCTCCCAGCTCTGACATTCCCTGCTCTAAGGCCCCTCCCAGTTCTGACATCCCCTGTT
>NW_020955029.1:0-4191 GCF_900497805.2 Vombatus ursinus | reverse complement strand
AGAGACAGAGAGACAGAGACAGAGAGACAGAGACAGAGAGACAGAGACAGAGAGACAGAGAGACAGAGACAGAGAGAGACAGAGAGAGAGACAGAGATACAGAGACACAGAGAGACACAGACAGAGAAAGAGAGAGACAGAGACACAAAGTTCTAGCAGATAACTGAATACTCAAAGGCCCTCATCATTCTATACTCTGACTGTACCAGTTATATAGTGTTTCTCTGAACTGGTTACCTCTTTCTTTTTCTTTCTAGGTGGTTTGTTGCATATTTTAATTAAATTACTTTTATTTCTGCTTCTACTGATCTGTACCTAAATGCTTCCCAAATCTGTTCTCTGGGTTTCTTCACATGAGTATTTTTCTAAATATGTAATACTATTCTTTCCAGGCTCTATATCTCACCATTTCCACTCCCTCCTTGCCCACTCCAACCCCATTTATCTACCATGGTCCTTTTGCATAAAATTACATTCTTCCACAGGCATGTTCAAGTTGTGGGTCCTATCCCACTAAGTCCCAGGTACAATTGTGAGGTCAAATTTGCCTACCTGTATTAGGTTCTCTCCTTCATCTTGCTTTTTACCAGTACTTTTTGTACATGTTTGTCTGATGTATTTGTGCTTTCTTGTTAGAAGCACACTGTTGGGAGCAGGGGAGGTATAAAGGGGAGAGAGGTTGGGATGGGGTGGTGGTTGATTGAGTTAATCAATCAGATCACCTTACTCAAATTAAGGCAACTGGCAGGGTACCTTTGTCAGGTGAGAACACATCTGGATTGAATCAATCAATCAATCAGAAGTGTGAATTGGGTTGACTAATACTTGTACTTCTTTCAGTTGAAGCACTTCAACTAGCTGTAACAGGAAATCTATTCAGATTGGTTAATTGAGTTGATCACACCTGTAGGATTGTGTAAATTTAGGAATCTAATTTTGAATCAAAGATTCAAGCACCTAGCAGCTTGGTGGCTGCCCTTGAGAAGGAATCCCTTGGGGGAATAATGCCTCAGCCTCAGCCTTGGACTCCTCACCACTGCCATCATCATCACCACCCCCTTGACCAGAGGAGGCCCTTGTAAATTTCAGGTAGTCCGAGGATTAGCATTTTTTCATTGTTATCTTACTAGTGTGCCTGGAACAGTAGCAATAATTTGAATGGGAAGGTGAAAACAAACTAGATGAAGTGAGGAAAGGCATATTCAGCTTCCACAAGAAATCCATTAGAAAAGCTACTTAAGGAGAGAATCTTGTAAATTCTAGCAAAAGAATTTCCAGCTTTTCTATCACTGGCATAACCTATTATTGATGAAGCCACACATTGACTCTTAGTGAACAGTCATTCTCTTTTGAAATGTTTATAAACCATCCTTTTGTATAATTGGTTTTAGAATTTTGCCATGGGTTGAACTCAATCAAATTCTCTGACTTTTGATTTGTAGATCTCTTTTTCCCCCCAGGTAAAAGGGCAATATTTCTTTCTTTACCCCTTTAATATCTCTCTGATTCTACCACATTTTTCAAAGATGACTGTCATTGACTCAGCAATCACATTCACCTCTTCTTTCAGTAACTTGGGATGTAGTAACCCTTTCAGAATAGATCATTTGAACTCATTGTGGGTATCTAAGTACTCTGTCCATTTTCTCCCATATCTTAGATTTACTCTCTTGAAAAAAAAAAGCAATGCATTTCCCTGACATTTTGATTGTGTATTGTGTTTCTAAATAAATTTAAAAAGTCAGTAAGATTTAATGGAAAGTTCAATGGCGTGAGAGTCAGAGGAACTGAATTTGTGTCCCAATTCTGTCACTTAGCTGCTGTGTGACCTCAGGCAAGTCATTTTAACCTTTTTTGGCCTCAGCTTCCTAATCTTTAAAATTAAGTTAGGAATATCTACATTATCTGCCTCAAGGGATTATTGGTGAGGATTAAATATAATTGTGAAATCCTTACGTCATGGGCTTCTTGAGGAGAGTTTTCATGTCTTACTGATCCTTTATTTTCCCCACAAACAAGGTGGTGCCTTGTATATGTAGGCACTTTAAAGAATTGATGAAGAAACTGTTTATTCAACAAAGAGCTTTGTAAACTGTAAAGCACCAGACAAGTGTATGCCATTGCTCCTTAGGCCCACTAGGTCTGCTTTAAAAGCCAGCCAGCAGCATGATCATTTCTTGCCTGTGTTTTTCTTATACTTATGATTTTCCAGGGACAGCCCTCTTGGATCCTACTGCTACTGCTTTGCCATTTTTACTGCTTCATTTCTTACAAATAGGGTCTCATTTTGTGGTCATTGATTTGAAGATGGATCCATTTAGAAGAATAAAGTAAATGGAATTTTTTATTTTCCAAAAAATGATTTTATTTTGTAATGCCCTGTAAGAGGTTTTTTAGCTCAGAAAATTAGGACTAGTGAAAGGGATAAACCACGCAGCATACTTCCTTAATGTACTGTAAGGACTCAGAGTAGGGGCCTAGGAACAGTACTTGTAGCTAATATGAGTTTGTGAAATGCAGAGTTTGAATTTTTTCCTCCACTCCTGGGGCACAGAAAGGAGAGGCTTTCACTCTGGATCATCCCCTGATTTCATTTCTTCACCAGACTCATGTCAGGGTGGGATGTCCAAACTCTTTCCAATCTCACTAGACTTTATATTTTCCATGGAAATTAGAAATCTAGAATCTGAAATTTTGCATTGGAAGGGATTTTATGAATCATTCAGTCTGCCTTACTCATTTTTTAAAAAAATTTTAACAAATGAGAAAACTAATATCCATGGAGGTTAAGGGATATTGATTTTCTTTTTCTAAAACATGGATCTAACAGTGTCATCACCTCCTTATCCCCTTAAAAATCTTCAATGGCTTCCTTTTGCCTCTAGGATCAGATACAAAATCCTGGCATTTAAAGCCCTGCACAATCTAACTCACTCTGAAATTTTATTTCACGTTATAAATCCCTCATCAATCCATTATGGGTTTGGCTTACACCATGACTCCTCTTCATACATTCTCCATTTCAGTCAAACTGGCCTGTTAGTTATTTCCCATACTAGATGTTCCATCTTCTACCTAGGTATTGTTGCATGACATGTCATACCTGCCTTGAATTCCATTCTTGCCTCCAAATAATAGAACTCCTTACCTCCTGTATAGCATTGTTTAGATGCCACCTCCTACATGAGGTCTTTATTGGTTTCCACTCCTCCCCTCTCCCATTAGAACTTGTTTTATATTTACTTGTCTACATATCATATCACCCCCTTAGAATGTGAGCTCTCTGAGGGCAGAAGTTGTTTCATTTTTGTCTTTGTCTTTGCATCATCTAAACCCAACAGAGAACTTTGTAAGTAGTAGGTGTGTGTGTAAGTAGTAGGTAACAAGTGTGTGTTGAATTGAACTGAATTAAGTGACTAATTCAAGGTCACCCAGGTAGTAAGTAGCAGATAGACGAATGGATGGATGGAAGGAGGGATGGATAGATAGGAGGGAGGAATAGATGGATGGATGGACAGATGGATGGATGAAGGAATTGATAAACAATGTATTACATAATTTCTACATGCCAGGCAAAGTGCTAAGTGTTGTGAATACAAATTTAAGCAAAAAGAAAGATAGTCCCTGGATCTCTAGGAAGTTACATTCTAGTGGAGAAATATAACACATAGAAAGAGCTGAAAAAAAATCAGTTTTCTTTTTAGGTGGGAGAAGTAATCCAAGAGGATTTTAAAATGAGTAGTAGAGGGAATCATGGATTAGTCTGAATTTGAAGTGAGTATGGGTGTTTTCACAAATGGAGGTTCCAGGGAGCAGCTCACCAATTAGAGGAAGAGGCATTAGACATGGAGGCATTGCAAATGTGAGAAAGTCACTGAGACCCAAGGATGGAGGTCATTGTTATCAAATGTCTATTGAGTGCAAGCCCTGGGTTTACAATGATAGTTACAATATTGTCCCTACTTTTAAATAGTTTACAATCTAATTGTGATAAGGGCTAGTCCATAAGTATTTTGGGCACAAAAGAGAATGAGTACAGAAAGTTATGAGAAATTTCAGAGAAGAGGAATTACGTTCACCTGGAGAGGAGAGTAGATGGAGAGACCCAAAATGGCTTCATGAAGAAGTTGGCATCAGATTTAGTTCTGGAAAACATTTCAACAGATGAACAACAGATGGAAATTTTGTCTT
>NW_020955028.1:4776-8906 GCF_900497805.2 Vombatus ursinus | reverse complement strand
GTTACTTCTCACCTTGATTTTCACATCTGGTATGGCTTGATCATATTTTTCCTTCTTCCGGCTGATCAAAGAAAGGTTTATAGGTTTCAAGGTTCTTCTGAGACATTATTTCCTTAAGTGTAGGAGAGTTTTAATGACTTCTGTACTATCACCTCAGGGAGGTTGCCAGGTGTTTGCATCCATAATCCGTGTTAAAGTCTAAATTGTTACCTTACTCCAATATTATCAATATTCCAATATTAAATTATTATCATGCAAAAGGGGACACACAATAATGCTTCACATTTTAATCTTCCAACAAATATGATTTCCTGTGTTCTATGCATTTAAGTCTTAGCGAACTTAGAACAGATGCTCTGTATTTTCTTTCTATGTGCTTGAGAATTCTGAGAAGGTCCTTGTATCAACATAGGCTCTGTCCTGCCTCCAAAACTTCTGATTTCCTCCTTACATGTATAGGTGAGACAGAAGTATTATTGCACTGATGTAGGAGTTAAGAGAAGGGAAAACAACAGCAGGACTGGGAAAATACAGAGTGGAAGGCCATAGTCACAAGGAGATTCATTCCTTAATATGTCCATCCATTTCTAGCCATCTGTACTTCATTCATCCATCTATTTATCCATCCATTCATCCATTCAATTCATTCATTTGCTGCTTTGATCAAACAGATGAAAAAAATAGAAAAGCTTACATTGTTTTGGTGGTAAATAATGTATATATCCTCTGAACATAAAATTTACAACAGTGATGGTGTCAGTGACTGGAAATGTGGGAATCATCACCCTTAGTACTATGGATTCTCTTCTTCAAACTCCCATGTATTTTTTTTCTCAGGCACTTGGCTCTCATCAATCTTGGCAATTCCACTGTCATTGCTTCCCAGATGTTGGTCAATTTCTTGGTGGAGAAAAAAAACCATTTCCTAGTATGATTGTGCAACCCAGATTGGAGGCTTCTTAGTCTTCATTGTTGCTGAGATTTTCATGTTGGCTGTCATGGCCTATGACCACTATGTGGCTATTTGCAATCCCCTATTATACATGGTTGTGATATCACAGAAGGTTTGCATCCTACTTGTTGTCCTTACCTACACCTACAGTTTAACTACAGCAGTGACTGTCACCTCTTGTGTTTTCTCAATGTCTTACTGTTCTTCCAATGTCATCAATCATTTTTACTGTGACAATGTCCCTTTGTTAACATTATCCTTCTCTGACACCTACATCCCAGAAACAACAGTCTTTACTTTTTCAGGAACTAATCTCTTCTTTTCCATGATCATTGTAATTGTGTCCTATTTCTACATCATCTTGGCCATCCTGAAGATATGTTCAGCAGAAGGGAAAAAGAAAGCCTTCTCCACCTGTCCTTCCCACATGATGGCTGTCACTGTTTTGTATGGGACACTGCTTTTTATGTATTTGCAGCCCTGTTCAAACCATTCCTTAGACACTGATAAAATGGCTTCAGTGTTTTACACGCTAGTGATTCCCATGCTGAATCCTATGATCTCTAGCCTGAGGAACAAGGATTTGAAGGAGGCTTTGAAGAGAGTCCTCACCTTCCCTTGCCAAACTTTTAAAAACATAAATTCTTAAATATTCAAGTAAACCATGCGATTCATAAGCTAAGGCAGGGGTTGTCATATAAGGGGTCCAATGAGTAAATGGCCAGGAATATAAGAAAACTAGATAGTAGGTTAAAATATTTAAAAATGAATAAAAAAGGTATCAAAATCAAACAAGGATTGTTATAGTTATATATTGACTTAGAAAACCACATATTAACATTATTTATGTTTTATAATATTTTTGTTTATTTTGTAACATATTTGCCAAGTATGTTGAAACTTCTTCAGGCAGTAATCCAAAGTAGGCTACCTATTTGACACCTGTAGGTGACAGTCTGGAAGGAAAATAGTTGTAGAAAGGAATGGAGGAGAAAATAAGTTTAGGAATCAAAGGCAGACAAGGGCCTATAATCAAGTAAAATTGTGTAGATTAAATGTGGAAACCACAAGATGGAGGACCAAGAATTTCATATTAATTCTTGAGAGTCTTTTTATTTCCTACTGAGGGACTCATTTATGAGACTAAGCAACATTGCAAGTGAAGGGATGTGAACTGTGTGTGTACCCTTATCCTGGTATAGGTCAGGGCAGGAGGATTTGAGTTTCAGAAATCTATTTAAAACTATGTGTGTGTATATATATATGTGTGTGTGTGTGTGTGTGTGTCTGTCTGAGTGTGTGCGTGTGTGTGTGTATGTATATGTATATATTTTGTTCAATGATCTAATGATATTCTAAGTTCATTCAAGTGCCCATTCATATGAACTTGGAAGTAAATGTTACTTAATCCTATTTTTTGTCTAGCTATAAACATTTATTAAGTTTTTACTATGTACCACATGCTCTATTAATTGTTGGAGATATAAAGACAAGACTGTTTTTGTTCTTAAGCTTACATTTTAATTAGAAATACAACATTCAAACCAGTCAGTACAAATCAGCTGTAAACAGGATAAGTTGTAGATAACAGAGCAAAATTATTAGAATTTGGGAGGGGATGGGGATTATTATAGAGCAGAATTAATATGAAACCATCCTGAACATGTTGAAAGTTGATACTTGGTTATCTTGTACAAACTTCTGCTGGATTAACCCCATTTCAATTAATTGAGTGCTTTATGGTCATTAGCTTAGAGTCAAGCAGGATGGGAAATGGTTCCTTCAAAATTGTACTCATATTCCTGAAGTACAGTTCTGATTTTGAGCAGGTCATTCACCTAGATAATATTGTCATTTTCTTCATTCATCAATTTGAAAAGGTAGTACAAAAACAGGAAGGGTTAGAGAAAGGCACTGTGGACCAGTACAATATACACTGTATGCATACGTTGCAAGTATTGGTCTCTACAGTTAACTGAACCTATGAATTTGAGTATAGAAAGACAGTTTTTGATGTGGCCCACTTATTTAGGTAATTGAATTTATCATGGATCTTTACCAAAGGAAAAGCATTGAGATATTTGATTGGCTATCTTTCTATGGACATGGGAATAGAGGAATAAACATAACCCCATGATAGAGAGGACACACATCAGGACTCCCTGTACATCTTCTGTCATTCTTAGAAGCTTAACAATAACCAATTATGTTACCCTTGAATTCTACCATTTCTTTCTTACATTCATTATTTTTCTAATTTGGAATTCAGTTAATGTATTTAGTTGCTGGGTTATGGCAAAGAACAATTTAATTGGGAATATGCACGCATCTGTTAAGGATTTGGAAGTCCATCTTCTATTTGTTGTCAGATTCATATTTGGACAATGTTCTTTTTCCAACTCCTGACATTGGAATTCTAATTTTGTGTCAACAACACATACATACACACACACACACACACACGTATATTTCCCCTCCTACCATACTCTGCATGCTACTGGCTCATTTTAATTTTTTTTTTCTTCCAAGTTCTAAGGCAGTAAATGAGGTATGTTCATTTGTTTCTACATTGATTACTAAACTTGTAACATATCTGTCACAATTAGTGTGTCAACCAGCATTCATCATGTTCTGCTATGCTAAAAGTAAAGTGCTAAGTGATGGGGAAATTAAAGCAAAAAAATAATTCAAGGTCAGAAGGAGCTCAAAGTCTAATGGGAAGACAACATGGACTCAATGATGTATAAAAAATTTATTCAGGATAAATAGAGACCAGTCTCAGAGGGAAGGCACTAAGATTAAGGATGGAAAAAGGCTTCTTGTAGAATTTGGGACTTTATCTGGGACCTGAAAGAAGCCAGGAAATCTAGGATGCAGACAAAAGGAGGTAGAGGGCTCTAAGCCTATGGGACAACCAGAGAAAATGCTCTGAGTGAGACAATGGAGTATGTAAGGAAAAGCACAGTATCACTGGATCAGGGTAAATGGTGGGAGTAAGATAAGAAGTCAAGTTATTAAGGGCTATAAAAGCTAAACAGCATTTAACATTTGTATGTGGCCATAATAAAGAGCCAATAAACTTTGATGACTAAGGAATAATTAATTAACACTCAGGTCCCATCCTAAATTCATTATACATCCTTTATTAAATGGAGTAAAGCTTGTCATCTATACTTTT
>NW_020955028.1:3712-4688 GCF_900497805.2 Vombatus ursinus | reverse complement strand
ATTTAATCCTCATTGCAATTGCTGACTTCAAATTTGGAAACATAATCTCCCAATCCAGCTCTCTCAAGGTGCCAAATAAAGTCTCCTCTCAAGAATTCTTTTTCTGTTTTTTCTCAAGATAGCTCTCTGAGGAAAGCTCTTTTCTTTGTCTTTTCTCTCTGTTCTTTCACAGTCTCTCCAGCCTTCTTCATGGACAGTCTTTCTAAAGAATGACAAAACAGCACTTTCTTAAGATTCTAGTCCCTCTTAAACAAACTGAGCATTGATATTGCCTTGCAAGGTGAGCCAATTGATTCTGCTCTTTGATTCTCATGGACATGAAGATTCTGATTGAGTCTAGAAATATTTTATTTCTCTAATTGATTTTCTCCTTCCTCATATCTTCCAAAGGTTGTTTAACCTCCTTCATTTATGCTCACTTTATGTGAAAAGAAAATGTTTTCCATGCTGCAATTTTAAAGCTTTTAGCTAAAGACTACAGAACTTCATGTCTCATCCTCAGAATATTTTTCTAATAAGGTATACTATATCAGAGGGGGAAAAACACATTTGGAACACTTTTCAATATGTCTCCAGCCAACCATTCCAGATTTATTACTGATTTATTCTTCCTTGAGTTGATCCAGCCAAATTGGCCATTTTCAATTTCTTAACTATAACATGCCATCTCCTGTCTCAGTCTGCCTGCAACCCATCCACTTCTCATATTTGCCATGGAAAATATTTCATTTTCTTGAAAGCTCAGCTTTGTTGCCACCTCTTGAAGGAATTACTTTCTATTTACTTTAGTCGCTAATTTTCTCTCCTCATGCTCTATTGTATTCTTTTTCTGTTGTAAAGTTTATGTTCAGTGGGTATTTACATCATTTACCACCAAAACAATNACTAATTTTCTCCCCTCATGCTCTACTGTGATCTTTTTCTGTTGTAAAGTTTATGTTCAGTGGGTATTTACATCATTTACCACCAAAACAAT
>NW_020955028.1:3487-3600 GCF_900497805.2 Vombatus ursinus | reverse complement strand
ATGTATTTTCCCAGTCCTGCTGTTGTTTTCCCTTCTCTTAACTCCTATATCAGTGCAATCATACTTTTGTCTCACCTATACATGTAAGGAGGAAATCAGAAGTTTTAGAGGCA
>NW_020955028.1:2936-3381 GCF_900497805.2 Vombatus ursinus | reverse complement strand
GGACAGAGCCTATGTTGATACAAGGACCTTCTCAGAGTTCTCAAGCACATGGAAGGAAAATACAGAGCACCTATTCTAAGTTCCCTAAGACTTAAATTCATAGAACACAGGAAATCATATTTCTTGGAAGATTAAAATGTGAAGCATTATTGTGTGTCTCCTTTTGCATGATAATAGTTTAATAACTCTGGGAATTAGGCAACAATTTAGATTTGAACACAGATTATGGATGCAAACACCTGGCAACCTCCCTGAGGTGATAGTACAGAAGTCATTAAAACTCCTACACTTCAGGGAATAATGTTTCAGAAGAACATAGAAACCTATAAATCCTTCTTTGATCAGTTGGATGAAGGAAAAATATGATCAAGCCATACCAGATGAGAAAATCAAGGTGAGAAGTAACATTAGTCTTTGTCATCAGATCAGGCCAATAATGCTAAGA
>NW_020955028.1:2492-2766 GCF_900497805.2 Vombatus ursinus | reverse complement strand
TATACTAAATCTTTGACCCTTCTCTCAATATTACTTTCCTCATCTATAAAATGTGTGGAAGGGAGACAGAAATCTCCAACGTCCTTTCTGGTACTGAATGTGTGATTTGATATATCCCCTACTTCATAATCTTTTAATTCCAAGTAATGGCTTTCTTTGGCATGTTTACCTCCTCCAATTCCGAATGTTAAAATTCACATAAAGAGTATCAATCATATACCTAACATTTGAGCATCAGAGTGATGCATGGCATAATGATACTTGACAGAAATTG
>NW_020955028.1:0-2403 GCF_900497805.2 Vombatus ursinus | reverse complement strand
TTTTTTTCTAATTTTTTATTTGTGGAAATGATAATTTTGTGGATGTTTTACAAGTTCAGGATTATTTTTTAAATATTTTAAAAAGGTAACAAAAGGGCCTTTCCCAAGTTCACTAAAGATCCTTTAATTGACACATTGAAAGTTTTCTCATTCCTCTTCATTCTTGACAACTTTAAAACATTCCCCACTCTTGATTATCCATTCCTTCATACACTCTCCCTCCTGGATTTAATCAACATTACTCTGTTGTTGTTTTCTTTTTACCAGTGGGGGATTCCATTGTTAGTTTCTTTTGTCAATTTATCGCCCATGTTCTTAAGCTTTATGAAGTTCTGCTTTTTCATTTGCAAAATGTTGAAAATCATAGGATCTTCCCACAATGTTGATTCAGATGATCAAATGAGTGTTTTGTGCATCTGAAAGAACTTTCACAAGGAGAACTGATGATGATCACGATGATGCATCATTATTATAGAAATAATATGAACTCATCCTAAGTTCTGAAGGTACCAGGGGTACTTGAAGAAGAATCCTTTTATAATTTGGTTATTCAAAATGTGAAACTGGAAGTCAGGCTGTCCCTTCTAATTATTTTAGGGAATTTCTTCAATCCACCAGAAATCAAAGCAACTTGGCAGAATTTAGGGAGGAGGCCCTGACATTTGTTGGGCACTCATATGCATGTAGCTAGAGTTCTTTGCACATGCCCAGAGTTGGAGGAGAGGAGAGAGTTCATATGAGATTCTACTGTGTAGATTTTGATCTGTCGATCAAAATGCTTTTTCTTTCTTTTAAACACAGAAATCACAGAAGACCCAAGGGCATTTCTTCAGTAGATCTTTTGCACTGGAAATGAGTGAAAGGTACATTAAATGATTCTCCATTCTTCTATTTACAAGGTGGCATGTTGGATGAGTTGGAGAATGACCTCATGTTAAAAGTTTCTTGAAATTTCCACCTCAGATTAGAATTGTTATTGTGTCCCACATATAGCCCTCTATTCTATACAGAGAGTTTATTCATTCATTATGCTAATGAAAGCAGAAAACAGAATCTGAAACATAATCTCAGTATGAAATGGGGGAAAAGAGAAGATAGATTTTCCTTCCTCTCAAACTGCCAAATGGAGTTATTTTATTTTTATTGACCTTTTGGAGGACAGATTCACTAGAAGATTATTTGTATCTCCCTTTAAAATTTCAGAAAAAAAACAACTCACATTTTCTTCTCCCTAATATCCTCTCATAACCTTCAATCTTTATTTTGTGATTGCAATGACTCAGGGTTATTCCTTTCCCAGTTCATGTGGAAAGTGACTGCTAGTTACCTTGGATGAGTGGGTACAAACTTGTGAATTACCTTAATGGATATGACCCCCTTACCTTTCTGAGGTCTTCAAATTAATATGTCCTCCCCAAGGGATGGCCATATAATTGTTATGGCACATTTGAATATTATTTTTATTTTTTATTCATTAATTGATTTGTTAATTAATTTGCTCATTTTAAAATGCTTATTTATTAATGTATGGATTTTTTATTTATTACTTCTAGTCTGTCATTCAATCACTTTAGGAAACTCCAACTAAGAAAACTTTTTTCTTCCAAAAAATGTTGGTAGCTGCTCTTCAACTGTTAGTGATCTGCCCATGGCCCCGAGTGGTCATGGAATTTCAGAGGGTGAACCATATAGCATATAAAGATATCTTAATATTAAGCTTCTAGAAGCTTCACTTAACTGTGATCCAAGCACATTTGGTCCTTCATTGAGTTTATCAAAAAAACTCCAAATGAAAATACATCCAATCATTATGAGGGATTTTTGTATGCAACCAGGAAAAAAAATGAACCAGTAAGGACTGATCACTAATGTATGAACGTCCACAAAACTTTGGGTTGTATACTAAACGACTGGCCATTTTCATTGAAAACAAATGTCATTAACATGACTCCATGTCCTTGAAAATGATGGACATTGAATAAAAACAATGGCAACAACAAGAAAAACGATTGTAAGTCTGGGTTGTCTTTAAAATTCAGGAGAAATGCTAAGGAGAAGCTATAGGAAATGATGAGTTTTTTGTTTGTTTGTTTTCAGTCCTACTAGAGGTCACATTGGAAGTCAATAAATATTTCCAAAATCTGATATCTCCTCAGTGTATTATGTGATCCTCTCATCCATTTGTTGATGGAAGTGTTTTTGAAGTAATTCACATTTTTAACTTGTTCCATTTCTTGGGGCTAAAGAACTCCATAACTTATTAATTACATAAAGTGGTACTGCCCATGGCTAATATTTCCCTTTGATTATTGGGGGTAGAAGGAAAGATGCTCTTAAATTCTAGAGTTTGGTGTTAAAGTCTTTATTAGTCTTATTAAATCCACCTATTTACTATAATTTCCA
>NW_020955027.1:4112-4287 GCF_900497805.2 Vombatus ursinus | reverse complement strand
TGGTATCTCTGACCAGCAGACTGGGTACTATCCACACCCCTGCTTTTTATCTGTGGGGGAACCCCCCCCCTTTGCCCCTGGCACCTCTCCCTGACTAAGTATCTCTGACCAGCAGATCTGGTCAGAGATTTCTACCCCACTTCCTATTTTCCAAACCCCTTCCAATTAAATGACG
>NW_020955027.1:0-3942 GCF_900497805.2 Vombatus ursinus | reverse complement strand
CCCCCCCCCCCAATCCCCTCAAGCCTTTCATTTCTAAGATCTCTGTCCAGGAGAACTGTCTCTTTCTCCTTCATCCTCTCCCCCCAAGTCCCCTTCATTTCTAAGTGTCTCTGACCATGGCTGGTTCTGGACCCCTCCATCTTTTCCCCCAACTGCCTCAATTTCTAAGTATCTCTCAACAATAGAGCTGTCTCTGCCTCCAACCTTTTTCCCAAAATTCAATTTTCTTTTTCTTTTATTTTTGCAAGGCAATTGGGGTTAAGTGAGTTGCCCAGGGTCACATAACTATTAGGTGTCAAGTATCTGGTCTGAGACCCGATTTGAACTCATGTTCTCCTGACTCCAGGGCCAGTGCTCTATCTACTGCACCACCTAGCTGCCCCAGTTCTCTCAATTTCTAAGCTCTCTGATCAGCAAAACTTTCTCTTTTCCCTCCTTTCCTCACCCTCTCCCTCTCCATTTCTAAGTATCTCTGACCAGCCGAATTATCTGTCTCCCCTTTTTTTTCCTCTAAACCCCCTTCATTGATAAGTAGCTCTGACTAGCACAGCTGGTTCTGCCCCCCCACTTCCTATCACCTCAACCCCCCTTCTATTTCTAAGTATCTCTTAATAGCAGAACTGTTATCCTTCCTTTCTATCCCCCTTAGATATATTTCTAAGTGTCTCTGACCAGCACAGCTCTTTCTGCCCCCCTTACTCTATCCGCAAACTCTCAATTTCTAAGACCTTTGGCCAGAATTGTCTCTGCCCCCTGTTCCTACCCCCTCAAACGTCCTCCATTTCTAAGTATCTCTGACCAGTAGAATTGTCTCTGTCTCTTCCAATTTCTAAGCTCTCTGAGCCCTCCTTTACTCCCCCCATTGCCCTCTATTTCTAAGTATCTCTGACCAGCAGAATTGTCTCTGTCTCCCCTTTCTTTTCTCTCCCAGACCTCCTTCATTGATAAGTATCTCTGACCAGCACAGCTGTTTCTGGCTCTCCCCCGCCTATTCTCCCCAAACTCTTAAGTTTCTCTCAACAGCAGAACTCTCTCTGCCCTTCCTTCCTATTCCCTCAAATCCTTTCCATTTCTGAGTATCTGAACAACAACGTTGTTTCTACCCTCTCTTTGTATCCCTCCAAGCCTCCTCCACTTCTAAATATCTCTGACCAGAAGAACTTTCTCTTTTCCCTCCTTTCCTCACCCCCTCCTTCTCCATTTCTAAGTATCTCTGACCAGGAGAATTGTCTCTGTCTCCCTTTTGTTTTCTCTCCAAACTTCCTTCATTGACCAGTATCTCTGACCAGCACAGCTGGTTCTGGCCCCTCCCCCCTTTCCCTCCAAACCCCTTCTATTTCTAAGCATCTCTGAACAGTAGAGCTGTCTTTATCCTTCCCCCTCCCATACATTTCTAACTGGTTCCAGCTCCAATTTCTATCCCCCTAAACTCTCATTTTTAAGTTTTCTTTGCCCTCTCTTTATATCCCTCCAAGCCCCCTCCATTTCTAAGTATCTCTGACCAGCAGAATTGTCTCTGTCTCCCTTTTCTCTCCCCAAACCCCTTTCATTTATGAGTATCTCGGAACAGCAGAGCTGTCTTTATCCTCCCTTTCTACCCTTCCAAGATACATTTTAAGTCTCTGACCAGAATCATTGTTTCTTTCCTCCACCTTCTTTCTCCCCAAACCGCCTTCATTTATGAGTTTCTCTGAACAGCAGGGTTGTCTCTACCTTCCCTTTCTACCCCCCCCTCTAAGTCCCCTCCATTTCTAAGTATCTCAGACTAGCAGACCTGTTTCTTGCCTCCTTTCTATCTCCCTGTCCTCAATTTCTAAGTAGCAATCTGACCAGCACAGCTGACTCTGGCCTCCCTCTTCTTGTCCCCCCACACTCAGTTTCTAAAAATCTCTGAACAGCAGAGCTATCTACCCTGCCATCCTGTTCCCTCAAACCTCTTCCATTTTTAAGTGACTCTGACTAGCAGAAGTGGTGCTGCTGCCCCCCAAGTTTTCTCCAGTTCTAAGTATCTCTGACCAGAATGATCTCTGTACCCCAACTTTATATTCCCCCAAACCCTCTCAAGTTCTAAGTACCTCTGAGCAGCACAGCTGGTTCTGGCCCCTCTTCCAATCCCCTCAAATATCCTTCATTTCTGAGTATCTCTGCCTAGCAAAATTGTCTCTGTTTCCTGACCCCCCCCCCAAAACCTTTTTGTTGATAAACATCTGTGACCTGGTTAGCTGGTTCTGCTCTCACTTCCTATCCCCTCAACAACACTCCTCCCCCCAAGTCATCTCTAAGTATCTCTGACCAACAAAATTGTCTGTGTCCCTTCTTAGTGCTCTCCCCAAACCCTCTCAGTTTCTAAGTATCTCTGATCAGCACAGATTGTTCTAGCCCCCACCTCATATGCACTCACATCCCATTCATTTCTAAGTACCTAGAGTGCTTTCTTCTGCCTTTCTTTCCTCCCAAAGCCCCTTCATTTTTAAGTTATCTCTGACCAGGAGAATAGTCCTTATTGCCCTCTCCCCTGAAGCCCTCTTCATTTATTTATTTATTTAGCTTTTTGGTGAGGCAGTTGGGGCTAAGTGACTTGCCCAGGGTCACACAACTACTGTCAAGTGTCTGAGGCCGGATCTGAACCCAGGTCCTCCCGACTCCAATGCTGGAGCTCTATCCACTGCACCACCCAGCTGCCTCTCTTCATTTCTAAATATCTCTGAACAGTATAGTTGGTTCTAGACTCCCCCCTTCCTTTCTGTCCATTTCTAAGTATCTCTGACCAGAAGGACTGTTTATTTTTTTATTTATAAGCTGGTTCTAGGACTCCTTCCCATTCACACAAACCTCCATTTCTACAGTACAACTGGCTCTGGGCCCCCTGTCTCTCCCTATCCCCTTAAACTCCCTCCATTTCTTAGTATCTCTGATCACGAGAGCTATCTCTATCCACTCTCCCCCCCCTTATTATCTCGCCAAATCTCCTCAATTTCTAAGTATCTCTGACCAGCAGAATTGTCTCTGCCCCCTGCTACTTCTTATCCCCCCCAAACCTCCATTTCTCAGAATCTTTGACCAATATAATTATCGCTGCTCTGCCTCCTCTCCTCCTAAATCCCATCCATTTTTAAGGATCTCTGAATAGTACAGCTGGTTCTGCATCTCCATTCCTTCCCCCACCCCCCACCCCCATCAATTTATAATTATGTCTGACCAGCAGAATTGTCTATTTCCCCCACATCCTGTCACCCCAGTCCCCTTTTATTTATATGTATCTCTAACTAGCATAGCTGGTTCTGGGCCTCCTTTACTGTTAAAGCAAACTCCCTCCATTTCTAAATATCTCTGTCAGAATTTTCTCTGCACCCCCTTATTATTTCCCCAAACACTTTGGATTTCTAAGTATCTCTGACTAGCAGAATTTTCTCTGCTTCCTCTTCATCTCCCTACAAGCTCCCTCCCTGACCACCAGAATTGTCTCTATCCCCCCCTTCTTGTTTCTGAACCCCCTCCATTTCTAAGTATCTGTGATCAGCTCAGGTGGTTCTGGGTACCTCTTCCCTTCCCCTCAAACCATCTCTATTTTAAAGTATCTCTGACTAGTAGAGTTACCACTGGCTCCTTTCCTATGCCCCCCACAAATCCCCCCTGCATTTCTAAGTATCTCTGACCAGGAGAGTTGGCTCAGTCCCCCTTTCCTATCCCCTCCAAGTCCTCACCATTTCTAAGTACTGTCAGTCCTGCTATAACATGATATATGCATTCCTAAAAATCATCTCAGTAAGCTAAGGTGAGTAATAATAAGCCACAGGGCTTATTGGGAAAATAGGCTGAGACACCCAGCTCTCCTAGGTTTCATCAGTAACACAAAGATAGGAACCTAATAAAATCAGTGGCACAATTTTATACATGTTAAACGGTTAAGCAACAAACAAAAAACCATAAAAAGTATAATAC
>NW_020955026.1:3943-7383 GCF_900497805.2 Vombatus ursinus | reverse complement strand
GATGTGAACCAGTCCAAGTAAGTCTGCCTGCCACTGCTACTTGTGCATGGGTGGGTGCAGCCCGCACTTGGGCTGGTCAGCGGGTGGGACGCAGACAATGAGGCTGACTGTTTCCATGTGCCAGGTGCCCAGAATAACCTCTGGGGCCTTTCCTGGTAGTGTGACATTTCTGCATCCTCATTGCTAGGAAGAATACCCGGGAGGAATTGAAGGTGTTCCATGAGCCCCTTCCCCAGCCAGGGGGATGCCTTGGGCACCTGCTGAGGATGGCTGTTGGCCACTCTGCTCTTGCTGCCTGACAAGTGGGAAGGAGGCTCTGCCCCTCTGGCTCAGTCCTAGAAAGCACCGAGCTCACCACCCTATCCTGCCCCCAAGCCAAGCTCTAGGCTCCTTCCCATACAGAGGGCCCTGGGGTAGATGGAAATGGTGCCCTGGGCTCTCTTCCCTCCCCCCTATGTTTTCCTCTACAAATTAGCCACCTGTTAACTGTTACTGCAGAGCTTAGGCCCCTCCCCTCTGTAGGAGCAATCCTAGATCATTTATATGGATAGCATCACTAGAAAACCCATAGCTTATGTTAAACATAAGATAGGGGGAGGGGCAACCTACATTCAGATCAACAGGGGAATGTCTGTTGTAGGCCAGCTCTTCCTTGGGGCTTCGTCCCAGCAGCCTCAGTAACTCTGGGCCAGATTGTGCTCTAGGAAATGAGCCAGAGAAGATTCCCTTTTGTCCCTTGGATCCAGAGTCTAACAAGTCTTTCCTTGTGTTTCAGGGATCCCGAAGGTTTGCGAGTCTTTTATTATCTGGTCCAGGACCTGAAGTGTTTGGTCTTCAGCCTTATCGGCTTGCATTTCAAGATTAAGCCCATCTAGGCTGGGGGTTTTCACTTTTTCTGTGTGCTTGGGTGGTGTTGTTTTTCAGTCCCAATGTCAGAAGACTTTTGTGTAAACTAGGAAAATATTTTTTATACACTGTGTATGTGATTGTCTTTAATAAAGATGCAGGCCAATACAGATTTTGTTAGAGTCACCTTCGCAGCTTGGTCCTGGAAGGCCTCGAGTTCTGACAGCATGGGACTTCTGGCTGCAAGCAGCTGGCAGGTTGGGGACCCTGTACTGTGACACGAGGGCTGTGTGGCTTGGCTTCGTTACCCAAGGAGTGTGCACGGCATCGGACAGTAGCAGTTTGCAGCCGAGATCAGGGAGTGGTTCTGAACAGTTAGCCAATATAGCGTGCCTGCTGTTTATAGCCCACTGTGCTGGGCCCAGGGAGGAGACAGACAAGGTGTGCTCTGAGCACCTTTGGGAGAAGAGAAGGCCCCAACATGGATGGATAAGATCCAGATTGTGCTAGAAGTGCACCAGAAGGCTAGAAAGAGCCCAGACTTTCTCAGCTTTCAGAGGGTGGTGCTCCTGATTCTCCCAGTACCCACGGGACTCAAGGCACTTGACCTTTCTGAGCCTCAGTTTCCTCATCTGCAAAATGAGGCATTGGAGGAGGCTTAGTGCCCAGGCCAGAGAGCGAGCGTCTTCTGCTCCCGCTGTGTTAAAGTGCGTGACAAACGCCCGAAGTTTGAGGCCACTAGAATTACCTGGATGACTATGGAAGATCTTGGAGACCTGGACCTGGGAGCTTCCTTCACCCTGGGGAGGGGAGGGCGACGCCTCTCGGTTACTAGGGTAACAGGCCCCGCCCCTCCGCCTAACGCCGCACATGCGTGCAGACGCAGCGTGCGCGGGCAGGGCGTCACTTTTACGCCAGGCCGGAAAGCCCCTCGTCCGCAGAGACCATTGCGGCTCAGGCCAGCCATGGGGGTGAGGTGGGGGGCCGGAGGATGGAGGGGCGGGGGTGCGGGCCGGGGGATGGGGGGGGGAGGACTGGGGGGCGGGGGGGGGCGTGGCCGGGACCGAGCCTCGCGTCTCCCGCCCCGCACAGAGGATCGGGCTGCAGCTCAAGGCCACCCTGGAGAACGTGACACGCCTGCGGCCCGGGGGGGACGACTTCCGCTGGCACCTTAAGGTGGGGCTCCCTGGGGGCGGGGCCTACGGCGAGGGGCGGGGCCTCGGATTGGGGGCAGGGCCAGAGGAAGGCTGGTGTGCTTCTGTAGGGGCGGGGCCTAAGGTAAGGTAAGGTCTGGGCGTGGGAGTCCGAGCCCCTGGACCCTTCCTTACCTCACCCAGTACAGAAACCCCTCTGAGGTTTGGCTTCACCCGACCCCACTAGCCTCTTGGCCCTCTTAACCACTTCAACATGCATTAAGCACCTACTGTGTGCAAGGGGATGGAGATGCCAGGAGCCAGTGTTCTCCTGGGACATGACATCTACTGGGGGAAGTAGGATACAAAGGACAGAACACCAGGACCTTCTTCTAGGGGCCCTGGAGGACGGACAGAACCCTTGCTGCTGGCGGAAGGGGAAAGGAGGAAATCAGGCAAGGCCACACGGCGATGGCTCCTGAGAGGTGGGAGGGAGGAAAGGGCCTGGGTGCCTGGGCCACAGATGCAGCTGCAGAGGCAGGCCTTCTCTCCTGGACAGAGATGGGAGATTCTCCATGAGCCTTCACGAGCACTGAACCACGGGGGAGCGACCTCCCAGGTTTGTGCTGGCTTCTGTCTCTGCTCAAGTCCCCGTCTTCCCATTCTGGCCACCACGGATGGAGAAGAGCATAAAATGCACATTCCCCAGGAAGGAATTTCTGGCCGCCCAGCCAGATTGTGCCGGGGAGCAGACTCTGACATGGCAGCTTTCTTTCTCGAGGGAAAAAGAATTCATCTTTGGCTCCCGTTGGACTGGTTCTTTCCTACAGCCTCTTCTGGGTCTTTACCTGAACTGGCTGTCATCCAGAAGAGGTCTCTGGGCACTGAGGTATCTCTTAATGGTGTCTTCCAGTTTGGGAATAGGCAGCCTGAAGGAAAGAACTCCAAGTCAGCTAGACGGGATTGAGATGGAGGAGAGTAACTGTACCCACCCCCCACAGCAACCAAGCAGATATTGGCAGTCTGATTTCTTTGCAAAAACCGAAGAGGCAGAAGTTCAGTGAAGTCTCTGTCTTGATGGATCTCTGCGAGCCAGCCTACCCACCTCTCAAACTCAACGCGGCCAAATAAACTCATCAGCTTCCCCCTCAGAACAGCCCTTCCCCACCACCCTCCTGCGCACCTCCAAGGCATTTCAGTTCTTCCCTTTGCTCACCTCCCATAACCCAGTCACTTGCTCATTCCTCTGGATTATAATGCCACAGCAGCCCCCTTCTCTCCATGTAGTCACCCCTCACCTGCAGTTATCCTCCTAACTGGAATCAGCCTCCTTGCTTCCAGCCTCTCCTCATCATTCCCGTAATAACTAACAATACTCCTGAGGCACAACTCTATTGTCTCAGAGACACCATGTCTCTTATGTCTTGCACATAAGGGCCCTGGAAGTCTTGAGTACAGGGT
>NW_020955026.1:0-3874 GCF_900497805.2 Vombatus ursinus | reverse complement strand
TGGGTGTTGGTGTTTCTTCTCCTCACATATTCTTGGGGCCCTTTGATCTGTCCTTTGCCTCTTTCCCTCCCTAGCTTGTACACCCATCTTGGGCATAGCATATCCTCTCCAAAATGGAAGTTAGTACTTTAGGACAGAATATAGAAGCATTGTGACACTGGTAACAACTACCATAGGTGATATTCAAGAGATAGTTGCTGCTTCAGCAATGGAAACAATAAAAAAGAAAACCAACTGTAACTTTTCTAAATTATAGAGCCACCACTTAGTAGTTTTAACTGTCCATATTTTTATGAATTCCAAGAAGTAGATAGAAAATTTTTAACTACAAAAGTGACTGGATTTTTAGAAGACCCTATCAGATTTTATTACAAGAGTGTAGAAATATAAATGCAACTTTGGCCAAGCAAATTTTAAATCAAAAATTTTAAATTATATGGAAGGATCAGCCCAGTTTGAAGACTATAGGACCAACTGCCCATAGGGAGATAACCAATGGGGTCCCTTAAATTTGTTAGGGATCTATATTGACTCTGAAAAAATATTTTTAGAAGCTATTTAGACCCACTTTAAGTTGCAACTACATTGAAGGACACTTGCAGAAAGAACTCAAGCTACATCTTTTTCTACCTGTATAATTTTCTGTATTCATTTTGTCCTGAAAAGTGATCAACCTAGAGAAGTAATCAAAAAGGAAAGGTTGTGTTATCAGGCCACATTAAATGGGGAAAAAAAAAAAATCAATTTGACCACCATGTTTCAGGTGATTACACAACAAAATCTTAGAAGTTTTAAAGAAACTGACAATTCAAATAATCAGAAGAAACAAAATGTTAAATGAGCCAATCCCAAATTCAACTTGAGATATCAAACATCAGAACTATAGTGACAAGAATAAAACAAATCAGTTCTCAAATATTAGTTCAATGACTCAGTCCACCCATTAACCAAAGCTATACAGATGACGACATACGAGAAATCACAAGAGCTAGAAGTCTTCATTCCAAGGGAATTTTGAAGCTAAGTAATCCTTATTTCTGAAGATAAGAGGGTCAAGTTAAGCATTCAGAAAAAAAAAATCAAGTCATATGAGGGGAAACCAGACTTTAAAGGTGACTTGATATACAAAATCTATGAGAACACCATACCATTTTTCAAAGGATATCACTCAAAATGGAAAGTCTACCAGTATCAAGCATGCAAGTAATAAATAGAAGAGCAGCTAATTTTTCAAAGGACAAATACAGTATCTTCTCACATTAGCCATTTTGGAGAATTATGCCAAAACAAGAATTGGGGTGAAATTTTAAGTTCTTCAAGTTCAGGCTTGAAACCTTAGTATTAACAGATCTCCTATGCAAGCCGGACCATCTTCCACCAAAATACAGATACACAATGAAATACTGGTCAGTTATGTCATGATAACAAATTGAAGGACGACATATGTGTTATGGAAGCTTTCCATGTGTTTAGTCCAGTGTCTGGCACCCTCCATTCTTTAAACCAAAGAGAAACAGCTAACTTTCCCAAGGGGCAGCTTAGGACATACACTAAGGCTAGGGTGGGCACATCATGAGATTATGTCTTTCCCATAAGAGAGAAGGCACTTCCAGAGGCAGCCACAAGAATCATTCTCATCCCTTTGCCTACAGCAGGGCCCAGGCATAAACTTTCCTCAAGTTTCTCTGTAAATATAGGAAGTGGTGAATTATGGCTGAGGAACTCAGCAAACAATTTAGGACTTTGAAAGCAACCTGTTATTCTGAATTGTTTGCCCCATGCATAATTTGTACTCCTTTTCAGTCAAAGGGAATAATACAGTATGTCCCAAAAGTCTTTGGGTAGTTTTAAAACACTGAGCTACAGTGTTAAAGCTAAAAAACCATACTAAGATTTTGAGACATCCTTTATCTCATGGGGGGAGGTCCCTAGGGAATAAACATTTCAGAATTTAATCTGTCAAAGCCATGTACTTCCTGCCTGAATCTCTGGGACCAGAAGTTTCTAATAGACTTTACCCCACTCATCCATGGAAAATTATAGGTCAGTAACATGTCAAGAGATATTTACACCAAGGACCCAAATTCTTAGTGGCATTCACACCACACAAAAGAGGTTCCATGACCAATATGCCTGAAATTACCCCATAAGAAATGCCTTGGCATCTCATCCCTTCTCCAAGAAGCCTTTGCCAGTTCCCCTTAATTCTTGTGCCTTCCTTTGTTCAACAGTCTCCAATTTATTCCATCTATAGATTTTGTTTTATACATAGTTGATACAACACAGGCACTTAGTAATGTCAGGGTTACTTTTTCAGTCAATTAACAATTACTAATTGTCTCATCCATTGCCTTAAAATCAAGGTAGAATGACAATTATTAACCTCAAAGACAAGATTAGGCTTTCAAGTTCCTTTGTCTTTCAGATACCAAGGCTTGCTGAAGTTTTTAGGCCTAAGAGATCTTACAGAACAGTGGGACCAGGCTTAGTAATAGTGAGGTTAATACAGAGATTGTGGCATCCATCCATAATTAACATCTCTGATCATCCTACGCCATTAGCTATAACAGAGGGGAAAAGATGTGTAGCAACCTACTAGGCACAAACACAAAGTCTAATAGATAATTGAGGATAGAGCAATGATGATTTTCTCAGCCTGAGATTTTGAATGGTAACTAGTGCCTGCACTTCTTCCCCAATTTGGTGAGTATGGCACCAGTCACATGTACCCAAGATACCTTAGAAGGATCTCCTTGAGGAATTACAAACTCCCACCTACAATTGCCCCACTCTTTGTAGGCATCTGGTCCAATCACTTGTGGCAAATGGAGAAGAAATGGAAGTAGTGTCAGATTTTATATTCTTGAGCTTAAAAATCACTGCAGATGGTGACTGCAGCCATGAAGTTAAACGAGTGCTCCTTGGAAGGAAAGCTATGACAAATCTGGACAGACTGAAAAGCAGAGACATTACCTTGCCAACAAAGGTCCATATAGTCAAAGCAATGGTTTTTCCAATACCAATGTATGGCTGTGAGAATTAGACAAGGAAAGCTGAGTACTGCAGAATCAATGCTTTCATTTGAAAGCTGGAGAAGATTTGAGAGTCTCTTGGACAGCAGGGAGATCAAATCGGTCAATACTTAGAGAATTAATTCTGTTCACCAGAAGGCCAGATACTGAAGCTGAAGCTTAAACATTTTGGGCATGAGAAGACTGGACTCATTGGAAAAGATCTTGATGTTGGGAAAGACTGAAGGCAAAAGTAAAAGGGGGTGGCAGAGACTGAGATGGATAAACGGTGTCATAGAAGCAATGAAGATGAGCTTGGCCAGACTTTGGGGGATCATGACCCCATGGCCCATAGAGCACCAGGCCCTTCTATTCTCCATGAAGGGCCAGACACAGAGTGTGGAAAAGATCCTCCTAAATTGCTGTTCAGTTCAGTTGTAATGGACAAACCCTCCTACCTTAGAGACACCAATTTCATCTTGTGTACTCAGGGGTCCTAGTACTTCCTTTCATACAACTCAGAGGAACCAATGCAGAGCTAAGTAGGCTTGAATAGTCAGTGGTGGTTCTTGAGTTAAATCTGGACAGAAGAGAGAGGGGTTCTATGAGGTGGTGGGGAGGAGGATGGAGGGCATTCCAGGCATATGGAACAGCTAGTGGAAAGGAATGGGGATGGGAGATAGAATATGAGGATAAGAGAGAAGGCCAGGTTGGCAGAATCATACAGTGCAGGAAGTGGGGAATAACATCCAGTGACCCTGGGAAGATGGTTGAGGCCAGGTGGTGAAGAACTTTCTTTTCCTTTTTAATTTTTAAAAACATTTTTACATTCAGTTCCAAGTTCTTTCCCTGCTCCAACCATT
>NW_020955025.1:3535-4599 GCF_900497805.2 Vombatus ursinus | reverse complement strand
TGGACCTTTGTGCAGGCAGATAAAATGAATGCCTTCTGTAATTGAATAAAACTACTAGAATGTATGCTGCTCTTCTGATGATTCAGTTAAATTAACTTTAGAACATCTTTAGGAATAGAAAGGATGATGTAGATGATGTGAACATAACTTTTTTGCCATAGGGTTTTAATCTCTTCTAAGTCTCCATGTTTTGAAAGGTATTTTTTCAAATAATTTGGAGATTTTGAATACTTGATGTGGCAGTATCTATTAAGAATCCTTTTCTTGGGGGCAGTTAGGTGGCACAGTGGATAGAGCACCAAGCCTTGGATTCAGCAGGACCTGAGTTCAAACCTGGCCTTAGACACATAACACTTACTAGCTGTGTGACCCTAGGCAAATCACTTAACCCCATTACCTAGCCAAAAAAAAGAATCCTGCTTTTTAGCATCTACAAATTAAAGTTTTATTGAAGCAGTTGTAGGCAATAGTGCTGTCTCTAATGATGCTCAACTTCCATCACTGATTTCTTGAATTTTCAAGGATGGATTGCAGTTTGCATTTATAGTATGGAGATTTGTCTTAGTTTACAAAGACTCATTTGCAAGCTTCTGGTGGCCTATTTATCAAGTTTTTACATATCCTGCAGAATCTGACTTTTATTGTTGTTATTATATTCCTACTAATTTTGGTTTTATTTTCTAATATGTAAGGAAGTCATAATTTGTATTCATTCTGTTAGCACATTTTAGAGGCTAGTTGTTTTAAGATTCCAGCATCCTATTACTAGTTATTTAATTTTGTTAATTTACTAGTGGAAAAATAACCCTCAAAACATCAGTCACATTAGTTGCTTAGTGCCAGGTAAACCAAAGAACTTAGCACTTGTATTTTCTTTTGACTGGTATTATAGGTCATAGCTTCAACAGAGTCCAAGATAAGTCATAGTTTAATTGTTCCTCTAGGGGCTAAGGTGACAGAGTTTCCCAGGGCTCTCCTTAACTGATTTTTGGTAAATGACTGGGTATAACTACATCCCTCTTCAATCCCTACTTATAGACCAATGAATACACAAAGTCATGAGC
>NW_020955025.1:0-3379 GCF_900497805.2 Vombatus ursinus | reverse complement strand
CAAAAAGAGAGAGATGGAGATAGAAATGGAGGGAAAGAGAGAGAGGAAAGACAAAGTTAGACACAGAGAATTTTCAGTAAAACAGGAAATGATATACTTGTTGATAAGAATAAAAACGTTATTTCTTTTTTACTTTTATATCTAAAAGTTTGTTATTGAATCAAAGAATCAGGCTCAGGAATTTTTTGTTATCAGGTATTTCTTTCACCATAATTTGCCATAATCACCACCACCACTAATACTACTACTACTTTTGTCCAGACTAGTAATTTCATGGCTGTAGGGAACATTAGTATGGAAATTTGCTTCATTGATGCAGTTTGGCAGCAACTTTAATTTGTTGTCTCAATTGCCTGGGGCACTAAGGATTCAGTCCCTGACCCATTCAAGTATGTGTCAGAGGTATGACTTGAATCAAGTCCTGCCTGACAGTGAGGCCAGCCCTCTGTCTACCCTTTTGCACTGCCTCTCACATCATGTATGAATTCATGGCAATAATATACTGTGAACTCTGAATATTTTGAAATCATCAAATATGAAATTTTGTTCTATGTGGTTCTGGTGTAAGTGTAAGTTCTATGTCCTCCTTCATTAGTTGGTCATTTCCTTTATGCAAACACACAATAAACTATAATAAATACAATAAATACAATACAAGACAATATACAGATATTTATATGATATATAAATGTATAATACACCAATACTTGCATATTATATATAAATATATAACAACTTTATATATTTTATTTATCCTCTATTAGTAATAATTTTTTTAAAAAATTTCCCTGCCTTGCAGTTAAGTGATTTCCCTTTTGGGGAACATATAATCATGCCAGTGTTTATACCTGTTATTTCAAATAGACAGCATGGCATAGTAGAAAGATAATTGAACTTAGAAAAAGAAGGATCTGATTAGACTTAGAGTTGATTAGATCTGATTAGATTACAAATCTGACTTTATTAGAAATTAGAATAAGACAGATTTAGCTTTGCCACTTATTTCCATTGTTGACAAGCTGGTTGAGCTCTGTGAGCCTGATTTCTTGCTTGCAAAGTGAAGATAATTACATTTGTCCCATGTTTTGCAGGACTGTGTGAGGATGAAAAGAAATGTTGCATAAAACTTTGCTTTATAAAGGCTTATAGGTTTCTTCAAAATCTTAATTCTTTTGTTAGCAGAGAGTTAACCTGAAAGTTCCAAAACATCCTATTGTATCCTTCATAGGATGTTATGGTTAACTTTAGAGCACTGGTTAACTTTTCCTTCCTAAAGTCTTGTTCAATAAAGTCTTTATATAATTTGTTTCAGTCTATCAGCTACCACAAGCAGAGTCCCTTCTGCATTTATGTGACTGCAATTCTTGCTTTTTGCTGATTCCTTGGTTCTTCTTTGCTGGGGAGAGTGGCAAGAGGTGGATCCAGACATGGGGATCACAAAGGAAAGGTGAGGAGTGAGAGATGAGAAGAGACACAAAAGCCAATTCTTGCTGGCCCATCTTCTCTCCCTCCACCCTTTTCACTGCTTCATCACAGATGATGTGACACCAAAATAACCCACTCCTTTTTCTTGGAAACTCACCAGGCTTGTCAATTTCATGTCTTTGCTCAAGCATGTAATTTCCCTTCTCAACTGACCAGTAATACTTTGAGACTTTGAAAACTGGGATTATGAGGGCAGAGGGTGATGTGTGTGTTAAGGTGTAAGAGGAAGGGGGCTAGGACTCACCAGCCAGTGAACAATGACTTGAAATTGATGCATCTTTAGAAGCATTTTCAGGACAGGAAAGCTGTCATTTTCAAAAGTGAATATAGTCTGTACTAACCTTTTCATTGATAAAAGCACCATGAACATATTTGTGATTGTATTGTCTTGATGGTATAGAGGAGCTGCTACAGCTGATATGCTTGCCCACAACAGCTGGTATAGAAGTCAAGTCAGCAAGCCAAGTTTACAAGCATTTTTTAAGGAATTACAATGCACCGCCAGACACCATACTAAGGGCTGAGAATACAAGTAGAAAAAAAATTCCCCTCTATCAAGGAGCTTATATTCTAATGAGGGAAGACAAACTGTACGCCTGTCTTATTGAGTGAAAAACAAAACAAAACAAAACAGGGAAACTATCATCTTAATACTAAATAGCATTCAGCAAAGACACCTACAACACACTGAATTAAGATTGGGAAACTGAGTCAGGAAACCTAGACTCTGACCAGCTCTGTCATTTGCTGTGAGAGTCTGAGTATGTCCCAGGCACTGTGTGCTAAGTGCTGGGACTACACAGAAAGGCAAAAGTAGTACTTGCCTTCTGAAAGCTCAGACACTAATCAGGGAGGCAACATAATATACTTGGTGGAGGGAAATAAACTCCCTCCACCAAGGCATATCAGCTCTTTAGTCTGTAGTCAGACTGTATAATGATAGTCAGAGGAAATGGCCTGAGCAAGATACTGGAAATCATAGGATCAAAGAATCATACCAATTCAAAATTGGAAAGGACCTCAGAGGTCAACTTAATCCAGCCCCTTTCATTTTATAGATGGAGAAGAGAGGCCCAGAAAAATTAGATGATTCACCAAAGTCACAGCATATGCCTTGTCCAGCTGGCATTCTAATCAAGGCTCGAATAAGGGATAAATTGTTGCATTGCCCTGGAAGAAAACTATGCTATCAATACAACTGGAATGAATGTATATTTTAACTGTTGCCTTTCAAGGAGAAATGTAATAGTCTTCTAGTAGAATAAAAGCCCTGTATACAGAGTTCAAATTCTTACCCTGTGCCTAGCACATAGTAGGCACCATAAATGCTTATTGATTAATATTTGTACAAGAGTAGCTTATGATTCCTTCTGTATTGGAAGATTATATAAGCTTTATTAATTTTTATAACTTTTATATTAATTGAATTAAGTTTTATGGTTCTTCATTCATATTTCAAATTTTAATAAATTGTGGGATCAGTTGGATCATTCTTCTATGTTATCTGTAGATAATTTTTTTAAAATTTTATTTTCTTATAAAACTCAGCAAGTTGAGAGACAGAACCAGAGAGTTCTGTGAATATTTCAACCGGCATTGGAAGAAAACAAGAGAAAAAGTGGGGAAAATTCTGCTGTCAACAGGATGTTGTTGAATAACCAGACACAGGTGACTGAGTTTGTCCTTCAAGGTTTCTCAGATAGTGTTCCACTAAGGATCTTGCTCTTTGGCACTTTTTTTTCCTTATACACAGCTGCCCTCACTGGGAATATCTTGATCATTGCGTTGGTCATTTGCAGCTCTATTCTTCACACCCCTATGTATTTTTTGCTGGTCAACTTGTCTATGTTAGACATCATGTGCACAACCTCTGTTCTTCCCAAGGTGTTGGAGA
>NW_020955024.1:6680-7696 GCF_900497805.2 Vombatus ursinus | reverse complement strand
AAAAAAACAAATATCAAACTAGACAGATAAACTAAATGATCTTAAAATTATTCATAAGCCAAAAAAATCACAAACATAATAAATACATGGATTTTATTTGAAAGTAGAATATTTTAATTTAAATATAAATCAATAAGTACAAGATTAATAGAAATAGTAGAGGAAGACTTCCAAAATGACCAAAGGTAAGTTAATCTAGAAAAATAACATATACTTTTGCTTTTTAGTATTTCTAATTAACATTTAATGTTTAAAAAATCATTTATTTTATGCATATTTGTGTATAAGAATTATCTGTGTTAACTTCATGTGCAAGGAAATGAACCACATCAGAAATTAATTGTTGGCCATCTTAAATTGGATATCCCCAAACATCCAGGATGGGAGAGAATGGGATTGAGATGGCTAGAAATAGAGGCATTTATCTTGGAAAAGAGAAGGTACACCTCTTCATCTGAGACTGGACCAAAGAATTTGCAAATGGGAGAATGCTAAACAAGAACGTATTAAAATACAGATGAGTGCAAAACACAAAACTTCTGACGGATTCCATTTATTTCCTCACAGAAACATAACATGAATCCCTCTCTTGAATTAAAGAGGGCAGAAACTGCTATGGGAATTTGCTAGAGAAAGTTTTTATACAAGCAGCTATGAGGAGTTCTTTGGAGACTCAACCAAGAAAGAGTATTGGTTGCATGGTTGTAATAGGTAAACCCAAATTTTCAGTGGACCCAGGCATCATGGTCCTGTTACTGTCTATGTACAGTGATGTTTAACAATACATGGGTAGAAGCAGAGAACATCCATAATATGGTTAATTCTGTATTGGTTTTTGTTCAGGCTTTAATGGTGATGGAAAATGGATCAAGGGACTAGATGTTAGAAAATAGTATATGTTTAGTATGTTAACTACAAGATAAATATTGCAATGGGAAGGAAGTGAAACCTAAGTAGGGGTGATAAGCTGAGAGAAAAGAGAAGTCTAGAGTGATTGGGCAAAATTGTGAGAAAAA
>NW_020955024.1:5760-6670 GCF_900497805.2 Vombatus ursinus | reverse complement strand
CTTGACTTAGTTCTCTATATATTTGAGAAATGAGGTCTTTATCTTGAGAAACTTATGATAATTTTTTTCACAGTTATGATTACTAACTATGTAGTTTCCTACATCTTATTTTCCCTTTATTTATCCTTCTCTTTTATCCTAATCACCCTGCCCATACTCAGGTCTTCCCCCTCCCAGGTTTATTTATTTTTTTTACTAGAGGCCATTCTTTACCTCATTTCTTACCCACTCTTAATCACTGATTGGGTTTGCCTCAATCTAACTTAAACCTTGGAGAGACCTTAGCTTTAAAAGGCCAATGTCTCCCACTACATCTAGGGCCATCTCCACTTGTCCCCATCTATATCTTGCCACTGGGTGCAGGTGGCTCTGGAGGAGAAAGTGAGGCTGGTGACTTTTCTACAGCCCTCCTTCACTTAAATTCAATTCACTTGCAAGTCATAGCGTCACCTTCCTGATGTCATGGTACTCTTCTAAAAAGAAGCACAAATAGCAACAACAACAACAACAACAACTTTTTAGAAAATATACCCCATAATCAATGTTACTTGGGCTAAAAGACATCCCCTCTCAAAGAAACTCTACCTTAATCTGATTGATCCTAGTAGAAAGTTAACAGAGCCAAACTTTTATTTAGGCAAATTTTGCATTCCACAGCACCTAACCTCTACTTTTTCTGTACCTTTTGTCTCTGTCCCCATAGCCCAGACTCTGGGATTTTTGTGTGAATTCTTTTGTCCAAAAGAAACAATACATCTTTTTCATCTTTTTTTTAGAATTCTAATATCTAGCACAAGATAGTGGACTCTTCAATTTTTTGTTGAATTGAATGGAAAAAAAATGGACAGAAGGGAATTGAAGTTAATAAAAACTACCTAGTGAACAAGTGTGGGAGATAGGAGAGAGAGAG
>NW_020955024.1:5552-5660 GCF_900497805.2 Vombatus ursinus | reverse complement strand
TATTATTTCATTAAATATTTCCAAATTATATGTAAAATTGTTAACATTAATTTAGAAAAAATGAGTTCTAAGTTCTCTCCATCTTCCTCAACCTCTCACTCATCCCTC
>NW_020955024.1:4308-5515 GCF_900497805.2 Vombatus ursinus | reverse complement strand
GAGAAGTCAAGTGATCTGATATTAATTATACCTGTGAAGTCATGCAAAAGTTATTTTTGTTTGTCTCATTTTTCAAAAGGAAAACACACACACCAGGAAAAATAGAGTTAAAAAAGTATGCTTTAGTCTGTACTCAGAGTTCATCAGTTCTCTCTCTATAGGTGAATTGCATTTTTCATCATTGGTCCTTAGGGATTGTCTTGGATCACTGTATTGATCAGAGTAACTAAGTCTTTCACAGTTGATTATCATTACAATATTGCTGTTACTACATACAGTGCTGTCCTGGTTCTTCTCACTTCAATGTGCATCAATTCATTATGTCTTCCTAATTTTATTTCTGAAACCACATTGTCCATCATGTCTTATATCATAATATTATTCCATCAGAATCATGTACCACAACTGATTTAGTCACTGCTGATTGATGGGTAATGATATGTTTCTGTTGCTTAATCTTTGACAGTTTCAGGTGCTTTGATACAACAATTTTCTTTTCTAAAGCTTCAGTAGGTGTATGTTGTCACAGCTGTGGAAACAATTGTCAGGCTCCATTTTGTCTGTAGGAATTGTGTTAGAAGGTTTGAATTGACATTTTTATATTTACAAGTTTAATCCTGAATGAAACTTAATTTAGAACTGACAAAACTAAAACGAAGAGAAAATTTCTGAGCTGTTCAAGATCCCGTAAATACTTAGTGGCTAAACTCTAATTTGAAAACACGTCATCTTTCTCTAAATATAGGACTTTGACCACTATGCCACATAGCTTTGCACTGAGATTGAGATAATACATTATCTTCAAGATACAAACAGCTGAGGGAAAGTTTTTATACAAGCAGCTATGAGGAGTTCTTTGGAGACTCAACCAAGAAAGAGTATTGGTTGCATGGTTGTAATAGGTAAACCCAAATTTTCAGTGGACCCAGGCATCATGGTCCTGTTACTGTCTATGTACAGTGATGTTTAACAATACATGGGTAGAAGCAGAGAACATCCATAATATGGTTAATTCTGTATTGGTTTTTGTTCAGGCTTTAATGGTGATGGAAAATGGATCAAGGGACTAGATGTTAGAAAATAGTATATGTTTAGTATGTTAACTACAAGATAAATATTGCAATGGGAAGGAAGTGAAACCTAAGTAGGGGTGATAAGCTGAGAGAAAAGAGAAGTCTAGAGTGATTGGGCAAAATTGTGAGAAAAA
>NW_020955024.1:3034-4298 GCF_900497805.2 Vombatus ursinus | reverse complement strand
CTTGACTTAGTTCTCTATATATTTGAGAAATGAGGTCTTTATCTAAAAAAAAAAAAAAAAGATGTCTCTTCCTGATTCCAGGCCTAGTGTTCTGTATACTGTGCTACCTAGCTGCCCTGGCATATAGGAAGTGCTCAAAAATGTTTGTTGATTGAGTGACTTAATGAGTTTAGAAATAACTCTTTTACTCAGTGGTTCTACTCAAACATCATTTCTTTAATCAATTAATTAATTAATTAACATTTTTTTTAACTTCCACAATTTTTTTCATTTTTCTCAAGTTTCTCACCATATTTTCCTACGTGCTTTTCTTTTGCAGAAATCTCTTTTTGCTTTATATTTATTTGTATAATTGACCATTTAAATTCCTATCACTTAGCATAGGGTCTTGAGGATAGGTGATACTTAATGAAGGCAAGAACAAAACAAAACAAAACAATAAGCCCACCATTTTATAAACATAAACTTCATGAGTTGCTGAGGTTAAGGTGACAGACTTAACACTCTTCTCAAGCTGAATCTATGTCAGCAGTTCTTTGTAACTGTCAGATTTTCAAACTTACTCTTCAGTTAAGTCATCCCTCCTCTCACTGTGTTTGGGTATTTTTTTTGTTGTTGTTCTTCTAGGATTTTACAGTGTGGGACTGTACTGATATATTGGAATAAATGTCTGGGAAAAATCATACTGCAGTGACTGAATTCATCTTGCTAGGGCTAACAGACTCACCTGAACTTCAAGTTATACTTTTTGCATTATTTTTGTTGATTTACAGTCTCACAATGATGGGAAATGCAGGGATGATTACATTAATCAAAACAGATTCTCAACTCCACACACCTATGTATTTTTTTCTGTCCAGTTTGTCCTTGGCTGATATTTTTTATTCTTCAAATATTACTCCCAAGATGTTGGCTGACTTATTGTCTAAAAGAAAAGTCATATCTTTTACTGGCTGCTTTCTGCAAATGTATGTTTTTATTGCTTTAGCAACCACTGAGTACATTCTGTTTGGATTGATGGCATATGACCGCTACGTGGCCATCTGTAATCCTCTCCTTTACCCAGTTATCATGTCAAGGACAGTGTGCCTGAAGATGGCCGTGGGGGCCTTCACAGCAGGATTCCTGAATTCCATTATTCATACTAGTTACATAAGTAGCTTATCCTTCTGTGGCANCCAGTTACATAAGTAGCTTATCCTTCTGTGGCTCCAATGTCATCCATCACTTTTTCTGTGACAGTCCCCCAGTCCTCAAACTCTCC
>NW_020955024.1:0-2982 GCF_900497805.2 Vombatus ursinus | reverse complement strand
TGCTCTGACACTCAAATGAATGAAACTATCATTTTCATTTGTGCTGGAATAAACATGTTAGGAACATTTCTGATCATCCTTACCTCTTATATCTACATCCTCTTCTCCATTCTACGCTTGAAATCAGTTGAAGGGAGGCGTAAAGCTTTCTCAACCTGTGCTTCTCATATTACAGCCGTTGCTGTATTTTATGGAACTTCAGTTGTTACTTATTTGTGCCCAAATTCAAACTACTCCCCAACTGAAGGAAAAGTGATATCTGTATTCTACACAGTGGTTATCCCAATGTTGAACCCTTTCATCTACAGTCTGAGAAATGAAGAAGTGAAGAGGGCTTTAAAGAATGTTATCACTAAAAAAAAGATCCTGACACTTACATGACTGTTTTCTTAGTATAATAAACTAAATTAAGTAGGCACATTTATGGAGATATCTATTTTAATCTCTAGTTACTCCTATTAGCTGATATAGTCAGAAAAGTTTTTTTTTTTCTTTTTTGGTGGGACTTAATACACTAGGGTCTACTTTCAAGGATTCTGGAGAACACTATGGCAATGAAGGCCATAACAATGAAACCAATAAATCCACAAATTAATTAATAAAAATAATTTAAACTAAATAGAATGAAAAGCTTCTAACATCAGGGAAATCCTAGATAATATACCCCACAAGTGTTCAAACTTTATGGGGATTCCTCAGTATCATATATTTATCTGACTTGATATTTTGGACAATAACAGTACTTTTTAATAAGGAGTCAAGGTTTTTGTGTTTGTTTGTTTTTTGGTGGGGGAGGGATGGTTGCTATTGTAACAGGTCAATGATTGGATCTTTCATAGCAGGTATCACACAATGATTTATAACTTGTTTAGTATACCATCAAAAGCTAGATAAAGGAATTCTCTAGCTGGTTAAGTAAGACATTTCTATGTCTTATATTGATTGATATATTGGTGGATTATTTTTATTTCCATATGTAAGGGTGGAGTTGATAAAACAAGGCTAAATGGGGAAGGGTGATTTATCAGCTGTTTTCCATTTTTACAGATTAAAAAAAATTTACATAGTTCCCTATCGGTTACATGACCATCTGTACGTTTTTATCATAGTAAGCATTCATATCCAAGATGAATGTAATCACTCATTTACAAATTATATATTTCAAAAATTAAAGAACATTCACCATAGCAGACAATGTTCTCTTGGTTCTGTTCATTTTGTTCTTTGTTATTGCATGCAAGTCTTTCCATGTTTTTTTTTTTTATTAAAATCATTGAGCTCATCCTTTGTTATACACAGTAGTATTTCATCACTGTCATACACCACAACTTGTTCAGCCATTCCCCAGTTGATGGACACCCCTGCTATTTCTAATTCTTTGCTACCACAAAGAGAGCTGCTATAAATATTCTAGAACATATATGTTCTTTTCCTTTTCCCCAATTCTTCTTTTGGAAAGAGACCAAATAGTGGTATTGCTGGGTAGAAAGGTACAGGTGGTTTAATAACTCCTTGACCAAAATTCCAGATTATTCTTCAAAATTTTTGGATCAGTTCACAATTCCACTAACAATGAAATTGTGTCTCAAATTGTCCACATCCTTTCTAACATTTGTCTTTTCTCCCTTCATTTTAACCAATCTGGTAGATTTAAAGTATCTCAAGTTTATTTTAATCTGCATTACTCTAATCAATAATGATTTATAACATTTTTGTATGACTAAATTGTTTTAATTTCTTCATCAGAAAACTTTCTGCTCATATCCTTTGACTGCTTATGAATTTGGGAATGACTCTTACTCTTATATATTTGAGATATTAGACATTTATTGGATAAATTTATAAAATTTTCCCCTAATTTGCTTCTTTCCTTTTAATCTTGGCTATATTAATTTTATATGCACAGAATCTTTTTTAACTCAATGCAATTGAAATTATTCCTTTTACACCTAAATTTGCTCTCTGTAGCTTGTTTATTCCTAAATTTTTCACCTATACATATTTCTGATTTTTTTTGTTCAAAATCTCTCTTTATATGTAGGTTATGTATCTATTCAGACCTTATCTGTGTAATTAGTGTGAAATATTGGCCATGCCCAGTATCTGCCATACTCTTTTCTGGTTTTCCAAACAACTTTTAACAAATAATGAATTTGTATCCCAAAATCTTATGCTGGTCAAATAAAAAGTTAATATGTAAATTTGTTGCTATAAATTGTATGTCTACTCCATACATAATCCATAGATTTTGGAGATACATACTTACAAATCTACAGAATTATAAATACAAATAAAAATTCCTTCAATAGAAAAAAAAGAGAAAAGTTTAAAATTAGAATATTAGACTATGCAAAAAAAACAAATATCAAACTAGACAGATAAACTAAATGATCTTAAAATTATTCATAAGCCAAAAAAATCACAAACATAATAAATACATGGATTTTATTTGAAAGTAGAATATTTTAATTTAAATATAAATCAATAAGTACAAGATTAATAGAAATAGTAGAGGAAGACTTCCAAAATGACCAAAGGTAAGTTAATCTAGAAAAATAACATATACTTTTGCTTTTTAGTATTTCTAATTAACATTTAATGTTTAAAAAATCATTTATTTTATGCATATTTGTGTATAAGAATTATCTGTGTTAACTTCATGTGCAAGGAAATGAACCACATCAGAAATTAATTGTTGGCCATCTTAAATTGGATATCCCCAAACATCCAGGATGGGAGAGAATGGGATTGAGATGGCTAGAAATAGAGGCATTTATCTTGGAAAAGAGAAGGTACACCTCTTCATCTGAGACTGGACCAAAGAATTTGCAAATGGGAGAATGCTAAACAAGAACGTATTAAAATACAGATGAGTGCAAAACACAAAACTTCTGACGGATTCCATTTATTTCCTCACAGAAACATAACATGAATCCCTCTCTTGAATTAAAGAGGGCAGAAACTGCTATGGGAATTTGCTAG
>NW_020955023.1:3185-5079 GCF_900497805.2 Vombatus ursinus | reverse complement strand
CCCTAACCCTAACCCTAACCCTCACCCTAATTGCACTCTAAACCTAAGCCCAACGCTAATCGGGATTGTTTCTGGTCCTAACCCCAATTTGTTTCTAACTCTATTTTTTTTCTAGCCCCAACCCTAATTGATTTTAAAGATGAACCTAACACTTAACCTGTCCCTAACTCTAACCCTAACCCTACCCTAACCCTACGTGTAACCCTATTCCTAATCCTAATGTGATTGCTCAACTTGACCATAAGCCTAATGTTAGCCCTAATTCAAACGCAAAGCAGAACTCTGACAATAAATGTGTGTTACTTCAGATTTTAAGGATAAACCTAATACTAAACCTGTCTCTAACTCTAACCTTAACCATAAACTTGACCCTAAACGTAACCCTAACCTCAATTGCACTCTAACCCTAACCCCAACCCTAATCGTGATTGTTTCTGATGCTAACCCGAATTTGTTTGTAACCCTAATTGTTTTGTTTCTATCCCGAACCCTAATTGATTTAAAGATCAACCTAACACATAACCTTTCCCTAAATCTTACCCTAACCCTACCCTAACCCTAACTGTAACCCTATTCCTAACCCTATTGTGAATGGTCAACCTGGCCATAAGCCTAATGTTAGCCCTAATTCGAACCGAAAGCAGAACTCTGACACTAAATGTGTGTTACTTCAGATTCTAAAGTTAAATCTATTAGTAAATCTGTCCCTAACTCTAACCCTAACCCTAATGTAATCCTACCTGTAACCCTACTCGTCACCCTAATGTGAATGCTCAACTTGACCATAAGCCTAATGTTAGCCCTAATTCAAAAGCAAAGCAGAACTCTGACAATAAATGTGTGTTACTTCAGATTCTAAAGTTAAACCTATTACTATATCTGCCTCTAACTCTAACCTTAACCCTAATCTTGACCCTAATCCTAACACTAACCCTAACCTTAACTGCACTCTAAACTTAACCCCAACCCTAATCATGATTGTTTCTGATCCTAACCCCAATTTGTTTCTAACCCTAATTGTTTTGTTTCTAGCCCAAACCCCGATTGATTTTAAAGATGAACCTAACACTTAACCTGTCCCTGACTCTAAGCATAACCCTAATGTAATCCTACCTGTAACCCTACTCCTAACCCTAATGTGAATGCTCAACTTGACCATAAGCCTAATGTTAGCCCTAATTGAAACCCAAAGCAGAACTCTGACACTAAATGTCTGTGACTTCAGATTCTAAAGTTAAATCTATTACTAAATCTGTCCCTAACTCTAACCCTAACCCTAATTGCACTGTAATGCTAACTCCAACCCTAATCGTGATTCTTTCTGATCCTAACCCCAATTAGTTTCTAACCCTAATTGTTTTGTTTCTAGCCCAAACCCTGATTGATTTTAAAGATGAACCTAACACTTAACCTGTCCCTAAATCTTACCCTAACCCTACCCTAACCCTAACTGCAATCCTATTCCTAACCCTATTGTGAATGCTCAACCTGGCCATGAGCCTAATGTTAGCCCTAATTCGAACTGAAAGCAGAACTCTGACACTAAATGTGTGTTACTTCAGATTCTAAAGTTAAATCTATTACTAAATCTGTCTCTAACTCTAACCTTAACCCTAACCTTGACCCTAACCCTAACCCTAACCCTAACCCTAATTGATTTTAAAGATGAACCTAACACTTAACCTTTCCCTATATCTTACCCTAACCCTACCCTAACCGTAACTGTAACCCTACTCCTAACCCTAATGTGAATGCTCAACTTGACCATAAGCCTAATGTTCGCCCTAATTAAAACCCAAAGCAGAACTCTGACACTAAACGTGTGTTACTTCAGATTCTAAAGTTAAACCTATTACTAAAACAGTCTCTAACTCTAACCTTAACCCTAACCTTG
>NW_020955023.1:2587-3050 GCF_900497805.2 Vombatus ursinus | reverse complement strand
GCAGAACTCTGACACTAAATGTGTGTTACTTCAGATTCTAAAGTTAAATCTATTACTAAATTTGTCTCTAACTCTAACCTTAACCCTAACCTTGACCCTAACCCTAACCCTAACCTTAATTGCACTCTAAACTTAACCCCAACCGTAATCGTGATTGTTTCTGATGCTAACCCCAATTTGTTTCTAACCCTATTTATTTTGTTTCTAGCCCCAACCGTAATTGATTTTAAAGATGAACCTAACACTTAACCTGTCCCTAACTCCAACCGTAACCCTAATGTAATCCTACCTGTAACCTTACTCCTCACCCTAATGTGAATGCTCAACTTGACCATAAGCCTAATGTTAGCCCCAATTCAAACCTAAAGCAGAACTCTGACACTAAATGTGTGTTGCTTCAGATATGAAAGATAAACCTACTACTAAATGTGTCTCTAACTCTAACCTTAACCCTAACCTTAAA
>NW_020955023.1:1251-2469 GCF_900497805.2 Vombatus ursinus | reverse complement strand
GAATGCTCAACTTGACCATAAGCCTAATGTTAGCCCCAATTCAAACCCAAAGCAGAACTCTAACACTAAATGTGTGTTGCTTCAGATTTGAAAGATAAACCTACTACTAAATGTTTCTCTAACTCTAACCTTAACCCTAACCATAACCCTAACCCTAACCCCAATTGCACTCTAACCCTAACTGCAACTATAATCGTGATTGTTACTGATCCTAACCCCAATTTATTTGTAACCCTATTTGTTTTGTTTCTAGCCCCAACCCTAATTGATTTGAAAGATGAACCTAACATTTAACCTGTCCCTAACTCTAACCCTAACCGTACAGTAACCCTACCTGTAACCCTATTCCTAACCCTAATGTGAATTCTCAATTTGACCATAACCCTAATGTGAGCCCTAATTCAAACATGAAGCAGAACTCTGATACTAAATATGTGTTACTTCAGATTTAATGATAAACCTAATGCTAAACCTGTCTCTAAGTCTAACCTTGACCCTAACCCTAACCCTAACCCTCACCCTAATTGCACTCTAAACCTAACCCCAACGCTAATCGGGATAGTTTCTGATTCTAACCCCAATTTGTTTCTAACCCTATTTTTTTCTAGCCCCAACCGTAATTGATTTTAAAGATGACCCTAACCCTTCACCTGTGCCTTACTCTAACCCTAACCCTACCCTAACCCTACCTGTAACCCTATTCCTAATCCTAATGTGATTGCTCAACTTGACCATAAGCCTAATGTTAGCCCTAATTCAAACGCAAAGCAGAACTCTGACAATAAATGTGTGTTACTTCAGATTTTAAGGATAAACCTAATACTAAACCTGTCTCTAACTCTTACCTTAACCATAACCTTGACCCCAAACCTAACCCTAACCCCAACCCTAATCTTGATTGTTTCTGATGGTAACCCCAATTTGTTTGTAACCCTAATTGTTTTGTTTCTAGCCCGAACCCTAATTGATTTTAAAGATCAACCTAACACTTAACCTTTCCCTAAATCTTATCCTAACCCTACCCTAACCCTAACTGTAACCCTACTCCTAACCCTAATGTGAATGCTCAACTTGACCATAAGCCTAATGTTCGCCCTAATTCAAACCCAAAGGAGAACTGTGACACTAAACGTGTGTTACTTCAGATTTAATGATAAACCTAATGCTAAACCTGTCTCTAAGTCTAACCTTGACCCTAACCCTAACACTAACCCTAAC
>NW_020955023.1:710-1098 GCF_900497805.2 Vombatus ursinus | reverse complement strand
AAGCAGAACTCTGATACTAAATATGTGTTACTTCAGATTTAATGATAAACCTAATGCTAAAACTGTCTGTAACTCTAACCTTGACCCTAACCCCAACCCTAACCCTCACCCTAATTGCACTCTAAACCTAACCCCAATGCTAATCGGGATAGTTTCTGGTTCTAACCCCAATTTGTTTCTAACTCTATTTTTTTTGTAGCCCCAGCCCTAATTGATTTTAAAGATGAACCTAACACTTAACCTGTCCCTAACTCTAACCCTAACCCTACCCTAACCCTACCTGTAACCCTATTCCTAATCCTAATGTGATTGCTCAACTTGACCATAAGCCTAATGTTAGCCCCAATTCAAATGCAAAGCAGAACTCTGACAATAAATGTGTGTTACA
>NW_020955023.1:363-560 GCF_900497805.2 Vombatus ursinus | reverse complement strand
CCATAAGCCTAATGTTAGCCCTAATTCAAACCGAAAGCAGAACTCTGACACTAAATGTGTGCTACTTCAGATTCTAGAGTTAAATCTATTACTAAATCTGTCCCTAACTCTAACCCTAACCCTAATGTAATCCTACCTGTAACCCTACTGATCACCCTAATGTGAATGCTCAACTTGACCATGACCCTAATGTTAGG
>NW_020955023.1:0-147 GCF_900497805.2 Vombatus ursinus | reverse complement strand
AAGCCTAATGTTAGCCCTAATTCAAACGCAAAGCAGAACTCTGACAATAAATGTGTGTTACATCAGATTTTAAGGATAAACCTAACACTAAACCTGTCTCTAACTCTAACCTTAACCATAAACTTGATCCTACACCTAACCCTAACC
>NW_020955022.1:7134-7903 GCF_900497805.2 Vombatus ursinus | reverse complement strand
GCCCATAAAGTCAATTCACATCAACAAACATTTATTAAGTGCCTGCTATGTGCCAGGTATTATCCTAAGTTTTTACAATAATAATAGGAAAAAAAAGAAGATGAAGGAAAACAGATCCTTCCTTACTCAATGAACTTGCAATTTAATCAGGAAAGAAAATACAGGAATAAGTTTTTATAAGTAATTATTATTAATTATTATAATAAGTATTATTCTGCTTTAGTAAGCAGAAAGATGTTCACTGCTTATGGCTAGGTCATATCAATTTAGTAAAAATGACAATACTCCCCAGAGTGATTTACTGGTTGAACATTATAGCAATGACAAGATCAAAAAGTTCTTTATATAACTAATGAAATAGCAACAAAACATATTTGGGAAAAAAAGACCTAGGATATCAAAAGAAATGACCCACAAAATTTAAGAATGAAAGGGGTTAATCAAATGTTCAGAACTCAAACTAACCTATAAGCCAGCAGTAATCAAAACATTTGGAATGTTTTAAAAAATAGAGAAGCAGATCAAAAGAACAAACTAAAAAGGAAGAACCAACAAAAATAAATCCTGAAAGCATATATGATTCAGGAATGAAGTCCTTATTTGATTATAACTGCTGAGGTAACTAGCAAACAGTCAGGCAGAAATTAAAGTTAAAACAACAGCATATGCTGTATTCAACACTAAATTTTAAATGAATGTATATCCTTATTGATGATCACAGCAGAAAAAAATAGAGCACTTACTTTCCCCTGTTGTAGGTAAAAGATAC
>NW_020955022.1:5330-6946 GCF_900497805.2 Vombatus ursinus | reverse complement strand
TGGCATCATCTTGCAAGCTGGTGTTCTCCTAAATAGACATGCAGGAAAATAATACATGGTTGGTTAGCACTGAAAAGGATGGGCATACAAAATTTCTTGACAGGACAAATTTGTTAATTAGGTGCTGGTATAATTGGATTTCCGATCCTACTGGATGTTTTAGGAAGGAAGGAAGGAAGAATGAAGAAAAATGGAAGGAAAGAAAAGGAAGTATTAAAGTAAATTAAAGCATTTTTCATGTAACTATTGATGGCTTAGATTATGTCCTTTTAATGCCGCTTATTCATATCCTTTCATCATTTGGTAATTGGGGAATGGCTTTAATTTTATTAATTTGACTCAGTTCCTTATTTATCTTAGAAATGAGACCTTTATCATAGAAACTTGCTACAAAGATTCCCCTCCTCTTGCATTTCTTTTAACGTTAGGTGCATTGGTATTGTTTGTGTAAAATATTTTCATTTGATATGATAAAACTTATCTATTTTATTTTCTGTGAATCACTGTATCTCCTGTTTGGTCATGTACTCATCATTTATGTATCAATCTCATGGATATTTTTTTCTATATTCCTCTGATTTGCTTATGATGACACTTTTTATATCTAAGTCATGTACCTATTTGGTTTTTATTGTTTTGTTTTGTTTTTGTTTTTAGGCAATTGGGGTTAAGTGACTTGCCCAGGGTCACACAGCTAGTAAGTGTCAAGTGTTTGGTCTGAGGCTGGATTTGAACTCAGGTCCTCCTGACTTCAGGGTTGGTGCTCTCTCTATTCACTGTGCCACCATAGCTGGCCCTCATGTACCTATTTGGAGCTTATCACGGTTTGCAATGTTTTCTTGACCTAGTTTCTGCCAGGAGACTTTCCAGTTTTCCCAAGTTGCTGTTGTTCAATCATTTCATAGTGTGAGATTCATTGTGACCACATGGACCATAGGGTTCTCTTGGCAATGATATAGGAGTGGTTAACCATTTCCTTTTCCAGTGAATTAAGGCAAACAAAAGTTAAGTCACTTCCCCGATGTCCCACAGCTAGCGAGTGTTGGAGGCTAAATTTGAACTCAAGTCTTCCTGACTCCAGGCCCAGTGCTCTCTCCACTTATCCATCTAGCTGCCTCAGTTTTCCCAGCAGTTTTGGTAAACATGAGTTCTTCCCCCAATACCTTGGATCATTGCGTTTTTTAAACACTAGGTCATTGTGTCCATTTACTTTTATATATTGTGTACCTAATCTGTTCCATTGATTGTCTCTATTTCTTACCCTGTACCAAATTGCTTTGATGATTATAATTTTATTGAATACTTTGAGATCTGTAACTTGTCAGTTTTTGCATTAAATACCTTCTTATTCTAGACCTTTTGTTCCTCCATGTGGCCCATGCTTAGGCTGAGCTAATATAAGAAAAAGGACAGTTCTACCTAAATTCATTTACTTACTCAGTGCCATACCAATCAAACTACCAAAAATTTGTTTTATAGAACTAGAAAAATAATAATAACAAAATTCATCTCAAGAACAACAGGTCAAGAATACCAAAAGAATTAATATAAAAATGCAAAGGAAGATGACCTAGACATGGCCTAGATCTAAAACTATATAAAGTGGCAATCATCAG
>NW_020955022.1:4833-5281 GCF_900497805.2 Vombatus ursinus | reverse complement strand
CTATTTGTCACTGGCTAAGAAACAGAGAGGTAGATCAGAAGAATAGGTTATATACACAAGACACAGTAGTAAATGATTATAAAAATCTACTGTTTGATAAACCCAAAGACTCCAGCTTCTGAAATAAGAACTCAATATTTGATAAAAACTGCTGGAAAAACTGGACAATAGCATGGCAGAAACGAAATATAGATCAACATCTCACACCATATACCAAGATAAGGTCAAAATGGGTAGCTGATTTGGACATGAAGGGTGATACCATAGGCACATTAAGAGAGCAAGGAATAGTTTACCTGTCAGATTGATGGAGAAGGGAAGAATTTATGACCACACAAGAGATAGAGAGCATTACAAACTGCAAAATGGATAGTTTTGATTATATTAAACTAAAAAGGTTTTGCACAAACAAAACCAAAGCCAATGTGTTTACAAAGAAAGCAGAAAC
>NW_020955022.1:4563-4711 GCF_900497805.2 Vombatus ursinus | reverse complement strand
GCTCTGAATCACTATTGATTAGAGAAATGCAAATTAAAACAACTCTGATGTACCAACTAATTACCTGCCATATTGGCTAATATGACAGAAAACAAAATTGACATATGTTGGAGAAATATAGGACAATTAGGAGACTAATGCACAGTTG
>NW_020955022.1:4390-4519 GCF_900497805.2 Vombatus ursinus | reverse complement strand
CTGATCCCATTATTCTGGAGAGCAATTTGGAACTACGCCCAAAGGGCAATCAAACTATGCACACCCTTTGATCCAGCTATACCACTACTAGATGTATGCCCCAAAGAGATAAAAAGAAAAGGTAAAAAG
>NW_020955022.1:0-4350 GCF_900497805.2 Vombatus ursinus | reverse complement strand
CCATGTAGAAAAATACTTACAGAAGCTCTTTTTGTGGTGGCAAAGAATTGGAAGTTGATGGGATGTCCATCAATTATGGAATGGCTGAACAAGTTATGGCATACGAATGTAATGGAATACTATTGTGCTATAAGAAATGATGAGCAGGCAGATTTGAGAAAAAAAAAACCTGGCAAGATTTACATGAACTGATGCTGAGTGAAGTCAGCAGAACCAGGAGAACATTGTACACAGTGACAGTAACACTGTGAGATGGTCAACTATGATTGACTTAGCTCTTCTCAGTAATACAATGATTCAAGACAATTCCAAAAGACTCATAATGGAAAATGCTATCCACTTATAGAGAAAACAATGCTGGAGTCTGAATGCATATCGAAGTATAGTAATTTCACTTTTTTCTCATGGTTTTTTTCCCTTCTGTTCTGTTTCTTCTTTCACTAAATACTAATGTAGAAATATGTTTTACATGACTGCACATGTAAAACCTATATCAGATTTCTTGCCATCTTGGAGAGCAGGGACGGAGCAAAATGTGGAACTCAAAATCTTACAGAAAATGAATAGTGAAAATTATCTTCACATGTAATTAGAAAAAATAAAACACTATTAAATAAAAATGAATGAGGAAAAAAAAAACCAACGCAATACTAGAAACAGATAGAGGAGAATGTAAACCTAAAAATTATAACTTAAAATACTGATGAAATTAAATAATTCATGAAAATGAAAAAGAGTGACAGAGAAAGCAGGGGAAAAAATAAAACAGGGGTGGGAAAAATTCTAGGCAACAAATAAATTTAAAAAAAAACACACAACAGAAGTTGTAATCTCCCTGACAAACAAATGCAAACTTTCAAAAACTAAGAGGGATAAACAGTAAGATTGCATTTTGGGGCAGCTAGGTGGCGCAGTGGATACAGCACCGGCCCTGAAGTCAGGAGGACCTGAGTTCAAATCCGACTTCAGACCAAACACTTGACACTTACTAGCTGTGTGACCCTGGGCAAGTCACTTAACCCCAATTGCTAAAAACAAACAAAAACAAAAAAAAGTTAGAAAAAGTTAGAAAAAGAAAACGACACACAGTTTGCTCATGATCCCAGCCAATTACTTGAGTTTTAAACTCTTTGTCAAGGTAGGGGTCTGCTTCCAATGTGGAGAATGTACTATCCCAAGCTTCAAGGGTTTTGTGCAACTGTTTTCAGAGATACTTCTAGGGACCTGTAAGTTTTCAGTTCTTACAAGGTGTTATGATAAGGGATAAGGTATTTACTCCTTTCCTGGCCTATGTTCTACTCCATGAGTGACCACCAGCACTCTTTTCTGCCTTGAAACTGTGAGGAAGATTTCCTCTCCACAGCCACTACAAGCTCCACCATGCCAGTTCTCCTCCTTGCCCCAGGATCGCCACCTAGAACTGTGACCCAGATCCAAGCATGGGCAAAGCAAGAGAATCCTGCTTCAGCACCAGCAAAGAGATAGCTGCAGTCAGCCTCTGATCAGCTACTCAATTCCCCCTCAGTCTGTGGACCAGAAGTTATGGAAGTAGCCACTGCCCCCTGAGGCTGCCAGGGACTGGGGCTGGGACCGAGCCTCTCTCACACCACGGTCACAGACTTTTCCTACTGACCTTCTAAGTTGTCTTTCACATTTGTGGGTTGAGAAGTCTGGAAACCACCACAGCTGCCCATGATTCAGTCCTCTGAGGCCTGCTCCAGGTTCGCTGAGGCCTGTTTCACCTGCGCTTCCACGCTAAACTATGTTTTTGTCCCAGCCCGGCATGATAGACCTTTCTAATCAACCATCCAGGTTGTCGTGGGCTGGAAATATGTTTCACTTTGTCTTTTTGTGGGTTCTGCTGCTCTAGAATTTGTTTAGAGCCATTTTTTACAGGTATTTGGAAGGTTTTGGGGGAGAGCTCAAGCAAGTCACTGCTTTTACTCTGTGATCTTGGCTCCACCCCCTCCTCAGGTGTATTTTTTATTTCTTTTCTGCCCTTCCCCAGACATGCCACACATCCCTCCCTATTTACCAAGAAATAAAGAAAAGTAAAATGCTTAAAAGCATATATAGTAAGCAAAATAAATTGCTGTATTGGCCATGTCCAAAAAACATGCCTCAGTTGGCATTCTGAATTTATCACCACTATCTCACAACCCTTTTTTTTTTTCAGGCAAGGCAATTAGTGTTAAGTGACTTGCCCAGGGTCACACAGCTGGTAAGTATCAAGTGTCTGAGGCTGGATTTGAACTCAGGTCTTCCTGACTCCAAGGCCAGAGCTCTATCCACTGCGCCACCTAGCTGCCCTATCACCACTATCTCATCTCTCTTGAGATGGGTAGCAAGATTCCTCATGAGTTCTCCAGGAATTGTGGTTGGTCATTTTTGTGATCATATTTTCTAAGCTTTTCAAATTTGATTATTTGTATAATATTGTTATTGCACAAATTTTTTTTCTTGGTTCTGCTCACTTCACTTTACCAAAATTCATGTCTTCCCAGGTTTCTATGAAACAACTCACTTCATTAATTCTTACAGACAGCAGTGTTCCAACACATTCATATGGCTTGTATTGGTCTGCCATTCCCCAGTTGATGGATAATCCCCTCTGATTCCAATAATTTACCAATATAAAAAAAAATTAGAAATATTTTGTACATATGGGTCATTTTCCTCTTCCTTTGATATCTTAAGATTATACCAAAGGTAGTATCAAAGGCCATGCCTGCATCAAAGGAAGTGCTGTGACCTATGAGCAAAGCAGAATTGAAGTAACTCAAAAGAAATGCAAGATTGGCAAATTTAGAGAATCCATCCTAAATGTTCATAATGACTATTTGTGCCCAACCTGTGGCAGAGCATTCCAAGCTTGTATTGGTCTGATCAGCCATGTCAGACACACTGTCACTTGACGCTAACATAGCAATTATCATTTTAGTCTTCTTCGAGAACCAAGGATACCAACCAACAAACCAATTAAAATATGCACTAATGTGTTTTGAAGTCATTCTCTCCCTCAAAGCAGGATTTAGACAGGTGTCCACAAGAGAACTTTGGGGGCTTCTGCTGGTTGAGGTCACCCTGTCTTCTAGTGACTAGAAGCCTGCTTATCTATAGAATAAGGAGTGCCTATAATCAGAGGGATGCATTCCTTTCCATGCCAAGTCAATGAGTCTACAAGGATGTATTAAGCACCTAGCATGGCCCAAACACCATTCTAGGCTCTGGAGATATAAACATAATAAAGGAAATAATCCTTAATTACAAAATCCAAAACATATTACTTATGGGCCTTAGGGAGTTTATATGTCTACCTTCCATCTCTGAGAAGTCATTACGAGTATGCCATTGGTCTGGAGCAGAGGCTGCTATGGCAAGTGGGGATGGCTCCGTGCAGCCCATCCACACAACATAACACAAGGCATAGTCCACAGACCCCTCTAGCACTTGAAAAATCCTATCTATTCTCTGGCCTGCTGTGTTCATTTCCATAGCCTGAATCGGGGCAGAGTCAACTGATGAACTACTAAATTCCTGAGAAACTCAGTACTTTGACACTGGAGGGATGATGACATAGGAAACTGAATCTTGTCCATAAGGCTTATAGATGATGTAGGCAGAATAAGTAGCTTCTTAGAAAGGGTGATTTGTCAGACACCCATAATGTCCACTCCCCCATCTCCAAGTCTCTCTACCACTGACCTGTAAACTCCACTCATTCCCAGTGATGTAGCAGGGAAAGGCCTTTGGTTTTGGATTCGGAAAAGCAGGCATGGCTCCTTGCCCAGTTCTTCCCTTGGTTCTCCTTTCCCTCTGTGTTTGGGCTTCATTAGCGTTTATCAACTTTACAGGATTTGGAAGAGTATAGGAGGTAAACTTGGCAGAGTTTGGGGGTTACTAACCTAGGGCTGACCCCAAGATGAAGACAGCACACTTTCAGTACCACTTTCCTCCTCTACCTTTCTTCTAAAATAACTGGACACAATCCCTGTCTGATGCTTATTGAAGGGGGGAGATGAGGAGAAGGAATACTGGCAAAGCCTCTGCTGCAGAAGAGGATTCTAATATTGGCCTCAGGAAGAAAATCAGAGGTCATTTTCTGCATCTCTCCTGAGAATGTGGAGCCAGGTGGGGGAGGGGTGCTGAAAGAATCCTTTAGAGACTACTATGCTCCTCCTGTGACAGTTCATCTGGATTCTGCCTTGACTGGATTTTCTCTTTTCATTAAAGAGGAGGATAATACTGGAAAAGTTTCTAGAGCAGGAAAAGATTTCAATATGGACTCTAGGAAGGAGCCCCTCCCTTCAGACTGTGAGCCTCTGCTGAGGAAGTATTCAGTATCTATGA
>NW_020955021.1:9951-10186 GCF_900497805.2 Vombatus ursinus | reverse complement strand
TGCTCTTGTTTCTCCTTGTGAAAAATAGGGGTGGTTTGGCCTCCCCTAGGAGATGGCTAACCTAGTGATCCTGATTGGGATGGTTCTGATTTTCTAACCCAGATTACTACAGGCATTTGGGGCCTCTAAAGCAATTAACATTCTGTAATTGTCTATGAGAGTCCTGATCTGCCACACCTGAAGGCCAACCTACTTTCTCCAGTGGCAGTCATTTATAAGGTTTCCTAACCACCCC
>NW_020955021.1:9759-9880 GCF_900497805.2 Vombatus ursinus | reverse complement strand
CTTACCCTGGAAAAAACATGCCTCAGTTTGCCTCAGTTTCATTTTATTGTAATGCTATATGACTGGCAGATCTCTTTCATGGAGCTTGCAACCTAACAGGAGTGATGCTAAAGCTTAAATG
>NW_020955021.1:8703-9586 GCF_900497805.2 Vombatus ursinus | reverse complement strand
AGATATGGTCCTAGAGCTGGAGGTCTTAACTCAAGTACCACATCAACACCACCCTCTCCTTATTTGTAAAGAGAGGACACTGAGTAAGAAGAAAAATTACAAGCAAATCAGACAGAAGGAAACACAATTAATTATCATCCTTGTATAAACTCATGCACATTTAGCTAATTAGTTAATAAGTCCCTGTGCCAGATGATACTTACGCACTATCTGACATTTTTTTCCATTTTTCCTCCTTTGACTGATTGAAAATCTGAATATCTATTTTTGAATGATATAGTAATATCAATGACAGCTGCAGTGCAGTTTTTATGGTCAAGAATTGGTTGGAATAGTTCACAACTCCATCAGCACTGTACCTGCTTTCCTATAGCCTCTCCAGCATTTGTCATTTTTCTTTTTTGTGATCTTAGCCAATCAAATGGATGTGAGATGGTACTAGAGAGTTGTCTTAATTTGTGTCTATCTAATTATTAGTGATTTAGTATTTTTTGATATAGCTACTGCTAGCTTGGATTTCTTCCTCTGAGATCTGTCTATTCAGATCCTTTGACCATTTATGAGTTGTGGAATGGCTCTGATTTGTATAAATGTGACTCAGTTCCTTATATACCTAATTCCTTTATCATAGAAACTAACTTCCCCAGTTTCCTGCTTTTCATTTTGTTTTAGCAGAATTGGTTCTTCTCACCAAAACCTTTTATTTTTATGTAATCAAAACTATACATCTAAACTCCTTTAAACATCTTTCATTTGTTTGGTCATTAATTCTTTCCGTCTTCATAGACCTGACAGATAATTTCTTCCATGTTCTACTAATTTGCTTATTATGTCACCCCTTATGTCTAAACCGCATATCCATTTTGAGTTTATCTTAGTATAA
>NW_020955021.1:8420-8633 GCF_900497805.2 Vombatus ursinus | reverse complement strand
CTGTATGGTATATGCCTGGGGCAGCTAGATGGTGCAGTGGATAAAGTGCCAGGCTTGGGTATAGGTAGATTCATCTTCCTGAGTTCAAATCCAGCGTCAGACTCTTGCTAGCCTAGGACCCTAGGCAAGTCACTTAACCCTGTTTACTTCAGTTCTTCATCTGTAAAGTGAGCTGCAAAAGGAAACGACAACCCACTTCAGTATCTTTGCCAG
>NW_020955021.1:7519-8323 GCF_900497805.2 Vombatus ursinus | reverse complement strand
CATGTTTTTTAATTGATTCCCTTAATATTTTTGACCTTTTGTTCTCCAGATGAATTTTGTTGTTATATCTACCTCAGTAAAACAAATCTTTGGCAGTTTGATTGGCATAGTGCTAAGTAAGTAAATTAATTTAAAGGTATTATAATATTTACTATATTGTCTTGACCTAACCATGAATAAATAATATTTCTTCAATTATTTAGAACTCTATTTGTGTTGAATGTTTTTGTAATTGTTTTCTATAATATTTGTGTGTGTGTGTGTGTGTGTGTGTTGACAGGTAAACCCCCAAGTGTTTTATACTATCCATAGTTATTTTAAATGGATTTTCTTTTTTGTGTCTTTTCCTGATGAATTTTGTTGGTAATATACAGAAATATTGATGATTTGTATTCTATACTCTGATACTTTGCTAAAGTATTAATTATGTGGATTACCCTTTTACCCTCTACGATTCTCGGAGTAAATCATCATATCATCTCCTAAAAGTGATAGTTTTCTTTCTTCTTTGCCTACGATTATTTGTTAAATTTCTTTTTTCTGGTCTTATTGCTATAGCAAGTATTTCCACTAGAGTATAGAATAGTAATGGACATCCTTCCTTTACCCTGATCTTCTTGAAAGAGGGTCTAGCTTATCCCCATTACAGATAATGCTGGCTCTTGATGACAGAAAAATGTCATTTTAAGAAAAGCTTTATTTACTTTAATGCTTTCTAGCATAGTTTTTGTTGTTATTGTTTTAAATAAGAATCGTGATGTGTTTTGTCAAACTTTTTTTGCATCAGTTGAAAGAATTGTATTA
>NW_020955021.1:7248-7372 GCF_900497805.2 Vombatus ursinus | reverse complement strand
CAGTATAAGAATTAATTGTTTTTTAAATATTTGGCAGAATTCACTTGTAAATGCAATAGGTTCTGGGGAGTTTTTCTTCAGGAATTCATTTATGGGTTGTACAATTTCTTTTTCTAAGTTGGAA
>NW_020955021.1:6906-7088 GCF_900497805.2 Vombatus ursinus | reverse complement strand
CTCCCCACCAAAAAAAGCACCCAGATGCTAGCCCAAACATGCAGCCACAACTCACTGCTCCCTTAGAAATATACCACGCAGAGTTCCTTCCTCTCTTAAGAAACAAAACTTAAACTGAAGTGAGTGAAAGAGACATTTATTTATGGTTCTTGCAAGAAGCAGGTGTGTGTGGTACACCAGAA
>NW_020955021.1:0-6805 GCF_900497805.2 Vombatus ursinus | reverse complement strand
ACACACACACACACACACACACACACACACACACACACACCCCCAAGCCAGAGCAAGCCTTTTATGCAGTTCATTCCTTCTTGTCCCTCCCTTCAGAGCCTGGATTAAGTCCCTGCTCTTCCAGGTTACAATCTTCCTGATACTCCCACTTCATATTACTCCTTAACATATCTCTCCTCCTGTTAACATATGAAATGTGCCTAGTTTTCTGCTATTGCTCCCCTCTGGGTGGAGAAGTTAGTACTAATGAGCCCATTACTCATGCACACTCTAAGTAAAGCTTAAATAGTACTCATGTGGGGGAGCGGAGCCAAGATGGCTGAGGGAAGGCAGTGACTGTCTTGAGCTCTCTCCCAAAGCCCTCCAAATACCTAAAAAAATGGCTCTAAACAAATTCCAAAGCAGCAGAACCCACAAAATGTCAGAGTGAAACAAATTTCCAGCCAAAGACAGCCTGTATGGCTGATCGGAAAGGTATATTGCGCCGGCCGGGGAGAGAAGCACAGTGCAGCGTGGGCGTGCAGGCCTCAGAGGACTGAATCGCGGGCAGCTGTGGCGGTTTCCAGACTTCTCAATCCCTGAATGCCAAAGACAACTTAGAACGTCAGTGGGAAAAGTCTGTGACTGTGGTGAGAAAGGAACTAGGTCTCAGCCTCAAGTCTTGAGAGAGGCCAGGGGCCACGGCTTTTTTCTGAGCTTCCTGCCCACAGACTGAGGGGGAATCCAGTGGCTGATCAGAGGGGGATTGCAGCAATCTCTTTGCCAGGGCTGAGGCAGGAATCTCTTGCTTTACCATTGCTTGGATCTGGGTCACAGTTCTGAGGGGCGGTCCTGGAGCAAGGAGGAGTGCTGGTGCGGTGGAGCTTGTTGTGGCTGTGGAGAGAAAACACTTCGCCCCTTATCATAGCACCTTGGAAGAACTGAAAGTTTACAGGTCCCTAGAAGTACCTCTGAAAACAACTGTACAAACCCCCAAAGCTTGGGACAGTACACTCTTCACATTGGAACCAGACTTATACCTTAACAAAGAGTTTAAAACTCAAGTAATTGGCTGGGATCATGAGTAAGCAGTGCAAAAAGAGTCAGACTGTATTATCTTACTTTGGTAACAAAGAAGATTAAAACATACAACCAGAAGAAGACAACAAAGCCAAAGCTCCTACATCCAAAGCCTCCAAGAAAAATATGAATCAGTCCCAGGCCTTGGAAGAGCTCAAAAGGGATTTTGAGAAACAAGTAAGAGAAGTAGAGGAAAAACTGAGATTGATGCAAGAAAATCATGAAAAACAAGTCAAAAGCTTGCTAAAGGAGACCCAAAAAAAGAACACTGAAGAAAAGAACACCTTAAAAAATAGCCTAACCCAAATGGCAAAAGAGGTCCAAAAAGCCAATGAGGAGAAGAATGCCCTAAAAAGCAAAATTGGCCAAATGGAAAAGGAAGTCCAAAAGATTACTGAAGAAAACACTTCCTTAAAAATTAGAATAGAGCAATTGGAAGCTAGTGACTTTATGAGAAATCAAGATACTGTAAAACAAATCCAAAAGAATGAAAAATTAGAAAACAATGTGAAATATCTCATTGGAAAAACAGCTGACCTGGAAAATAGATTCAGGAGAGAGAATTTAAAAATTATTGGACTATCTGAAAGCCATAATAAAAAAAAGAGCCTAGACAGCATCTTTCAAGAAATTATCAAGGAAAACTGTCCTGATATTTTAGAACCAGAGGGCAAAATAGAAATTGAAAGAATCCACTGATCTCCTCCTGAGATTCCCAGAGGAAAACTCCTGGGAATATTGGAGCCAAATTCCAGAGTTGCCAGGTCAAGGAGAAAATATTACAAGCAGCCAGAAAGAAACAATTCAAGTATTGTGGAAACACAATCAGGATAACAAAAGATGTAGCTGCTTCTACATTAAGGGACCGCAGTGTATGGAATATAATATTCTGGAGAGCAAAGGAGATTGAATTACAACCAAGAATCCCCTACCCAGCAAAACTGAGTATAATACTTCAGGGGAAAAAAATGGTCATTCAGTGAAATAGAGGACTTTCAAGCATTCTTGATGAAAAGACCAGAGTTGAATAGAAAATTTGAGTGGAACATGAAGAGGTAAACAGGAAAGAGAAAATCATAGGAGATTTATTAAGGTTGAACTGTTTACATTCCTGCATGGAAAGATGATATTTGTAACTCATGAGACCTTTGTCAGTATTAGGGTAGTTGGAGGGAAAAAATTATATGTATGTACATATAGATATAGATAGATTGATAGAGGGCACAGGGTGAGTTGAAAAGGTCATATCTGGAGAATAAAATTAAGGGGTGAGAGAGGAATATACTAGGAGAAGGAGAAAGGGAGAGGTAGAACAGGTAAATTATCCCACAAAAAAAAAAAACAGAAAAGAAAAGGCTCTTACAGTGGAGGGGAAATGGGGGAAGGTGAGAGGGAATAAGCGAATCTTATTCTCATAGGATTTGACTTAAGGAGGGAATAACATACACACTCAATTGGGTATGGAAATCTGTCTTACCCTACAGGAAAATAGGGAGGGAAGGGGACAAGAGAGTAGGGGAATGATAGAGAGGAGGGCAGATTGGGAAAGGGAGTAATCAGAAGCAAATACTTCTGAGGAGGAACAGGGTCAAAAGAAAGAATAGAATAAATGGGTGGGAGGGATAGGATTAAGGGAAATAGAGTTAGTTTTTCACAGCAGGTCTACTATGGAAGTGTTTTGCATAACTGCACATATATAACCTATATTTAGTTGCTTGCCTTATCAATGAGGGTGGGTGGGGAGGGAAGAAGGGAGAAAATTTGGAACCCAAAGTTCTAGAAACACATATTTAAAAAAAATGTTTTCACATGCAACTGGGAAATAAGAAATACAGGAAATGGGATACAGAAATCCATCCTGCCCTATAGGAAAATTGAAGGGGAAAGGGATAAGAGAAGGGGGGAGAGATAGAAGGGAAAGCACACTAGGGGAAGGGGTATTTAGAGTGCATACCATCTTGGGGTGGGGGGAGGGGCAAGATGGAGTGAAAATTTGGAACTCAAAATCTTCTGGAAGTAAATGCTGAAAACAGAAAAATAAATAAAAATTACCATTAAAAAAAAAAAAGAAGAGACTTTGGATCATATGACGGCTGAGCTGAAAGACTGTTTAGTCCAACTCACTTATTTTGCCAAAGAGTAAACTGAGGCCCACAGAAGGAAAGAGACTTAACAAGTTGGTAGCAGAACTGGGATGACCTCCCAAATCCTCTGACTCCCAATTCAGGAGCTGGCCTTAAAAGTGCAAAATGGAAATTCCAAGCACAAGGCAGTAATTGCATTTCCATTCTATGTTAGCAGGTCAAGGGCACAGGGGAAATAGAGAGCTATGTTCTAGGAGACTAACTCAGTTTCCATCAGTCGTGAGAAACAGGTGCTAAGGAAAGAACTCTTTCCTCCCAGCGAGGAACTGGACGCCTGTTAGAAATCAAGGTCTTCTAGCCCTATCTCCGCCTGGCAAATTTCAATCCTTCAAGGCCAAGCTCAAATACCTCTTTCTCTGTGAAGCTTCTTCTGGTTGCCCACCCCCAACTCCCAGCCACACAAGCAGGTGATTTTCCCCTCGTGTGGGGGAACATGGATCTTAGCTATTTATTTGTACTTCTCTTGCAAACTGAGCACAGTTCAGCATGCCCTGCATTTTTCTGACTGACTGTTTTCTCTCTCCTACTAGACAATAAACGTTTTGATGCCAGAGACCAAAAAAAAAAAAGAGTAATCATGTAGCATCTATTTCCTAAGTAAAGTAGAAGGTAACATCCACTACTGCAAGTCAGGGGAAAAGTGAGGGTTAAAAGAAGTTGAGGTAAGAAGGAAAGGTTTTGGAACAGCAAGATCAAGGGAAAGACTTCAGAAGGTAATCAGGTTAGACAGTTGCAGTCATTTTTCTTCCTTGGAGTTCAGGTGTTTCAGTTTAATTCTCCTAAGAATTTAAGACAAAGTCTTTTGTATTTCAACTTCTGAAAATTCCAAAAATCAATGAGACTCTCCCTGTCAACTTTTCCAAGGGACAAAGCAATTTTGAATTAAATGATTGCTGCCCTTTTCTCAATTAGGCCAATATGAACTGAAAGGGACCACTCTCTGTTGAGATAGAGTGTATTAGACAGAGTTGAATGAGGGAGTGGCAAGTAATTCTGCCTTGCTAGGAGAAAAATGGGTATCAGACAGATAATTCAAAACATTGCTTCAGATGCCTGATTAGGCATATAGGCTTCTAACAATTTTTTTTTAAAATTAAACTTGTGATTTCATTGGTGTTGGGAGTTCTTAGTGAGGAACTTCAAATGGATTGACACCTTTTTTTTTAATAATTTACAGAATTTAAGAGTTCTCTGGAAGATTGTTTCTCTCTCTTTCTCTTTCTCTTTCTTTCTCTTTCTCCCTCTCATTCAATCTCCGTTCCCTTGAAGGGAGGGAGAACCCTCCCTCACTCTAACCAATTATAGTGACTTTTGAATATGAACTGCCTAAGACAACTTAATCTTGAACCTCTGGGCTCTGACTGCTTTTTCTGCTATGTTTCTTTCCCTACATAGGTAATCAAAATAGACTTCTCAGTGCCTGCCTAGATTTCCTAGGTTCCTTAGCCCATGCTGGCTGACATTCAGAAAAAGTGCCCTGTAGCTACTACTGTAATGATCAGTAGGGAAAAGAGCCAAACTCTTGGCCTGACCTGGCAAAAGTAATTTGCCTTTAGGGACAGTTAACAAGCAAGGTAAAAGTGAAATGCCAATTCATCAGTCTCACAAATTGTCTCATATTTTGATTTTTTTAGTATCAACCTCCCAGGAAATTATAATGGGAATTATGTTATTGCTTGATGTCAATGTGCACATGTGAGTCTTTCCTGTTTTAATCATTTCTTTTATGTGGAGAAAATAAATACGTATCCTATACCTAATATGTTCCCTTTTGGGAAGACCCTAGACATGAGCCAAATTTTAAGCTTTAAGTGGTTTTCTCTGGGGCTTTGGAGTTGTGAGCATGTAAAAAGCCCAAGATTTCAAGTAAAAGAGTTTGACTCTTCTCCTTAAGAGACAGACTTTCCTAGGACTCTGAACCTTCACCAAGTGCATGGGTCCAGAATTATGGGGCCTCTGTAAAAGGAGAGACCAGCTGACCAGCAGCAGGTCTGTATTGCTAAAGGTCTTTTTTGTTGTCAACAACTAGGAATGTTTGGTAGTGAGATTGCTGGAAGAGCATATGAAAAAATTAATAACTTTTCTTTCCTAATTAAAAATTGGGGTTTTTTAATTGTTTGGATCAATTCACAACCTCACCATCTTTCAACTACTATGCTTATGTTTGTATCATTTTTTTTAAGACAATTGGGGTTAAGTGACTTACCCAGGGTCACACAGGGTAAGTGTCAAGTGTTTGGTCTGAGGCCAGATCTGAAATCAGGTCCTCCTGACTTCAGGGCCTGTGCTCTATCCACTACGCCACCTAGCTGCCCCTGTACCATTTTCCTAACATTGAATTTTCATCTTTGCTAATTTAATGAACACCATGATATTAAATTCTTTTAACCTGCGTTTGTCAGACTATTCATGATTTTGAATGTTTTAGATTCTTGGTGATAGTTTCCATTTCTTCTTTTGAAATGTTATTCATATTGTTTGATTATATATTGAGAAATGGCAACTTAGCCATTTGTTGATCCCTGGTACAAATTCAGAGTTGAAATTTTATTAGAGATGCCTATTTTTTTTTAATTTATGGGCTAAAACAAGCATTTCTATAACATAGTACAATGAAAAAAAAGATTGAACATGAAACTGGTCTATTACATAATATTTGCTATTCCTTTTAAATATATAATAAAGTTATCATGTAAATTTCTTCTTTTTTTCTCCCCCAACTCAGAAGTGGCTACCATTAGACACAAATACATACATACATACATACATACATATGTATTTGTGTGTAAAATAAAAATAATTCTGTACATCCTTCTATTTATCACTTCTTTCTCTGGATGCAGATAGAATCTTCCTTCTATGTCCTTTGTAGTTAATTTGGGTATTTATAATGGTCAAAATTGCTTACCCACTCAAAATCATTCTTAAAACAGTATTACTGTTATTGTATAACACATTCTCTTGTTCATTTCATTCTTCATTATTTCGTGCAAGTCTTTCCATGTTTTTTCTAAGATCATTGAGCTCATCATTTCTTACAGCACAGTAGTATTCCAGCAAAATCAGATAACACAACTTGTTCAGCCATTCCCCAACTGACAGGCATCCCCACAATTTCTAGTTCTTTGCCACCACAAAGAGAGCAGTTATAAACATTTTAGAACATATAGGTTCTTTTTCTTTTTCGCTAATCATCTTAGGAAACAGACCTAATAGGAGTATCACTGGGTTTACTGTAGAGGCAATTCAATAGCTCTTGGGGCATAATTCCAGATTGCTCTTCAAAATGGTTGGATCAGTTCCCAGTTCTACCAACAATGAATTTGTGTCCCACTTTTTCCACATCCTTTCTAACATTTGTTGTTTTCCCCATCCATCATTTTAGCCAATAGATAGGTATAAAATGATATCTTCATGTTGTTTTAATTTGCATTTCTAATCAAAAATGATTTGGACCATTTCTTCATATGACTATAAATTGTTCTGATTTCTTCGTTAGAAAACAGCCTGTTTATATCCTTTGACCATTAATCAATTGGGAAATGACTTGTATTTTTATATATTTGACACAGTTCTTTATATATTTGAGATTATATATCAGA
>NW_020955020.1:3780-4340 GCF_900497805.2 Vombatus ursinus | reverse complement strand
TTTATTCTATTCTCTCTCTCCTTTCACCCTGTCCCTCCTCAAAAGTGTTTTGGTTCTGACTACCCCATCAGGTAATCTGCACTTTATTCTATCACCCCTCCCTTCTCTTATCCCCTTCCTCTTCTACTTTCCTGTATGGTAAGGAAGATAGATTTCTATACTCAATTGAGTGTGTATGTTATTCCTTCTTTGAGTCAATTCTGATGATGGTAAATTTCAATCACTCACCCTCACTTCCCCCCTCTTCCCTTCCACTGTAAAAGCTTTTTCTTGCCTCTTTTATGTAAGATAATTTACCCCATTCTAACTCTCCCTTTCTCTTTCTCCCAGTACATTCCTCTCTCACCCCTTAATTTTATTCTCTCGATACCATCCCTTCATATTTAACTTACACCTGTGCCCTCTGTCTATATATACTCCTTCTAACTACCCTAATAATGAGAAAGGTCTTATGAGTTACAAATATCATCTTCCCATGTAGAAATGTAAACAATTTAAATTGATTAAGTCTCTTATGATTTCCTTTACCTGTTGACCTTTTTATACTTCTCTTGAGTCTC
>NW_020955020.1:3000-3631 GCF_900497805.2 Vombatus ursinus | reverse complement strand
GGAACTCTAAAATTTGGCTATAATATTCCTGGGAGTTTTCCTTTTGGGTTCTCTTTCAGGAAGCGATGGGTGGATTCTTTCAATTTCTATTTTAGTCTCTGGTTCTGGAATATTAGGGCAGCTTTCCATGGTAATTTCCTGAAAGATGATGTCTAGGCTCTTTTCTTAATCATGACTTTCTGGTAGTCCATTCATTTTTAAATTCTCTCTTTTGGATCTATTTTCCAGGTCAATCATTTTTCCAATGAGATATTTCACATTGCTTTCTATTTTTTCATTCTTTTGGTTTTCTTTTATTGTTTCTTGATTTCTTATAAAGTCATTATCTTCCATTTGATCCATTCTAATTTTTGAGGAATTATTTTCTTCATTGTGCTTTTGGACCTCCTTTCCATTTGGCCAGTTCTGCTTTTTAAGTCATTCTTCTCTTCATTGACTTTTTGGACCTCTTTTGTCATTTGGCCTAGTCTGTTTTTTTTTAAGGCATTCTTCTCTTCAGTAATTTTTTTTTGTGTATCCTTGACTGTTGACTCATTTTCCATGATTCTTTAAAATTTTATTTTACTTTTAATTTATGGAATAAAACAAGCATTTCCATACCATAGTATAAAGGATGGTTTACACTGCAAAT
>NW_020955020.1:2758-2966 GCF_900497805.2 Vombatus ursinus | reverse complement strand
CTATTATGTAGAATTTGCTATTCCTTTTAAATATATAAAATTATCATGTAAAATTTTTTTTTCTTCTGCCTCCCCACATTGGCTACCATTAAACACAAATAGGTANCTATTATGTAGAATTTGCTATTCCTTTTAAATATATAAAATTATCATGTAAAATTTTTTTTCTTCTGCCTCCCCACATTGGCTACCATTAAACACAAATAGG
>NW_020955020.1:0-2638 GCF_900497805.2 Vombatus ursinus | reverse complement strand
TAAAATTAATCTGCATGTACTTTTGGTTATCAGTTCTTACTTTGCATGCAGATAGCATTTTTCTACACATGTCCTTTGCAGTTAATTTGGGTATTTATAATAGTCAAAATTTCTTATTTGCTCAAAGTCATTCTTATAATATTGCTGTTACTGTATACAATGTTCTCCTGGTTCTGCTCATTTTGCTCTTCATTATTTCATGCAAGTCTTTCCATATTTTCCTGAGATCATTGAGCTCATGATTTCTTATATCATGGTAGTATTCCATATACCTCAAATTTATCAGCCATTTCCCAATTGATGGGCATCTCTGCAATTTCCACTTCTTTGCCACCACAAAGAGAGCTGCTGTAAACATTTTAGAATATGTAGGTTCTTTTCCTTTTTCCCTAATCATCTTTGGAAATAGACCTAGAAGTGGTATTGCTGGGTCAAAAGGTATAGGCAATTTAATAAATAACTCTTTGGAAATAATTTCAGATTGCTCTCCAGAATGGTTGGATCAGTTCACAATTCTACCAACAATGAATTAGTGTCTCAATTTTTCCACATCCCCTCCAACATTTGTCACTTTGCCCTTCAATCATTTTAGCCAATCTGGTAGATGTAAAACGATACCCCTAGGTTGTTTCAAATTTGAATTTTCTGGTCAATAATGATTTCGAGCATTTTTTCATATGACTATAAATTGCTCTGATTTCTTCACTGGAAAACTGCCTGTTCATATCCTTTGAGCATTCATCAATTGGGGAATTAAGCATATTCTTATAGATTTGACAACGTTCTTTACATATTTGAGATGAGACCTCTGAGAAATTATCTATAATTTTTCTCCCAATTTTCTGCTTTCCTTCTGATCCCAGCTATATTTGTTTTATTTGCACAAAAATTCCTTTATGTAATGGAATAGAAATGATCCACTTTATACCTAACTTTGCTCTCTACCTCTTATTTACTAATAAATTGTTTGCCTATCCATAAGTCTGATAAGGAATACATTCCACGCTCTTCTAATTTTCACATAATATCTCTCTTTATATTTAGGTCATGTATCCCTTTTGACCTTATCTTGATAAATGGTATAAGATATTGTTCTCTGCACAGTTTCTGTCTCACTGTTTTCCAGTTTTTCCAATGAAGTTGATCTAATTAGTAGGGTCTTATTAAGTTCATTCTCTGAACCAAATGTCAGTGCATAATAGACAATTATTTTTACAATGGTCTTGTTCAATGGCAAATGCTTATCATATGCACGGATAGCACAATCTTTCCTTTACAAGCAAACTTTTCTTTAGTTTAGGAATCCATACATCGTCTTTCAGCTCCATTTCCAATTTCCTCTTCCAGTTTCTATAGTTCTTGTGTATATGCCATAATTCAGGCATTGTCCAACCATCAGATTTTTAACTGCCTGCAGGAGTTGGTGTTTTTGAGTACTCAGTGAAAGGAGTTTGCATATTCCCTCTCAAATCCAGGTTTGAAAGTCTAGTTTTCCTTGAATGCTGCTGTCTGGCTGCTATTTTTCTTGGAGGCTTTGGATGTAGTAGCTTTGACTTTGTTGTCTTCTTCTGAGTGTATGTGTTAATCTTCCTTGTCACCAAAGTAAGATTATATACTCTAAGTTTTTTTCTGCTGTTTGCTCATTTCCCATCCAATTACTTGACTTTTTAACCCTTTGGTAAGGTAGGACTCTGCTTCCAGTGTGGAGGGTGTATTGTCCCACTTTTCAGGGGTTTTCTGCAGCTGTTTTCAGAGATACTTCCAGGGACCTATAAGTTTTCAATTCTTCTGAGGTGGTATGACCTAAGGAGAGATATGAGAAGATAGCTAGAAGGTGTGGTAGCATCAAAGATGAGGAGAGATATGACATTTGTAGTGAACAGGGAAGGAGTCAGCAGAAGGGGAGAGACTGAAGATTAGAAAGGGAATAGGGATGGTGGAGAGGTCTTCTGGCAAGTCAGGGAGGAATGGGACCCAGGGAATGTGTAGAGGGCTTTGCCTTGGCAAGTAAAAGAGCTACTTCTTCATGTGAGACAGGAGTAAAGGAAGACATAGTGAGCAAAGCCATCATATAGGTGATATGGGAGAAGGAGGGAGAAAAAGAGAATTTCCATCAAATGACTTTAATTTTTTTTTCAGTAAAATAATAGGTCAAGGTACTGAGCTGAAAACCTGAATGGAAGGAAGCTTGAGGAGAGATGAAAAGTTTTGCAATACTTGCTGAGATGAATAGGAAAACAAATTCCATTAGCAATTTTCTCCATTTAAGTCTGTTATTTTTGTTTGCTTCCTCAATTACTATTTTAGTTTATTATTTTCTGCAAAGAACATGTGCATAATTTCAGCCTTTTAACATTTATTTGAAACAATTTCTCTCTGCCCTAACACTTGGTCAACTAATATTAAAATGTTAGTGTCTCTGGGCTGAGATGTCCCGAAGCTGCTGCTGCTGCTATCAATAACACTTTCAAAGCCTACTACTGGTGTTACTGTTGCACGCACTGTGGTCTGGGCTGGCTCTTACTCTATTGCTGACATCCTAAGTTTTCTTCGGCTGGAAAAATATCTCATGCTAAATTTTTGTTGGCTCTGCTACTCCATAATTCAATTTGAGGCTTTATTTTAAAGTCCTTGGGAG
>NW_020955019.1:0-4407 GCF_900497805.2 Vombatus ursinus | reverse complement strand
GAGCTTTGACTTTGTTGTCTTCTTCTGGTTGTATGTTTGTATTTTCTTTGTCACCAAAGTAAGATAATATAGTCTGACTCCTTTTGTGAGGTTTGCTCATGATCCCAGCCAATTACTTGAATTTTAAACACTTTGTTAAGGCAAGAGTCTGCTTCCAATGTGGAGAATGTACTGTCCCAAGCTTTGGGGGTTTGTACAGCTGTTTTCAGAAATACTTCTATGGACCTCAAAATTTTCAGTTCTTCCAAGGTGCTATGATAAGATAAGGGGAAAAGTGTTTCCTCTCCACTACCACAACAAGCTCCACCACACCAGCATTCTTCCTCACCGCAAGACTGCCCTCTGAACGGTGACCCTGACCCAAGCATGGGCAAAGCAAGAGATTCCTGCCTCAGCACTGGCAAAGATATCCCTGCAATCTCCCTCTGATCAGTCACTCATTTCCGCCTCAGTCTGTGTGCTGGAAGCTCAGGAAGCAGCTGCTGCCCTGAGCCGCACTTGGGACTTGCTGCTGAGACCTAGCCTCTCTCTCACCACAGTCACACACTTTTCCCATTGACCTTCTAAGTTGTCTTTGGCGTTCATGGGTTGAGAGGTCTGGAAACCACCACACCTGCCCAGCAATTCAATCCTCTGAGGCCTGCTCCAGGTTTGCTGTGGCCTGCGCACCCATGCTGAACTGTGCTCCTCTCCCTGCCCAGCATGATAGACTTTTCTGATAAACCATCCCAGTTGTCTTGGGCTGGAAATTTGCTTCTCTCTGTTTTTTTGTGGGTTCTGTTGCTTTAGAATTTGTTTAGAGCCATTTTTTATAGGTATTTGGAGGGGTTTGGGGGAGATCTCAAGCAAGTCACTGCTTTCTCTCTGCCGTCTTGGCTCCTCCCCCCAAACCCAGTCCACTTTTATTTGATCTACAAGCCTAAGATTCTTTGAAATTAAAAACAAAACAAAACAAAAAATAACAATCCGGGGCATTGGCATAGGAAAGACTATTGGATTTGGAGTCAAAAGACTATGGTTTAAATCACTTTTATGACACTTACCACAAATGAGGTGATAATTTCAAACAAGTTATAATTTCTTGGGCCTATGTTAAATCATCTGTAAAATATGGATAATCAAATTACTTTAATAGCCATCTCAAAATGTTATTTTGATGATCAAAGTAGCTAATGTACATTAACGTTCCTTGTAAACTATATAAACTATATGCCATTGTCATTATCACATTTTGATCTTGTATAAATATACTACTTTTTCCATATGCCATCTCTAATTATCCAATGTTCACTCCCATAAAGTCAATTTTATATAAGCTTCTCAAAACAAAGGATATATACATATTTAATATTCCTTAGCTATAATGTGCAGGTACAAACTGTTTTATGAAATAACTAAATGCAATGATGCTAAAAATCCATATTTATTTAAATTACTTATCAAAATTTATGCTTCAAAATCAGTGGCAAAGTTTAAGATGTTGTCATCTTTCCCCATTACATTCATTTTTATGTCATGTCTTTTTTAAACATTAATATCTCTGATTTATTCCTCCAGGAAATTAATGAATTATCAAAAATTCCCTACATGCTTTTATAATGATAATTATTAATATTCCTGTCACTTTTCATAGGTGTTTTGGCAATAAATTCTAAGAGCATGTGTTCTCACAATGTATTTATCTCTCAAATCCACTATTTTCTCCCCCACTCCCACTATACTTTCTCTGAACACTTTGAAATATGTTGTCCTGAAATCCAGAGTAGACATTTACTTTCCCCTTCTCTTAGACAAATTTTAAAATAGAGTTGTCACTTCCCACAGAATTTCATAGCTGTAAGGGAATTCTGAGATAACAAACTGAAATCATTTTAAAAAATCAGTGTTACAACATCCAAAACCAATTACCCGTTTCAATTTTGTATGAAGTCCTCTAGTGAGAGTTTAGGCAGGCTACAGAGATAATTTTGCTCAATGAAACTGTGAGTAAAAATGTTACATGAGTGAGGAAGCACACACTTACCAAAGGTCTTCATCATGGACTTCTCTGATTCCCTATTTAAAGCCAAGATGAAAGAGAATTTCACCAAAATGGTGAAAATCTCCAGATGTTCTTATTGGCATATGATATTGTGGTATTTTTTTATTCCCTCAATACTACAAGAGATTCCCAATGAGATCCACTGCAACTTAAAACATATTTAACAAGTAATCTATAATGGAAAAAAAAGTGAATGAAGACTGGGTATAATCCAAACTATGACACTGAGTAACTTTATATATCTATCAATCTTTCTGAATGATAACTATCAATATTTAATAATTGAGTGATTCTGGAATAATAGAAGAATGTAGGAATATAAGGCATTATACATTTATATATGCATTCACTATATACATATATTCATATGCATGAATAATTATACACACATCTATATGCATGTGCATATATAGATATACATACATATGCATATATGTATACATATACATATAGGCACATAGCAACACAGATTGGCAAAGAGTTACTTTCAGAATTGAATAAAAAAAAGTTCATAGGAGGATTAACATTTGGGAAACTATGCATGATTTTCAATGACCTCAGGATGCTCTATGTAACCAAATTCACCTTTTTGAGGTAAAGATTTTCTTTCTGATACTATATGTCTAGGAATGTTGTGCAACTGGGAGGAGAGATAAATCAAAGCTTCATGTAACCCAAAGGACAATGGAAAGATGTGCTGCACATATAAGTAGGCTACACCATATTAACAATGATGACTTATGAATAAGAACCTATATAAAGGAAAATATTGAAGTGTGGTAACATTAGAAAATGAGATGGGCTAATGACAGAGTAAGAGCAGGAAAGAGCTAAGAAATAGACTTCCAAAGTATATCAGTAGTATCCAGAAGAAGGTCAGCAGCAATTTGGTTAGATCTTCCTTGAAATATTTGGAAAACACTGGCACAGAATGACCTATCCTGGATCACTACCTTGTGGCAAAGGGGTTTGTATAGTTCAATGAAACTATGTGTTATGCCATCCAAGGTTACCCAGGATGAACAGGTCATAGTGGGAAGTTCAGACAAAAGTTGATCCACAGGAGAAGGAAATGACAAACCACTCTAGTATCTTTGCCAGGAAAACCCCTTGGACAGTTTTAAATGATAAAATATATGACACAAGAAGATGAGACTTTCAGGTTAGGTTTGCTCTACTGGGAAAGAGTAGAGGATAACTACAAGTAGCTCCAAGAGTAATGAAGCAGGTGGGCCAAAACCAAAGGAAACTTAGCTGCAGATGTGTCTGGAAATGATGCTATAAAGCTCAATATTTCATAGGAACCTGGAGTGTAAGATCCATTGTAAAATGGACATTGACAAACAGGAGAGAGAAGAATTAAACATTGACATTTTGGGTGTTGGTAAACTTAAATGGAAGGGAATAGGTGATAATTTAAGTGATCATTAAATATGCTACTGTGGGCAAGAATATTTTAGAAGAAATGAAGTAGCCCGAGGGGGCGGAGCCAAGATGGTGCTCGAGCTCTTCCTCAAACCCCTCCAAATACGTGTTAAAAAATGGCTCTAAACAAATTCTAAAGCAGCAGAACCCACAAAAAGACAGAGTGAAACAAATTTTCAGCCCAAGACAACCTGGATGGTTGATTCGAAAAGGTATATCGCCCTGGGCAGGGAGAGGAGCACAGTTCGGCTTGGGCACGGAGGCCACAGCAAACCTGGAGCAGGCCTCAGAAGGCTGAATCATGGGCGGGTGTGGTGGTTTCCAGACTTCTCAACCCATGAACGCCAAAGACAACTTAGAAAGTCAGTGGGAAAAGTCTGTGACTGTGGTGAGAGAGAAGTTAGGTCTCAGCCCCAGTTCCCGATCATGGCCCAGGGGTGGTGGCTGCCTTCTGAGCTTCAGGTCCACAGACTGAGGGAAAATTGAGTGGCTGATCAGAGGGGGATTGCAGAGATCTCTTTGCAAGGACTGAGGCAGGAATCTCTTGCTTTGCCTATGCTTGGATCTGGGTCACAGTTCTGAGGGGCACTCCTGGGGCGAGGAGAAGTGTTGGTGTGGTGGAGCTTGTTGTGATGGGGGAGAGGAAACACCTCACCCTTATCATAGCCCCTTGGAAGAACTGAAAATTTACAGGTCCATAGATGTATCTCTGAAAACAGCTGTACAACCCCCCAAAGCTTGGGACAGTACATTCTCCACATTGGAAGCAGACTCTTACCTTAACAAAGAGTTTAAAACTCAAGTAATTGGCTGGGATCATGAGCAAACCTCGCAAAAAGAGTCAGACTATATTATCTTACTTTGGTGACAAAGAAAATACAAACATATAACCAGAAGACAACAAAGTCAAAGCTCCTACATCCAAAGCCTCCAAGAAAAAT
>NW_020955018.1:1838-5332 GCF_900497805.2 Vombatus ursinus | reverse complement strand
AATTAGAATGGAGCAAATGGAAGCTAGTGACTATGAGAAACCAAGAAATTGTAAAACAAAACCAAAAGAATGAAAAAATAGAATGTGAAATATCTCATTGGAAAAACAACTGACCTGGAAAATAGATCCAGGAGAGTTAATTTAAAAATTATTGGACTATCTGAAAGCCATGATCCAAAATAGAGCCTAGACATCATCTTTCAAGAAATTATTAAGGAAAACTGCCCTGATATTTTAGAACCAGAGGGTAAAATAGAAATTGAAAGAACCCACTGATCACCTCCTGAAAGAGCTCCCCAAAGGAAAACTTCTAGGAATATTATAGCCAAATTCCAGAGTTCCCAGGTCAAGGAGAAAATATTGCAAGCAGTCAGAAAGAAACAATTCAAGCATTGTGGAAACACAATCAGGATAACACAAGATTTAACAGTTTCTACATTAAGGGACCAGAAAGCTTGGAATATAATATTCCAGAGGTCAAAGGAGATAGGATTACAATGAGGAATCACCTGCCCAGCAAAACTGAATATAATCCTACGGGGCAAAAATGGACATTCAGTGAAATAAAGGACTTTCAAGCATTCTTGATGAAAATTTGACTTTTGAATACAAGACCCAAGAGAAGCATAAAAAGGTAAATAGGAAAGGGAAATCATAAGTAACTTATTAAGGTTGAACTGTTTACATTCCTACATGGAAAGATGATATTTGTAACTCATGAGACCTTACTCAGAAAACCTGGAGCAGGTTTGCTGAGGCCTGGTCTTTGCCTGTGGGGCCCACACTGAATAGTGCTCCTTTCCCAGTCCAGTGCAACAGTGCTTTCCAATCAACCATTCAGGTTGTCTTGGGCTGGAAATTTGTTTCACTATGTCTTTTTGTGGGTTCCACTGCTCTAGAATTGTTTAGAGCCATTTTTGGAGGGCTTTGGGACAGCAGGAATATTCTTATCAATCAATCAACAAGCATTTATTAAAAGCCTGCTCTGGGCCAGGTTCTATGCTGAGTAGAGAATGCACATAAAAATGGTCAAAAAAAAAAAAAGACCCAGTCCCTGCTCTCAAAAGAACTCAAAGTTGACAACCTGCCAACAACTATTTTCAAACAAGACATATATAGGATAAAATGGGGAGAGTCTCAAAGGGAAGGCACTTCTTAGTGCCTTAACAAGGCCTGGAAAAGGCTACTTACAGTAAGTAGGATGTTAGCCAAGACTTGAAGAAAGCCAGGGAAGGTAGGAGGTAGAGAAAAGGAGGGAGATAATTTCAGGCTTAGTCAATTAAAAAAAACTCCAAGTCCAGAGATGTAATGAATGCTGTGTGCAAGGAGCATTTAGGAGAACAGTGTCATTGAATTGCAGAATACATGCAGGGCAGTAAGGATAAGAAGACTGGGAAGGTAGGAAGGGAAAGGGTTATGAAGGACTTTAAAAGCCAAACAGAGGATTTTATATTTAATCCTGGAGGCAGTAGGAAGACCAAGGAATTTACTGAATGGATGGGGGAAGAGGGTAATGGTAATATTTGCTCTTTAGGGAGATCGCTTTGACAGCTAAGTGGAAGATGGATTGGGGGCTGGGATGCCAACCAGAGGGCTATTTCAGTATACAAGTGTGACGTGATGAGGGCCTTAAACAGGATGGTGATTGTGTCAAAGGAGAGAAAGAGGACCTGGAGAGTATGAGAGATGTTAAGAAGGTAGAAACGACAGAATTTAACAGCTGATTGGATATGTTCAGCATTCAAAGCCCTTTATAACCTTTCCAATCTTCTTTATTCCAGTGACACTGGCCTCTTGGTTGTTCCATGAACAAGACACGACGTCTCTTAGTTCCTGACATTCTTTCTGGCTGTCTCACATGCCTGGAAACTCTTCTTACTCCACTTTGACTACTGACTTCCCTGGCTTCCTTCAAGTCCCAACTAAAATCCCATCTTCTCCAGGAAGCCTTCCCTAACCCTTCTTAATACTAGTGGCTTCCCTCTTTTAATTATTTCTTATTTATCCTGTATATAGCTTGCTTTGTGTATATTTGTTTGCATGATGACTCCCCCATTAGATTGTAAGTTCCTTGAAGACTGGAACTGTGTTCTTGCCTCTTTTTGTATTCTCACCACTTAGCATAGTTGCTGGCATAGAATAGGTACTTAATAAATATTGATTAATTAATTCTCCTGTTAAGTTCTGGGTCCAGCTCATTGTTTAGCTATAGTGNTATTGTTTAATATTGATTAATTAATTCTCCTGTTAAGTTCTGGGTCCAGCTCATTGTTTAGCTATAGTGCCTATCTAAGGTAATGAGTACTGATCAACTAATTCAAAGGACTGTCCAACTAACAATACACTATAAACTGAGCAATATGTATTCTTCATTCATTTGGTTTTTCCTGTGTTAATTGCTAGGATGACCTCTTAGGACAGAGATGTCAAACACATGGTCCCCAGCCCCCAACACTCTTGAGTACTGCCAGACTAAATTAAAATGAAATTGAGATATACTTGACAAAATATAACAAAAATACAATAAAACATAGATAATGTTAATATGCAGTTTTCAGGATCTTTTGCACAGTTTAATGGCCCCTACTTTTGAGTTTGATACTACTATCAAGTGTTGTCAAATCTCCTCATTGAGACACATAGATACTCCCAGGTTTGAAGCAATAAGAATAATGGCATTTACAAATGGAACCACTAGAAAATATCATCATCTAAAGTAGGGGTTCTTAATCTTTATTTGTGTCAACAACCCCTTTGGCAGTATGGTGAAACCTATGGACTCCTTCCCAGAATAATGTTGTTAAATGTATAAAATATAATACATCAGAATAAAAAAAATGAGTTGTATTTAAATACAATAATTAAACTATTTTTTTAATCAAGTTTACAAATCCCTGTTTAAGAAGCCTGGATTGATAGATTATCCTTCTATTTATACTCTGGGTGGGACATCTTCCATGAGACTTTTGACAAATATATCTACCCACTTTATGCTTTACTTGGTATCAATAATTAGAAGAAACTTCTCTCAGTAACTGCATCTATCTAGGAATCTTCTGAAAGCTTAACATACATATTCAAAACACATTATTTGAGAAGCTCCTTTAAACCTGAATTTTGTTCTTATAAGTCAATATTTTTTGTCATTAATAAATACACCTAGAGCTTATATTTTTTATTCCTCTCAGGTAATTATGAGACTATATAGATATGATCTGTTGTCAAAAATTGTCTAAAAAAGTCCTCTGCTTTCTTTTTTTATTTTCATCTGACACCTTCAATATATGTGCAGACCATTAAAGATTTTTAATTTTATTTATACTGCCTGGGTTTATATTATATTCATTTCTGAACATATTTTTCCTTNAGTCCTCTGCTTTCTTTTTTTATTTTCATCTGACACCTTCAATATATGTGTAGACCATTAAAGATATTTAATTTTATTTATACTGCCTGGGTTTATATTATATTCATTTCTGAACATATTTTTCCTT